>NC_140178.1:103252136-103415896 GCF_963971535.1 Notolepis coatsorum
CGCACACACAAACACACACACACACACACAGAGGATCACCTGACTGATAATAATGATGATGGTCTTTGTCTGCACGCCAGCGAGGGTTAATCGTTACATCATAAGCTTATGAGAGAGCAAGGGCGGGGCTTAGAGAAGGGTTCAAAGATGACAGCTAGTAGAGACAGACCAACAGCTAGTAGAGTTAGATCAAAAGCTAGCAGAGTTAGATCAACACCAGACACACTATTTATGTTTTTCATCTAAATTGAATGTGCCGCCAGAGCAATGATTTCCTCATTCCGAGTGCATGCACACACAGAGAGAGAGAGAGAGAGAGAGAGAGAGAGAGAGAGAGAGAGAGAGAGAGAGAGAGAGAGCTTTTTTTTTTTTTTTGAAAAACATTTATTTACATAAAATCACTACAAGGTGTGTCTCAGTACAGTTACACATTGTATCTTACATCATACATGTGTTCTTATCACTAAAAAAAACCACATGAGATTTCACATAAAAACAGTGCTAAAAAACAGCTGCCCCTCTACAACACAACAAATAACTTCCTTGAAACTCCACCGAAACACAAACTCATCAATACTATTCATTAAGGAATAAAACCTAAAATCCACTCTGACCCTGGCTCTTACCAATGCTTTAAACATTTGCATCAGCTCACCACCTAACCTAAGCCATTCTCCATTTGCATTTTCCTGGTTTTATAGATGGCCATTTTGGCTTGACCCACAACAAAATTCAACATTTGCCACTTCATTACATTGTTTTTTTGTAACCAGCCCCAAACACAAAAGCTATCTCACTCCAACTCTCACCACATTTCAAAAACACATTATTCAAATTTTCAAACAGACCTTCAAGTCTTTTGCACTCTAAAAAACAATGAAAAATTGTTTCTGGCTCCTGACAAAAAGGACAACAAATTGTTACAGTGGGGTTTAATTTAGCAACAAAACAATTAACGTTAGGTTATGACTATAACCAAGTTCTGTTAGTTAGGGGCGATGCTTGGCTTCGCCTTCTGCACTATCTCGCGTACGTGCACGCGTACTGAATAAACCACAAATGTACCTCTAATACCAGTATTAGTCTGACCACACCCCTCATCAGCTTACCTTCATAAGCAGGTGTGTGGTCACCTGCTCTCCTCCTTCCCAAGCTTTCACCACAAGGTGAGATCAAGGGCTGCAGCGGCTGTCCGAAGCCAAGCATCGCCCCTAACTAACAGAACTTGGTTATAGTCATAACCTAACGTTCTGTATCGTTAGTGGCTTAGCTTGGCTTCGCCTTCTGCACAAGGGAGGCCAAGCGGAGCCACTTGGCTGACAAATACACCCCGCTGACAGCCCCCCAAAACCATCAGAACAGGGAGGGCCGAGCCCCCCCGACCCCCCCTAATGGAGGGTAGCCCCCCTATTAGGGACGTCACGGGAGGGCGACGGACCCGACCGTGCGAAGAGGCACTCAAGCAACTCAACGCACAGGGTGAGCAGACCGTGGCTTGACCCACGACTACACACACGCACAACCCGCATGCCACCCGGGAACGAACGGAGGAACAACCTCGTTACTGCCCCCAGAATCACGGGGTCAAGGGCAAACCCAACCCCGTGGCAAGGCCGTAGCAGCGGAGCACGAAGGAAGACCCAGACCCACCAAAAGGACTGGACTCCCTGGAATGGGGGCCCGGAGAAGTCCATGATGCCAGCATCAAGACCCCACCAGGTGGGCACGTAGTGCCCCGCCCCCCACATCGCCAGCGTATTCGGACAAAGGCCCCTCAGTTACTGCACCTGGTATTCCCAGGCGGAACCAACCAGGCCAGTAAGCCGAGCGGGCCCCGTCCCCCCAATAGTACACCGCCTGGCACACTGACCCTGCAGAATAGGCAGTCAGCATGGCCGTAAGCACACAAAAAAGGTTAACCAACGGAAGCAGGCAGCGCACCGGGGAAAAACCAGGCAACAGGCTGTTAACCCTAGCCTGGAGACTGCGGACGAGACAGGCGCCAGAGGGGACAGCTGAACACAGCCGCCCCGGCGGAAGGAGCGTAAGCTGGCGGTGTTGCATGACCAAGCCTCCATTTAACAACCCCCACCCAGAGGGGTCGAGGCAGAGAAGGCTGACACGATTGGCAGACGTCATGAACGTGCAGGGGCACCCTCAACCGGTGAACCCGGGAGTTGACACTGCTCCAACACACCAGGGAATCAACCACCTCGGTGTTACCCAATGCGGTGGTTGTTCCTATAACCCCTCAAGAAAAAACTCCAAAACACACCTGCGGGTATACACCGGCTATACCGCAGTACAAGTGTTTCAGTTTCCAAAAAGGGTTAACCCAGGCCTACGGGTCTCAAACATCACTTCGGACCGGGCCTGGCGGTACGGGAAGCACAGGGTCACCAGAGGAGGTCAAAAAACCACCCCCACAGGCCCCTCTTCGCCATGCGTGAGAGAGGAGCGAAAAACAATGGAGAACCAGCCCCTAAGCACACCGTACCTGGTATTCCCCGGCGGTCTCCCAACCAAGTACTAACCAGGACCAACCTGTGTAGCGGCCGAGATCCGACGAGATCGAGCGCGTACAGAATGGCATGGCTGTAAGCCATGACGACAGTGCTGAGTAAAAACATACCCAACCAGGGTCTCCATAGCGCTTAACCCTGTGACACCCAGACCGACCTGGCATTTTTCCCCCTGAAAAAAGCCCAAGTCCCTCAGGGTACCAGAACAGCAGATCTGCATCCCCGGCGGACAACGGGTTCAACTGATCTGGACCAGCGTGACCAGAACCAGTCCCGTGCCCTAACCACGCCGACATGCCCCAGGAGAAGGGCAGATATGCGTGTTGATCTTAACATGAAAAGAAGGCGCCACCCAGACGTCGGGACGAACCGCGCCTGGTGGCCCACCCCAAGGGCGTGAGACCCCACTACATATGTTCAGATCCATCCCGTCATCATCCCCCAGACATGAACGAGGATCCGTCGACAACCCACCCAGGTCATGGGATGTGGTCGCCGGAAGAGGAAAAACCCCCATCTCAGTTGCTTTATAAAAACGCTGTTTCAACCACAAGCAACTAAGGCGTGCCAGTCAATCGCCTGTTTACAGCGAGCTAGCACTATACGTGCGTCGGGACACACCCCCATCAATGAACAGGCTATTTAGACCTGCCATTGAATCCCCAAGGCGCCCAGGGGAACGACAAGAGGGGTGTGACACTCCCTAACTCCAACACTTCTGGAATAGAAAGAAGGAAGCATCAACAGTATGTATCCCAGTCTACACAGCCGGGGTAAAAAATGTTCACATTTTTACATCCCACCACCCTCCCATAGGAAAGAGACGGGGATCCCCAGAGAGACTTCCCACGCGAGCTGTACAGATTGAAAAGAATATATTGCACCTTGAGCCATGTAAAAAACTGGTTTTAGGGCCTCCGGGGAAGAGGCACCGAACCCATACACACTCAATAAACGAATTGAATCGAATATACATACAATAGAAAAGGACCCTTCTAGAGGGTCCACTCACTTTGACAATCTGAGGAGGAAGGCTCTGTACTCTGATGGAGGCTTCCTCACATGGATCACATGGAAGAAGGAGTCCGAACTCACAGAAGGCCTGAGTAGGCGCTTGGTGAGGAGGAGCCCTGACCACCCCCCCTGAAAACAGATCCATCACATGGACCTGAACAGCACACGGAAGTCCTACCAACAGAGACGCGCACGGTGACGTACTCTATGGCGGGGGAATTCCTGCGGTGCACACGCCCAATATACCAGGCCGTGGGACCAGGAACTCCCTCCCCCCCCCCCCCCCCCCCCCCCCGTAACGTGCCGAACCGCCACGTGACGGGAACCTTGAAGGACAGGGGGTGTACCCCTGACCGACAGAACAATGGGGAGAGGAAAGGTTACCAGTTCACCCCTTTACGACCCCACACCCATGATACGACGTAACGACAAAAAGAGAATATGACACAGTCATAGTCAGCTCTATGAAGCGTTTCACAGCTCCACACAGCGCACGAGCTAACCTGCTATCTGATTTTTACTAAGGAAAAACACAGAATAGAGAGGGCTCTAAGAACCCCGGTCCAACATACACATGTGCTTCTGTGGCCAGTACAACCCAGTTGTAGGTCACATGACACACACAACCCATCATCATCACAATGAGAGAATACATCATTCTTGATTAGTATCGACCACAGGCCTTGCTAAGCACACGACAGCAACCAAACCAATTTCCCTTTAGGAAAATAAGTTTCTCCAGCAGATTTAGCACAACCTCAGCAATCAAGCTGAGAGTTACATCGTATCCCTACCACACAAAAGACACAATTAATGCACAACATGTCTGATAGGAGGTGATAAAGTCCCCAGGGAACCGGGGGGGGAAAAACACAATCCTCCTATTTTACCCTTAATACGGCCAGTTAAAACAGGAAAACCTGTTAATGTGTGAACTCACTGTCCATTGTCATTACAGTCTGAGAAAGAACATTCTTTTACTCACTCGTCACCAAGCATAGCTTCATAGGTTAGTTGCCTTAGTAGTGAGTACACGGTACACATAAACACCATGATGTTTCTCACACAACAACCAGATCAATACATCACGACCTGCACGGAGAAGCTACTGCCAGTGACAAAAACAGCTCACACACAACCCGCAACGTATCTCAAATGCATTGCAACAACACACGTTTTGGGAAAAAACACCGTCATTCACAATACATTTAGCAAGGTAAAACCAGAAGACGTGTTATGAGGGTCTGGCCAACCCCGTACCTGCCCGGAACGCAGATCAGCGAAGTGCAGTCACAAGCGTCCCGTGTTGTTCGATCCGGGCAGCGTCGCCGCTCCACCAGTCGCTACAGTCCTCTTTGTTGACGCAATCCCCGTCTAGGCTCGGGCAGGGTTGACGAACATCCCCTGTCAAGGATGACGTCGTGGTCAAAAGTGTAAAACATGTTAAAAATCAAAGCACGTTCAACAGAATAGCATCAAGCTAACGGCTGCTCCAGCCGTTCGGGTGCTATCGCTTCCGCTCGCGAGACGCCGATCTACGACGCACGCGATCAGGAGCGAGCTCCCGGCGGCGCGCGAGAAGCCAAACTACCCCGCGCCAGGCCACCGACCGGCTAACCGTAAGCTATGAACATGTAAACAATGACATAACACTCACCCAGACAGGCCGCCGTTCTGAACCCTCCTCACTTTTTAAGAGAAAAGGGAAAAACAAGACGTCAACACCGCTTCACAACGGTGACAATAACACGTCCGGCGGAATCAGCACAGTACCAACTGGCCTGTATAGCTGACTTTGAACATGAATCTGCCGCTATCGCACATTACATGCACATATCCCCTCGTGAAGGAATACTCTCATTTGGATATGAAAGATGGGGTCTTAACACGGTGACAGAGAGAATCCACTCGTCCAGAACACACAGGGATCACCAGTGTCAATGGTCGCGGCCCACTAGTTAAAACTATAATGGTCGCCAGACCAAGGCCTTCTGTCGCCTAGACGGCTAAACAAAGGACCCTAGCCTGGGGCCGGTTTCCATAAACTTCGTCTAGTAGCCCCCATAGCACTAACAGACAAGTGGAGCCCGCCAGCAAACACTACTCACCCAACCTGGAACGCACCGCTCCTCACAACAGCGGCATGTCCGACAGTTCAGCTGTGGCCTGACAGGTTTCACCCCAACAAACACAGCAAGGAACTGCAGTTGAGAAGCATGCAGCGGCGTGCTCCCAATACGAAAACCGGTGGAGGGTTTGTAGAATGATCATCATCTTCTAGACACTCCAGTACGAAGACAATATCGCCGTATTTTCTCGAAAATAGTGAGAGAGAAAATAAAGATATGATGTCAACGTATCCTTGTTTCCCAAGCTGTTCCTAATCCAATTTCTTCCATCATGGTGTCAAGTGTGGGGATCTACCGAGGCACCTCTTCCTTGTGGTGAAAGCGAGAAGGAGGAGAGCAGGTGACCACACACCTGCTTATGAAGGTAAGCTGATGAGGGGTGTGGTCAGACTAATACTGGTATTAGAGGTACATTTGTGGTTTATTCAGTACGCGTGCACGTACGCGAGATAGTGCAGAAGGCGAAGCCAAGCTAAGCCACTAACGATACAGAACTGCTACTGCTCCTTTCAAAATCCTCCACTGAAGGTCACCTGTCCTTTTATTCAGCGGTGGCTTATACAGCACTCTCCACACTGGTGCACATGTATCTTGGACCCTCAGTCTCTCTCTCCACACAGTGTCTGTTCTTCCACTCAATTGAAATTTATGCAACGCTTTGACACAATACTTATACAAATGTTTCCCATTTAACATATACAAGTTCGTAGGTAAAACATATGAAAAACCCAACATGGGTCCCGTCAGTCCTGTTTGATCAATTTCAATACCCAACTCAGGGAACGGATCCCCTTCGTCGGGACTTTCTGTTCCACTGGAGTATTCTCGTAACATGCCTTCTTCCTCGGTGCTCAATTTTCCAGTCCATGCATTTAAAATGTCTCTGGTATGACGGGATGACCTCAGACCCAGTAGAGAAGCCACTGCCACCGTGTTGTGAAGTCCTGGCCCAGCTACATCTACTATATGCCTCAGTTTTACTGCCCCCACTGAGCACAAACGCTGGACAATCAAGCAGTAAATCAAACAAAGGCCTACTATTGTCTTGAATGTCTAGCCGGGCCCCATAAATCAAAGGTTCTTCTAGCAGCCAGAACAGTGATGTTTCCAGCTCCAGTCTGTTCCATTTAAATAAAAACCATGCTCTAAAAAGACTCTGATAAAAAGGAGGCATTCCACACCAATTTTCAAAATTACAGTTAGTTAAAAAAAGAGATGCATCCAACCCCACCCCTCCCACTCTCTTTAAAATGGAACTCATTCATAGCTGTCAACACTCACGGTTTTACCGGGATTCTCCTGTTTTTTCGACCCTCTGCACGGCCTCTTCACGGCTCACGGATTGGTACGTATTTTGTACTTATTATTATTATTTTTTTTTTTACAAAATGGGTGCAATTCTCCTCCGTGACGACAGGTGGCAGCAGTGTAGATTAGACCGTTATCACAGGAAGTCAGACCGTTGCGACCAGAAGAAGACAGCGACGCGACCGGATAAAGCTCAGAGCTCAGGGGATTGAGTAGACTGACGCACCGAGGCGGCCGCGGACCGAGCGTGTCAAATCAACTTAGCCAGTGTCTCTTGATTGCCCACTCTGTGGCTTTTGTGTCTGGAACAAAAGGTTTGCAAATATTCTGTGGATAAAACAATACAAATGCAGGAATGTGTAAATGTGTTGGTTGGTGAACACTAACAGCCGTTTGTGCCTCTGCGCCTCCACTGTCCCCTCCTCCCATTCCTCCACTGACGCCCAATTTCCTGAATGCGATTTATACATATAAATAAATTTATCCGTTTTAAAAGTTGTCGTGAATTGTCATGGTATGACAAATACAGTTACTGGTAACTCGCAGGCATTGCAGAGATATTGAGGAAAAACACAAAATCGCATTGGCTTTTTTTCTATCATTTTTCTCTGTAGAATGAATGAAAACTTTATTTAACAGATTGCAGAATGGGTACAATACAGTACGGCTCAATACAGACATACAGACATACAGACATACTACACAGACATAATAGACACACACACTGTTCCAAAAATGATATTCCCATTTCCCACTGCTAAATTAATGACCATAGGTATTTTTTATAGCTTTTTCAGGAACATGGCATGTCTTTTTTTATCATGCATATCCTGTTACCTATATTTTTTTGCATTTTGCACAATCAATGCGGGCGTGACCACCTGCATTTCACTGTATGTGACAAATAAACCTCTTGATTCTTCTTGAGTTGTCGTATTAATATGTAGCCTACAGTGATGAAGGTATAAAGACACTGGTAATACATTGATTGATTGCTAACTTTAACAGATGGGTACAATACAGTATTGTGCAATACACAATTGTTAAGGGGATGCAGACCAGAGAAGGACTTCTTCCCCCATTTTCAATTCATCATAACATTTATGTATGAATTGTAAGATTTCAATAAATATGAACATGTTAATGCTACTACTACATAAACTGAATTTATACTGAATTTGTCTTACACTTAATGCAGGGATGTTCACAGCATTTCACTTTCAACCAGGTATCTGATTAATTTAATGTAGCAACTAGTTCACCCAGTCCTTGTTGGACTGATAACTTTAAGTGGTTGCCTAGTGGAGATTTAGGATTCACTGACTGTAGACTGTAAGAAAAAAAAAGCTGCAAGAAAACTAAATGTCTGGCATCTATGGTTTCCAAATACTGTCAAATTACAGTAAAATCAAATGCATTTACAGATTACAACCTTTATTTAATGGTTAATATTTTGATAAAAGGTAATTTACTGTATTTTTATAGCATTTACACTCTACACAGTAGGAAAACAAAATAATACCGGTTTTGACCAGCAGCGACGAGGCAGCTCCATTGGGAGGGGGCGGGGCCAATGTGGGAGGGGGCGGGCTGAGGGGGCGGGGCCAGGATAAGGGGCGTGGCTAAAACCGGCACGTTTTTTCAAATCGAAATGTTGACAGCTATGAACTCATTACATGTTTCCAGACAACATTGTCACCTCCAATTAAAAACTGCTGGATATGCTGCAATCTAAAAGCTGCCGTTCTACTCTCCAGGTGCACTAAACCTTGACCCCCCTCCTCCTTCGGCAGATAAAGTACACTCTGTGGCACCCAATGCAAATTGTCCCAGAAAAACCGAACTATCACAGACTGCGCTTTTCCTAGTAATCCAGCAGGGGGCTCCAGACATTTTAGTTTGTGCCAGAGAGTTGATGCAACCAAGTTATTAATGATCAGAGCCCTCCCTCTGTAAGACATTTGGGGTAACAGCCACCTCCACTTGTTCAACTTCCCCTCTACTTTTTCTACCACTCCTTCCCAGTTCTTCTGTACCATCTGATCATCACCTAAATAAACCCCAAGGTACTTTAATCCCCCCCTCTTCCAGCATAAACATCCTGGCAACTGAGGAAGACCTGTCGCCCACCTCCCAACTGCTACAGCCTCACTCTTTGCCCAGTTCACTTTCGCAGCTGACATATTTCCAAAATGTTCAACAATGTTGCCCAAAACTGTCACATCTTGCTGATTTTTTATGATCACAACAATATCATCAGCATATGCAGATAAAATAAAATGTGTATTAAAATCAGGTAAAAACAGGCCTTTTATGTTAGAACGCACATTGTGCAACATAGGTTCAAGGGAAAAAGCATACAGCATACCAGACATAGAACAACCCTGTCTTATACCCTGAGTTGCTTTAAAAGGTTCACTCAAAACACCATTAATTTTCAGTACGCTCTCAATGTCTTTATACATCACCTTAATCTTGGCAATGAATCCAGGGCTGAGGCCAAACCTTTCTAACACTTTCCATAGGTACTGGTGCTCAACCCGATCAAAGGCCTTTTCCTGGTCCAAAGAAACCAGACCCGCATCAAAACCCGCTGAACCAGATACTTTCAAAAGATCTCGAATTAATGACACATTGTCAACAATGGACATGCCAGGCACACAGTATGTTTGTGTCCTGTGGATGACCTGGTCCATCACCTTTTTCAGTCTGTTGGCTAGTACTTTAGACAGCAGCTTATATTCGCAACATAAAAGCGACACTGGTCTCCAGTTCTTTATTTCTTGGAGGTCTCCTTTTTTGGGCAACAGAGCCAGAACTGCTCTCCTGCAACTCTGAGGCAGCAAAGAGTCCTCAAAACTCTCATTAAAAACCTCCAACACATCCTCCTTCAGTTCATTCCAGAAAGCTCTATAGAACTCTGGTGGGAGCCCATCTATCCCAGGAGCCTTCCCCCCCTGCATGCTCTGCAGTGCCACGTTCACCTCCTCTGCGGTCAAAGGGTCCTCCAACTCCTTATTGCTCTCCTTTGAAACAATAGGTAGACCACTGCAGAAAGATTCAAACGCCGGTTCATCCTCCTCATATTCACTTTTAAACAAGTGAGCATAAAAATCAACAGCCCTCCGCCGGATATCCCTGGCTTAAGTTAGAACCTGCCCTTTATCCGAACGGAGAGCATGGATGAACCTGCTCTGTCCATTCCTTTTTTCCAGACTGAAAAAAAACTTTGATGGTGAATCCATCAGCGCAACATTCTGAAAACGTGACCGGACCAGCGCCCCCTGTGTTCTAGTGCCCAACAAGTCTGCCAGTACAGCTTTTTTGAATTTGAGGTCTTCATTATACCCTCGATTTCCTGTGGACTCCGCAGAAGCCTGCAGCTCCACTATCTCAATCTCCAGATCTCTCATAGATTTGGTGATGTCACAAGAAACACTGAGAGCGTACTGTTGACAAAGCTGTCGAATCTCCACTTTCCCACAATCCCACCACTGTTTCAAGGATGCAAAATCCCCTTTCCTGGTTCTAAAAATCTTCCAAAAGAATACAAAAGTTTCCTTAAAATTCACATCTAAAAGCAAAGGCGTGTTAAAATGCCAGTATGCAGACTTGTGTTTAAGATTTGCAATAAAAACATTGCATGATACCATTGAGTGATCAGAAAAACCTACAGGTATTATCCTGCACTCCTTCACAGTACTAAAATGATGTTTAAAACAATAAAACCTATCTAATCTGGCCATAGAAAAACGACTCTCTCTACAATGAGTCCAAGTGTATTGTCTTTGTTTATCATGGATTCCCCTCCATACATCAATTAAATCATTATTGTTCACAAGCTGCTTCATAGCTTGTTTTGAAGCAGGATGTGGTTCACTGTGATTCCTATCCATCTGATCATTCTCCGTACAATTAAAATCCCCTCCCAAAAATAAAAAGTCTTCAGGCTCACACTGACCTAAAACAACTCCAATTTCACTTAAAAACTGAACCCTGGTAGATCCTACATTTGGAGCATAAACATTTACAAAAACAATATTAAAAAGCTCATATTTGGCTTTAACTACCAACAACCTACCCACAATACTCTCTTCCACAACGAACGATTTTGGCATAAAATTCCTGGAGAAAAGGACAGCCACACCTCCACTACTGTTGCTTAAGTGGCTTAAAACCACTTCCCCATCCCATTCTCTCCTCCAGTCAATTTCATTTAAAGGGTCACTGTGCGTTTCTTGAATCATCATTACATCACATCTCTTCAATTTACAGAGTTCAAACAGGCTTGCTCTCTTCCTCATATCTCTGGCTCCATTTATATTGAGTGTGGAAACCTTTATATTACTCATGATCTCTAAAAGGAGTGTACAACAGAAAAAAACACACTGGAAACGTCCTAAACTACCTGGATTCTGGTTTCCCTTCATTGTGTGTTTTATTGTGCTTCAGTACAATTTTCTTCAACCTAAAAACCTCCTGGGAAGTGTACCCCCCCTTATTCCTTGTTTTCATTTGAAGTTTTGCTGAATTAATAGACATCTCCTCATCTTCAAAATAATCTCTAATTTCTACTTTCTTCATGTTCTTTGATTGTTGCAAGAATTTTTGAATCTCTTTGACTGTATACCGTTTATTCTGTTGTGATTCAGGCACTTGTGAATCAGTGAGAAACTCATCTTCTTCACTACTCGTTTCAACATCCTCCTCACCCTCCTCCATACTGGACAAATACTCTTTTTCTTCATCCTGCTCCACCTCCTCCTGACTCCCTCTGACAACACTTTCCTCTCCTTGTCCAGCCTGAGAGCCACTATTGTCACTTCCCTCCCTTTCAACTGACTCAGGTATATCCCCCCCCCCCCCCACCACTGTTGTCATCCAATGGCTTACTATTTACATTATTCATCACATTCAACTCTTCCTCCACTATCTCACTGTCAATTGTTGTCACTTTCTCCACTGTCTGGCTGTTGTCATTATCCACCACATTTGGTTTCCCCCCCTCTAGTCCACTGTCACTTGTTGACCCATTTTCAACTGTCTGGCTGTTTTCATTAACACTTTAATCGCCGGAGACGCCGAAACTCATCATTCCCCGCCATGCTCATTCTGCCGAAGACGCCGTAACACGTCTTTGATATCAATATTTCAAAAATCTGTGATCAAAATCATATTTCTCCTCCGGGGACCTGAGATATACTGCTGAGCTCCACTCAACTCTCTAACGGTTCAAGAGCGCCATCTGGTGGCCGATCGGCAGATCGCCCAACAGGAAGTGATCTGTGGATGAAGTGGTGCTCACCCATATTTCGTCCGGGCACTCGCTATCGTTAGAGGGACTCCATCTTGACACAGTGAACACTGATCGGTGCACATAACTCGATAAACAACATGATTTGGACGTATATACTATTATACAACCTGGAAATGGATCGGGTATTTATACATCCCATAATAGGAATATCTCTGCTCCACGCTCATCGCCCAACGGCCCGAGGAAGCTACGGTAAGATTCAGCGTTTTTTTTTAACGTCTTCCATATAAACTGCTCTGATGATCATATCACCCACACTAGATGAATGATATAACGTTGCCCACGGAATTATAAACGACCCCCTGCCCATCCGGTCAACATCAGATGATAAGTAGTAACTCCTAGAAGCACATCCAGTTGACATTTTTTATCTCGCACAGATTCCTACCAAACTGTATTTGATCATCAATATAATGCATTTAGGGCTATAAATCAAGTTCTGGAGAAAGCTGCAGAAAACGATAAAAACATACTTGTACTTTAGACCGTATTTTAGTATGAATTTGTGAATGAAAAAGTATAACGTTGCTACACCCTGAACAATAGATATAGGACATTGAATGGGCCATAATAATGTCAATTTAGCAATACAATTTAAAAAGTTATAGCCCTGCAAAGAAGGGGAACTTCTCCATAGACAAATAGAGCAGGCGAGGGATGGTAAATTATGAATTTAACCATGGCGATCAAAGTGTTAACATGGAAACAACATGTTAACTATATTCAAGGAAAAATATCTAAGTCAGTAGCAATATTGTATAAATGTAAGGATATATTAAACTACAAAGCCTTGCACATAATTTACTGCTCACTTATACTTCCTTACATTTCTTACTGTGTGGAAGTATGGGGGTCGACATTTAAAAATACAGTAAATCCAATAGTCGTACTGCAAAAGCGGGCCATTCGGAACCTTTTCAAGGCTGGTTACTATGAACACACAAATCCATTGTTTATAAAGTCTCATATTATGAAATTTTATGATTTGGTTTACTATAAAACTATGCAAATAATGTACAGAGCTAAAGCAAAGTTACTCCAAGATGGGGTGCAAAGGTTTTTTTCAACACATGAAAGAAAATATGATTTGAGAGATATTTGTAAATGTACTGTTCAGAAAGCTAAGAAAGGGATTAAAAGGAGGTGTATTTCTATTATTGGGGTTAACTTGTGGAACAATGCGGATATACAGTTAAGAATGAGTAATTCGATTTTGGTTTTTAAGAAAAAGGTTTGTAAAGCTATTTTTTAAAACTACAAGGGTGAATAATACTGTTTTGGTTGCTTTTTTTCTTTTAGAATACTGTTTTGGAAAGCTACATTTTTAAAGACTGCAATGGTGAATAATACTGTTTTTCTTGCTTTATTTTGTATTTTTTATATATATATATATATATATATATATATATATATATATATATATTGTAGAATACGGTTTTGGAGTAATTTTTTTTAAATTTTTTGGTAAGAATATAGGACAGGCACATATAAACACTATGCTTCAGTCTGTACCTTTTTCAGTCACTGTAAATAATCAAATGTTGATAAATGATGATGTATATTGTACTGTGTGTGATGATGACTGAAACAAATAAACTACTACTACTACTACTACTACTACTAATGTCTATAAAAAAAATTACAAACAAAAAAAAACAATAATCTTTTTTTTTGTATACATTTTTTTTAATTTTTTTTTAACTGAATCCTCAATTTTAATAAAGTGATTATTCTGATTAAATTAGTCTTTTTCTTTTATTAAATCAACTTTCTTTAATGACTCATAACTTTAATGACTCATAACTCATCAGTTTCGTCAACATAAATAATCTGTAAAATAAACTGTTGGTATGAAAGTGATGGTGACGTCTTATAGTATAATATTATAATATTAGTGTAGCCTAATATTTAACTGCAACTGTGAAGAAAACCCCCATTGGTTTAGACAGATTGAATAGACAAAAAAATTAAAATTAAAATTAAACTTTTTTTTAATAAAAAATGTAAAATTCGAATGTTGATTTACAATTCGAATGTCAACATTATGATCGAATCTTCGAAGCATTCGGTACAGCCCTAGTCTACAGGGCGTGCCTCCTCCTCTCTGCCTCTCAGAAGCCTCATCGTAACGACACCGGGGTCTAAGCTCTGTCTACAGGTCGTGTCTCCTCCTCTCGGCCTCTCAGAAGCCTCAATAAAGCCCCCATCTCTCCCTGAGGAGCACAGAGCCCCCAGAGGCGCAGGGCTTATCAAAGGCTCTGGGGAGAAGCACGGGTGGAAAGGAGGGAAATCAGTTTGGCTGCTTAATGTGGTTTGCTTATGCTCCATTTACTGCCTGTGGGGGCAAATGCTAACAGCTCATCATAATCCACTCATTCCCATTCCCCACCACGCCCGACTGCATCAGCCTCCAAACAAATCCGGGGGCTGGAGTGGACCCACTTTCTTCCTGGAGCAGGATCCTCAGAGGGAGCCATTATAGCCACAGACGTGCCTGGTGGTGGGGAGAGGAGAACACAGAAAGATAGCAGACGGAGAACATACTCTAATGGGGCGCCATCCGGTCCAAGTGTTCAAAAGTGCTATTTGTTCCGTTGCACCAAAAACAAAGCTTCTGAAATTGTCATATTGCACACGTCATGTGGGACCCGGCCTCACAGGCAGTTAGCGAGGTCAATAGTAGATGATCTATAAAGATCTATAAAGACACTAGGCGACAGTCTTAAAACAAGACTAATGAAGATTTTTTTATACAGGTTCAAGTCTTGGGCCAATACTGTTCTCATTATTTATCAATGACATACCTGATGCATGCCAAAACACCAATGCCCAAATGTATGCTGATGTAATGTAATCTTTACATCTGCAAAACCAATACAAGATGCCTCTGCAACTCTGACATCTGCAATGACCCATGTTCAAGACAAAATCATGTCTTTCACTTAACACCAAGAAAAACTGTGTGTATGATGTTCACAAAGTCACCAGTAGAGGTCACTCACTCTAATGTGTTTCTGGGAGAGGCGGAGCTGGACATTGTAAATTAGTTCAAGTATCTTGGGGTCACATTGGACCTTCAAAAGTCATGTGAAGAATGTGACAAACACAGTCAAGTTTAACATCGAAAACTTCAGGCAGATCAGGCCTTGCCTGCCAGTTAATGCTGCAAGGATGTTTCTGCATTCAATGATTTTCTCACACATCGAGTACTGTTTTATCAACTAGTCTCTTTAATATGTCACTACTCTTACTCAGGATGAGAGAAGGAGAGGAGAGGACATGAGGAGAGAAGGAGAGGACAAGAGGAGAGAAGGGGAGTACAGGAGGAGAGATGGGGAGTACAGGAGGAGAGAAGGGGAGTATAGGAGGACAGAAGGAGGGCAGAAGGAGGGCATGGATTTACCTCTCCCCCATTGAATGAGTTCATCCAACAAAAAACAGACACTGGCATTACCACCAGGGCCATCAGTAGAGGGGACTGTGAGGTGCCTTTTCGGTATACTACCTTTGCAAAAACTGTGTTCTCTGTTAAAGGTGGTAACTACTGGAATAGCCTACCAGCTGTGATTAGAGAGTGCCCTACATACCCCATGTTCAAGACCCATCTTAAACTGCATCTTTAGGCAAACCAGAACTGTGATCATTTTTAATCTGATTTAGTTTATGTAACTTGTTTCCTGTTTTTATCATTGATTGTCACAATGCTTTTACCTTAAGCAGGCTAATTATTTGAAAGAGTTTTGCTGTCTCCTGTTTAGGGACTACGGGTGTAAATTAGCTTTTGCTACAACCCGGCATGTTTACATTTTGTATTTTTGTGCTTGATGTTAACACTTTGATCGCCATGGGTTAAATTCATAATTTACCATCCCTAGCCAGCTCTATTTGTCTATGGAGAAGTTCCCCTTCTTTGCAGGGCTATAACTTTTTAAATTCTATTGCTAAATTGCCATTATTAAGGCCCATTCAATGTCCTATATCCATTGTTCAGGGTGTAGCAACGTTAAACTTTTTCATTCACATATTCATACTAAAATATGGTCTAAAAGTATAAGTATGTTTTTATCGTTTTCTGCAGCTTTCTCCAGAACTTGATTTATAGCTCCAAATGCATTATATTGATGATGAAATACAGTTTGATAGCAATCGGCGCAAGATAAAGAATTTCAACTGGACGTGGTTCTAGAAGTTACTACGTATCATCTGATATTGACCGGATGGGCGAGGGGGCGTTTATAATTCCGTGGGCAACGTTATACTATTCGTCTAGTGTGGGTCATATGGTCATCAGAGCAGTTTATATGGAATACGTTAGAAAATAACGCTGGATCTTACCGTATGTTTCTCGCGCCGTTGGACGATCGGCGTGGAGTAGACAGTTTTCGATTATGGGATGTTGATCCTGATGAACCATTTCCAGGTTGTATAATACTATATACGTCCAAATAACGTTGTTTATTGAGTTAGGGCGAGCGATTGATCATCCAGTGTGTTGAGATGGAGTCAGGCTACCGATCGCGAGTGCCCGGACAGATTATGGATGAGCACTTCCTGTTTGGCGCGCCCCTCCCTCTTGGCCGATCTGCCGATCGGCCACCGGATGGCGCTCTTGAACCGTTAGACAGTTGAGTGGAGCTCACCAGTACATCTCATGGCTCCGGAGGAGAAATATGATTTCGATCACAGATTTTTGAATTATTGATATCAAAGACGAGTTACGGCGTCTTCGGCAGAATGAGCATGGCTAGGAGTGACGTCTAAACACGTCATCGGCGATTAAAGTGTTAATTAGCTTTTGCTACAACCCGGCATGTTTACATTTTGTATTTTTGTGCTTGATGTTCATTAACATGTGCTGTCCCTATCAAATAAACTATCAAATCTTTAGGGGGAGATAACAGGTCAACAGTAGATTATCTTTAGGGGGAGATAGCAGGTCAACAGTAGATGCTCTTTAGGGGGAGATAACAGGTCAACAGTAGATTATCTTTAGCGGGAGATAGCAGGTCAACAGTAGATTATCTTTAGGGGGAGATAGCAGGTCAAAAGTAGATGGTCTTTAGCGGGAGATAGCAGGTCAACAGTAGATGATCTTTAGGGGGAGATAACAGGTCAACAGTAGATTATCTTTAGGGGGAGATAGCAGGTCAACAGTAGATGATATTTAGGGGGAGATAGCAGGTCAACAGTAGATGATCTTTAGGGGGAGATAGCAGGTCAACAGCAGATGATCTTTAGGGGGAGATAGCAGGTCAACAGTAGATGATCTTTAGGGGGAGATAGCAGGTCAAAAGTAGATGGTCTTTAGGGGGAGATAGCAGGTCAACAGTAGATGATCTTTAGGGGGAGATAGCAGGTCAACAGTAGATGATCTTTAGGGGGAGATAGCAGGTCAACAGTAGATTATATTTAGGGGGAGATAGCAGGTCAACAGTAGATTATATTTAGGGGGAGATAGCAGGTCAACAGTAGATTATCTTTAGCGGGAGATAGCAGGTCAACAGTAGATGATCTTTATGGGGAGATAGCAGGTCAACAGTAGATTATCTTTAGGGGGAGATAGCAGGTCAACAGTAGATGATCTTTAGGGGGAGATAGCAGGTCAACAGTAGATTATATTTAGGGGGAGATAGTAAATCAACAGTAGATTATATTTAGGGGGAGATAGCAGGTCAACAGTAGATGATCTTTAGGGGGAGATAGCAGGTCAACATAGATGTTATTTAGGGGGAGATAGCAGGTCAACAGTAGATGATCTTTAGGGGGAGATAGCAGGTCAACAGTAGATTATATTTAGGGGGGGATAGCAGGTCAACAGTAGATGATCTTTAGGGGGAGATAGCAGGTGAACAGTAGATGATCTTTAGGGGGAGATAGCAGGTCAACAGTAGATGATCTTTAGGGGGAGATAGCAGGTCAACAGTAGATGATCTTTAGGGGGAGATAGCAGGTCAACAGTAGATGATCTTTAGGGGGAGATAGCAGGTCAACAGTAGATGATCTTTAGGGGGAGATAGCAGGTCAACAGTAGATGATCTTTAGGGGGAGATAGCAGGTCAACAGTATATTATATTTAGGGGGAGATAGCAGGTCAACAGTAGATTATCTTTAGGGGGAGATAGCAGGTCAACAGTAGATGATCTTTAGGGGGAGATAGCAGGTCAACAGTAGATTATCTTTAGGGGGAGATAGCAGGTCAACAGTAGATGATCTTTAGGGGGAGATAGCAGGTCAACAGTAGATTATATTTAGGGGGAGATAGTAGGTCAACAGTAGATTATATTTAGGGGGAGATAGCAGGTCAACAGTAGATGATCTTTAGGGGGAGATAGCGGGTCAACATAGATGATCTTTAGGGGGAGATAGTAGGTCAACAGTAGATGATCTTTAGGGGGAGATAGCAGGTCAACAGTAGATTATATTTAGGGGGAGATAGCAGGTCAACAGTAGATTATATTTAGGGGGAGATAGCAGGTCAACAGTAGATGATCTTTAGGGGGAGATAACAGCTCAACAGTAGATGATCTTTAGGGGGAGATAACAGCTCAACAGTAGATGATCTTTAGGGGGAGATAGCAGGTCAACAGTAGATGATCTTTAGGGGGAGATAACAGCTCAACAGTAGATGATCTTTAGGGGGAGATAACAGCTCAACAGTAGATGATCTTTAGGGGGAGATAACAGCTCAACAGTAGATGATCTTTAGGGGGAGATAGCAGGTCTACAGTAGATGGTCTTTAGGGGGAGATAGCAGGTCAACAGTAGATGATCTTTAGGGGGAGATAGCAGGTCAACATAGATGTTCTTTAGGGGGAGATAGCAGGTCAACAGTAGATGATCTTTAGGGGGAGATAGCAGGTCAACAGTAGATGATCTTTAGGGGGAGATAGCAGGTCAACAGTAGATTATCTTTAGGGGGAGATAGCAGGTCAACAGTAGATGATCTTTAGGGGGAGATAGCAGGTCAACATAGATGTTCTTTAGGGGGAGATAGCAGGTCAACAGTAGATGATCTTTAGGGGGAGATAGCAGGTCAACAGTAGATGATCTTTAGGGGGAGATAGCAGGTCAACAGTAGATTATCTTTAGGGGGAGATAGCAGGTCAACAGTAGATGATATTTAGGGGGAGATAGCAGATCAACAGTAGATTATATTTAGGGGGAGATAGTAGGTCAACAGTAGATTATCTTTAGGGGGAGATAACAGCTCAACAGTAGATGATCTTTAGGGGGAGATAGCAGGTCAACAGTAGATGATCTTTAGGGGGAGATAGCAGATCAACAGTAGATTATATTTAGGGGGAGATAGTAGGTCAACAGTAGATTATATTTAGGGGGAGATAGCAGGTCAACAGTAGATGATCTTTAGGGGGAGATAGCAGGTCAACAGTAGATGATCTTTAGGGGGAGATAGCAGGTCAACAGTAGATGATCTTTAGGGGGAGATAGCAGGTCAACAGTAGATTATATTTAGGGGGAGATAGCAGGTCAACAGTAGATGATCTTTAGGGGGAGATAGCAGGTCAACAGTAGATGATCTTTAGGGGGAGATAGCAGGTCAACAGTAGATGATCTTTAGGGGGAGATAGCAGGTCAACAGTAGATTATCTTTAGGGGGAGATAGCGGGTCAACATAGATGATCTTTAGGGGGAGATAGTAGGTCAACAGTAGATTATATTTAGGGGGAGATAGCGGGTCAACATAGATGATCTTTAGGGGGAGATAGCAGGTCAACAGTAGATGATCTTTAGGGGGAGATAGCAGGTCAACAGTAGATTATATTTAGGGGGAGATAGCAGGTCAACAGTAGATGATCTTTAGGGGGAGATAGCAGGTCAACAGTAGATGATCTTTAGGGGGAGATAGCAGGTCAACAGTAGATGATCTTTAGGGGGAGATAGCAGGTCAACAGTAGATTATCTTTAGGGGGAGATAGCAGGTCAACAGTAGATTAAATTTAGGGGAGATAACAGGTCAACAGTAGATGATCTTTAGCGGGATATAACAGCTCAACAGTAGATGATCTTTAGGGGGAGATAACAGCTCAACAGTAGATGATCTTTAGGGGGAGATAGCAGGTCTACAGTAGATGGTCTTTAGGGGGAGATAGCAGGTCAACAGTAGATTATATTTAAGGGGAGATAGCAGGTCAACAGTAGATGATCTTTAGGGGGAGATAGCAGGTCAACAGTAGATGATCTTTAGGGGGAGATAGCAGGTCAACAGTAGATTATATTTAGGGGGAGATAGCAGGTCAACAGTAGATGATCTTTAGGGGGAGATAACAGCTCAACAGTAGATGATCTTTAGGGGGAGATAGCAGGTCAACAGTAGATGGTCTTTAGGGGGAGATAACAGGTCAACGGTAGATGGTCTTTAGGGGGAGATAACAGGTCAACAGTAGATTATCTTTAGGGGGAGATAACAGGTCAACAGTAGATTATCTTTAGGGGGAGATAGCAGGTCAACAGTAGATTATCTTTTGGGGGAGATAACAGGTCAACAGTAAAAGCCACATAGAAGTGGTGATGTCATCTGAAAGTTTGTCAAGTTATTCTAGTCCTAAATCGGTTTAGAATAACTATCCCTTATACATAGTTAATACAGTATGTAACTGAGGGGTACAATTCCCTGACTGTATTGAATAAGTATGGTATCATTAAACCACTACTGAGTTATGTACATTACTACTGGCCATACAGTACACATGTATATGTGATTAACACCCACACAATAACACGGCTTGACGAAGAAAGTCCTGTTTGTAATATTTATTAGAAGAGCATCAATATTATCTTACATCATTGAGAATTAGAGTCGCGCTTGTAAGGCGAAGAATGTGCATGAATAGGTCAAGAGTGTAAGTCCATGAGCATATTACGAAGGGGATAATTAATAGCATAAGCATAAGAATTATATAAGGTACACTCGTAGGTCAGCTGGAGATACTAGGGGGGTTCCCTCCGGTTGTAAGCCAGCAGGGGAGAGGATTTGTCGGTAGCAAAAGTCTGGATCAACGAAGAATAAAGAGACTCCAGGTACAGGAGACAGTGCAATAATCCCTTGGTCCGTAGACAAAGCAACAGCTATTCTCCGGTATGCACTGCGACATGGATGAAAGCTAGCCAGCCTCAGAGTCCTAGAGGCGGGCTCGACGGGGCTCCTCACAGGGTAGATCCCACACGGTAGTGGGGGTAGACAATTCTCTGCTCCAGCAGCCACAGGACCAAAGCAATATAATCCAGCCGAAAAGGGCTCTGTAGTCGTCGGTGTAGGTTATCCAGTGTACATATCCACACGGTTCTCGTCTAGGGATCCTCGGATGGCGGCACAAGGTTAGGCCGCCCAGCCTGGATAAGCACACTAGCTCGGTACGATGAAACGTTGGTAATGCTGGTCACTGTAGAACGGTAGCCGCACGATACACTATACATAATAGACTATTACTTAATAATAGAATAGGTCGAACTCGACGATACAGCGTTAAACTCTGACACTTCAGCTATCAATTCGCACGCGGTCTCAAGGCTCTATTTTGGGGCAAAACGGGCCCACTTCACCGCACGTTGTATCGTGGTGAAGGCTTCAACTTATTGGGGTAACTAACTGCTGTATCCACCTGCAACGTATTTATACGTAAGGTGAATAATCTAGTACCAGCCTTATTTCTGTCTCGTATTACTGCGCAAACCTGGGCATGTTGAGACATGTCTTAGCGGTGACTTTGAACTAGACATTGGGGGTATGGCCGTGGCGCCTAGGGGGGTCGCTGTCCAATAGGAGAACGAATATTATGGTCTGGCCTGTACTAGGTAAAGGGATATTCCGTGTATATGTACAAAGAATATACAAGGGATATCAGACGATATACAAATACTATACAATATATCTCAAGTAATAAATATATATATTCGGTTTAATCTGACCCTTTGTAACAGCCGCCTCCTAATTAGTCCGCACCTAATTAGATAAGCAGAGACAGATTAACCGCACTGTCCACTACTCAATGTCCGTAGTGAGGAGTAATTCACAAAGTCAGGGGGTCATGGTCGTCATTAAGAGAGTCGGGGAGCCTTGGCAACTCTATCAGCCTCGCCACGGGTCGGGTGTATGTCCGCCCCTGGACGAGCACTTCTGCCGCTCTGACCTTTCCGTCGGCACCAGTGATCACTTTGCTTACACGGCCGGCCGGCCACATAGCTCGGGGTAGTGACTGGTCGATAATCATGACGACTGTGCCCTCCGTCAAATTGACTCTTTCTTTTACCCATTTCTGGCGGGTCTGTAGAGACGGTAGATAGTGGAGGAGGAAACTGTTCCAAAACTTGTCAGCCAATACTTGACTGTACCTCCACATTCTTCGGCCGTTCGCTTCTTCAGGTCTGTACACTGTCTGTGGGAGCGCGGGGTCCAGCCGCCCCATCAAGAGAGTGTTGGGGGTGACTGGGTCGACATCTGCTACATCACTTGAGACGTAACCGAGGGGCTTTGAGTTCAATACTCCCTCGATCTCCGTGAGGACTGTCGTGAGGACTTCTTCCGCCACGGTCTGGGCCCCAAGCACGGCGTACAGGGCTGTCTTTATTGAACGTACTTCTCGTTCCCAAGTTCCCCCGAAGTGAGGGGCATTCGGGGGGTTAAACTGGAAATCAATCTGAGAGGGAGCGAGGTGGGTCTTAAGTTCTGGGCCCATAGCTTGGAAGCTCTCTCTCAGCTCTCTTTCTCCGCCTTTGAAGTTTGTCCCGTGATCAGACAATAATATAGACGGTTTTCCTTTCCGCGATGTGAATCTCCGGAAGGCCATAAGGAATGAGTCCGTACTCATGGTTGGAAGGAGTTCTATGTGTATCGCTCAGGTGGTCATGCATTTGAATACAATACCCCACCGCTTCTCCGTCCCTCTTCCTTTCTTCACATACAGCGGGCCGAAACAGTCCATACCGGTGGAGTGAAAGGGCTTGTCGCCGAGTCGGAGGCGACAGGGGGGTAGGTCAGCCATCCGGGGTATACTGGGCTGTGCTCGCCACTTGCGACAGTCTAGACAGGTCCGCTGGAAGCGTCGTACTGCTTCTCTTCCTTGCAGTATCCAATAGCGACGTCTGATCTCCGCGAAGACTCTCTCTGCCCCGGCGTGGTGCACGTCCTCGTCGTATTTCTTTATGATGAGCTCTGTGACCTTGTGTCGGCTGTTTAGGACTATCGGGAACTTGACGTCATCCGTTAAGTCTGGGGCTCTTCTCAGACGACCACCCACTCTGATGAGATTATGGGCGTCGCTCTCAGGGGCCAAGTGGAGCAGTCTGCTGTCTGGCGGGACTGGCTTTGATCCCTGCAGACAGTCTAGCTCGTCGGGGAACGAGTCTCTTTGGGCTCGCTGTAGCAGAAGGAGTTCTGCTTCTTCGTAGTTAGCTGCATTAATGTCAGTAGTGGAGGGAACCTCAGGGTGGTGCCACAGGAATATCTTTAACTGTGCACTCTCAAGGGTAGGGCAGTCGTCTATGTTGGGATCTGTGGGGACTGGTGTGTGTGTCAACCCACAGAACATAGATTTCTTCATCTCTGCCTCCTCTTTACTAGCCTCCCGTGGGGTGGGTGTAGGCCACTCTTCTTCCGGGAGCTTGAGGAACTCGGGACCGTCACTATAGAGATTGTGACGTGTGAGGTCATCCAGGGACATTCCCCGTGTGATGACGTTTGCTGGGTTCTGTTTTGTGTCCACGTACCTCCAGCATGCTGCTTCTGTTAAATCTTGGATCTCTGTGATTCTGACTCCCACGAAGACCTTGTATCTACACGAATCGGACTGGATCCATGTGAGTACGGTCATGGAGTCTGACCACAGGATTGTTCTTTGCACCGGGATGGTGAGTTCATGTTGGATTAACGTGGCGAGTTGCGCTCCTGCTAGGGCTGCGCAGAGCTCTAGACGCGGGATCGATTGTTGCTTGCGGGGGGCTATTCTTGAACGAGCCAGGATGAAGGCGGTATGTATTTCTCCTCCCTCCTCTCGGGCCCGCAAGTAGGCCACCGAACCGTAGGCTACTTCGGAGGCGTCGCTGAAGACGTGCAGGTCCATCTGACACGTCTCCAGCCGCACTGTGGGTGGGAAGTAGCTGCGGCGTATGTTGACACCTGGGAGCGAGCTGAGTTCGGTTTCCCACTCTCTCCATGTGGACGCAAGGTGGTCGGGTATGGGGTCGTCCCAGCCCTGGTCCTTGTCCCATAGCGCTCGTACAATCATCTTTGCCCTGGTGGTGTAAGGTAGAATACATCCCAACGGGTCATATTGTCTGGCGAGTGTTCTGTATACACTCCGTCTTGTGGTCGGTAGTGAAATCGACCTTCCCTGCTCCTTGGTCAGGGGTGTGTGTCTATAATGTAGCGAGTCTGTTTTGAAGCGCCAGACCAGTCCCAATGTCATTTCTTGGGCTTCACCTGGGATGGTCGCCATCCAGGTCTCGCTGCTTGCTGCCTTCTCCTCTGGGGAGAGGCTGCGCAGTACTTGAGGGTCGCTGCTGGCCCACTGCCGGAGATCAAAGCCGCCTTTGATCAGGGAGGCGCGGAGCTTGAGTAGGAGGGCCTCGGCCTCTTCTGGCGTCGAGACGCTTTGCAGACAGTTGTCCACGTAGAAACTCTTTTCTACACTTTGTCGGACCTCCTCATCAGCTGCTGGGTCCTCTGCGACATGTTTTTGCAGTGCGAACGTAGCACAGCATGGGCTGCATGTGGTTCCGAAAGGGAGGACTTCCCATTGATAGATGGATGGTTGCTCATCCCCGATCCTCTCTCTCCATAAGAACCGCAGCAGGGGCTTGTCCTCTTCCACTAGTCGCACCTGCAGGAACATCCCTTTGATGTCGCCGCTGATGGCCACCTTGTTCTGGCGGAAACGTAGCAACACGCCTAGTAGAGAGGGGCCGAGTGTTGGGCCGGGCAAGAGCTCTTTATTCAGATTTTGTGATCCGATCTGGTAGCTGCAGTTAAACACAATACGATCCTTGCCGTTGTAGTGGACCTTGTGGTGGGGCACGTACCATGATTCGGTCGTCTGATCGGCCTCTTTAATGTCAATTCTCTTTATGTGTCCTGCTGTGATTAGCTTGTCCATCTCAGCGCGGTACACAGTAGCCTGAGCGGGGTCTCCGCTCTGTGTTCAGTAGATACCGCTCCGTCGCTTCTTTTGGGGCGTGGAAGGTAGGCATACCCTCTCGCCTCAGGAGTGGAGTTGCGTATCTCATCACTCCGTTGACTTTGACTCTCTTCGTCCCCTGCTCGAGGAGGGCTATGGCATAAATGTCTTCCTTGGAACGAATGTGTTTCTTTTCGTTCTTAAAGGGCATTGTCTCTAATGTCCATAGCCTCTCGACGTGCTGTAAGAGGGCGGTGTCTTCTTCTGTCACTCTGGAGTGGAGGCAGCGAGTGGCTGCTGTTCGGTTGGGAGACCTGGAGAGGGGGCCTTGTAGTGTCCATCCTAGGCGGGTCTCGACTGCTGCTGGACAGCCTCTGGGCCCAGTGTGGACCCGGTCCATCGGGACGATGAGGTGTGCGTGGTCGGATCCTATGAGCAGGGTCGGGGTGGCGCCGTCTATGAGCGGTATAGGTAGTTGACGCAGGTGCACGTATTTATCCATCAGCTTGGCGATGGGGTAGGTGTACCGCGACAGGCCTATGTCTTGGCTGGTGAAAGCGTTAGTGATCCTATACCGTCTCTCTGGCTGCCCGCTTGCTGCGATAGTGAAGGAGACGTTCTCACCCTTGATCGTCTTCAGGTCTCTTCTTATAGTCCGAATCGTCATTGTTTTTTCGCTCCCCCGCAGCCCCAGCTGGGCCGCAGCAGATGCGAGGAGGAGGGTCTTTTCTGACCCGTCGTCAAGGACGGCGTAGGTGTCCATGACCTTGTCCTCGTAGCTTAATGTTACGCGGACCACCTTCAAGAGCACCCGGGCGCCCCCGCTGCTGGCGGGGTCAATGTACATGACGCTTGCTTTGGTGCTGCTTGAGGGTGCAGGTTTTCTTCTGTTACTGTCATGAAAGACGTCCAAGTGGGCTCCGTCACACCGACTACACCTCTTCTTTAAGCGGCACTCGGCTGCCATGTGACTGCACGCACAGCGGTAACAGCGGCGGATGGACTTTATCCATTGACTCACCTCGTCGGCGGTCATCTTCTTGAACGTGTCACAGTGTGACAGCCAGTGTTCCTTTTCGCAGTACTGGCATACAATCTTCCACTTCTCTTTCGTCGAGGGGGTGCTGTGGTTCTTGTTACGCGGTACTGATTCGGCTTGGTGCATGACGGTCACCAGCCTTCGGTTATCGTTTGATCTCCTAGGTCCCTCTCTGGGGCTTGGTCCACTCCGCATGAACGTATCCAGTCGTAGGCTGCTGACTTCTCTCGCCAGGAAGTCAGCCAGGTCTAGGAGGGATGGCTCGGGACCTTTAGGATCACGGTGGTCTTTTTGCCGCCTGAAGCGCTCTTGTCGGGCGGGCGGAAGCTTCTCTAGTATCCTCTCAACATTAGAGTTTGCGTACAGTTCGTGCCTACCCTTTTCCTTTTGTGCCCCCAGCATCCCTACCAGGGATTGTACCTTGATAGAGAGGTCATCCAATGAGCGATTGTCTGTGGCTGGGGGTAGACGGTCAATATTCCTTATCTCTTGTATTACGTAGTCCCATATGCGTCCATAACGTTGGTCGAGGGCTACCAGAGCCGCGGTGTATGGGGTACTTGAGTTGGAATATGCCAGCGCTATATTATGCGCTCTGGGCACCTTCAGGTGCTTGAGTAGGATAGCATACTTGTACGTCTCATCGGGGACATCGGACATCATTGTCTCTAAGCACATTCGTAGCTCTGTGTACTGTGCTCTGTCCTCGTGTGTGAAGTCCGGGAACGTCGGTGTGCCAAGGTACGATGCCATGGATGGCTGGCACATCGGTGAGCGTTGGGGGAGAGGCCTCCTAGGCGAGTCTCCCCTTACGTGTCGTTGTGGGCTGGTACCTGGTGGGTACCAAGGCCCGGGTACCCAGGTGCTGTTCCTCGGGGCTGGTGGTGCGTCAAACTCACCCTTGAGTTGAGTCGGGGGTCTGTAACGCAGGGCCTCGGGGTAAAGTCTGGGCTGTACTGGACCTCCTGGTCCTGTGGAGTACGATGCTGCTGGTGGGCTTGACTTTCCTCCTCTTCCTCTTCTAGGTCTTCTAAATCTTGCAATCGTCTATTTAGTCTCTCGGCGGCGTAGGCCGGTTCTTCCCTGTTGCTGGGTCTCACATGGACCGGTCGGGGAGGGGGTTCGGAGACGTGTATAGGCTCTTTCTGTTGGCCGGGCTCCGGGTCGCTTGATCGGGTAGGGGAGGGTGCCCTAGACCCTTGTCTTGACGAGGCCCTGGAGCTCCGTGCGGAGGGAGAGGGAGTCGCCCTGGCAATCAGTTGCTCCATTATCTGCGCTTGTAATCGGTCGCGCTCGGCTTCGCGCTTGATGTGAGCGAGGTCGCGCTCTGCTTCGCGCTGGGCTTGGGCTGCGTCGCGCTGTGCATTGGCGGCTTCGCGCTGTGCATCGGCGGCGGCGCGCTGGGCTTCGGCGCGGTCTCTTTCAATATTCTCTTCCGTCTGGAGGCGTCTGGTCTCCAGGCGTATGCGTTCATCTTCGCTCCTTTGCTGCGCCTGGAAGCGCTCTCGCTGGGTCGCAGAGTGTTCGCGTTCACTAAGGGCTTGCGCTTGGAGTTGCGCGTGGAAGCGTTCTCTTTGGTCTGCAGATTGTTCGCGCTCACTCAGTTGTTGAGCCTGCAGGCGGTCTCTTTCCATGGTAGAGTGTTCACGCTCACTTTGGTGTTGCGCTCGGAGGCGCTCTTGTTCCATGGAAGAATGTTCGCGCTCGCTAAGCGTCTGTGCTTGGAGTCGATCGCGTTCAGTGGAGGCTGCCAGGGTGGCGATAAATGCCTGCGCCAGCATCTTATCCGCCTCGCTGGGGGAAGACACTGATGGAGGTGATCGGCTTCTGGCAGTGCTCGTTGGAGATCCGTTCTCCTGTCGCGCTCCGAGGAGGTCCATCTCCTGGGTGCGCGTCTCTTCTGGTAGTGGGTCGGGTTCCGTCCCTGGAGCGCTTTCTTTATCCTGGAGCTCTCCGGGGGCTGTCCCGTTGACGTTGTTGGAGGGTAAAGTCATGTCATGTCCCTCCTGGTCCCCCCTGTGAGCTTGGTCAGTTACGTTAGAACCCACTAGGGTCTCTACTGGCAGGGTCGCCTGGTCGGTAGGGTTTGACATACTTTTACTATCCGCTTTTTCCGCGTTTAACATCTGTATAAAGCTAGGTAGTAGACTGGCAGCGTAGTCCTCTAGGTAAGGAGGTGGCTGCCGTCTGCGCTGCGGGCGATCTAGCTTAGGAGAACCGTTTGTGGAGTGTTCATCGCTGGCCATGTCAATATTAATATTATATTAATATTACGCTAATTACCATCCGGCTCAAAGGACCAATTGTAACTGAGGGGTACAATTCCCTGACTGTATTGAATAAGTATGGTATCATTAAACCACTACTGAGTTATGTACATTACTACTGGCCATACAGTACACATGTATATGTGATGAACACCCACACAATAACACGGCTTGACGAAGAAAGTCCTGTTTGTAATATTTATTAGAAGAGCATCAATATTATCTTACATCATTGAGAATTAGAGTCGCGCTTGTAAGGCGAAGAATGTGCATGAATAGGTCAAGAGCGTAAGTCCATGAGCATATTACGAAGGGGATAATTAATACCACCTGTAGCATAAGAATTATATAAGGTACACTCGTAGATCAGCTGGAGATACTAGGGGGGTTCCCTCCGGTTGTAAGCCAGCAGGGGAGAGGATTTGTCGGTAGCAAAAGTCTGGATCAACGAGGAATAAAGAGACTCCAGGTACAGGAGACAGTGCAATAATCCCTTGGTCCGTAGACAAAGCAACAGCTATTCTCCGGTATGCACTGCGACATGGATGAAAGCTAGCCAGCCTCAGAGTCCTAGAGGCGGGCTCGACGGGGCTCCTCACAGGGTAGATCCCACACGGTAGTGGGGGTAGACGATTCTCTGCTCCAGCAGCCACAGGACCAAAGCAATATAATCCAGCCGAAAAGGGCTCTGTAGTCGTCGGTGTAGGTTATCCAGTGTACATATCCACACGGTTCTCGTCTAGGGCTCCTCGGATGACGGCACAAGGTTAGGCCGCCCAGCCTGGATAAGCACACTAGCTCGGTACGATGAAACGTTGGTAATGCTGGTCACTGTAGAACGGTAGCCGCACGATACACTATACATAATAGACTATTACTTAAGGGGAGACACTGCAGGTGAATAGGGTAAAAAAATTTACTAATAGATATCACAATGAAACTTCCCCAGTTGATTACTTATATTAAGACAAGACTTTTTTGTATTACAAGTTTTCTGAAATTGTATGTTTAAATATGCAAATGAGGCATGATCTACTTAAATATGCACTAATTTGCATATAATTCCAGGACAGAAATCTGAACATTGGATAAAGCCATTTTCAAAATTATAGTTTCATTTTGTTGACATATTAGAGCCAAAGGTTATTACAGAGGGGATTTTGGATATCTCTTTTCATCACTCCATAAATCAGAAAATACTCCATTCAGTCCATTTTTATGGTAAAATTCCATATTTCGCCATGTTTTTAGGAATAAAATGTGATATAAATCAGGGTATGAATGCGATATCAACAAACCCTTCTGTAAATACCTTCAGAACATAGATATGAATAGAACTGGAGGGTTTGGTGTATGTGCGTGTATGTGAAGTGGATATTTCTGGCTCAGAGTATGAGGAAAAACTCTTAAAACTCATTTTTGGGAAAACGCCTTCAAAATTCTGTATTGTAAAATGCCATACTTTTTTTTTTAAACAGATATTTACAAACACAATACCTAATCAAACCATTAGTAATAGACAACCTAAACACATGCCTGATAACTGAATAATAATAATAATGATGTTATTGAACTGAACAGAACTACACACAGGCTACAAACAGTGTAATACAGTGTAGTACCCCCTAATAGGCAAAAAATATTTGAATAGATATCACTATGAAACTTTCCCAATTTGTTATGTACATATAAACTAAGAAAAAATATATTGCAAGTTTTCTGAAATGTATGTTTATATATGCAAATGAGGCACTTCCCCATTAAATATGTGCCCATTTATGGATGCAATAAGGCAAAATGATGTAAAATAAACAACTAAATGTGTGTTATTGACGTTTTATTGTCACTAGTTTCATAGAAGACATGTTTAGGAAGCAAAATATAACAAAATCTCAAAATCAACAAAAAAAGTATATTTGACTATTCACCTGCAGTGTCTCGCCTTAATAATAGAATAGGTCGAACTCGACGATACAGCGTTAAACTCTGACACTTCAGCTATCAATTCGCACGCGGTCTCAAGGCTCTATTTTGGGGCAAAACGGGCCCACTTCACCGCACGTTGTATCGTGGTGAAGGCTTCAACTTATTGGGGTAACTAACTGCTGTATCCACCTGCAACGTATTTATACGTAAGGTGAATAATCTAGTACCAGCCTTATTTCTGTCTCGTATTACTGCGCAAACCTGGGCATGTTGAGACATGTCTTAGCGGTGACTTTGAACTAGACATTGGGGGTATGGCCGTGGCGCCTAGGGGCGTCGCTGTCCAATAGGAGAACGAATATTATGGTCTGGCCTGTACTAGGTAAAGGGATATTCCGTGTATATGTACAAAGAATATACAAGGGATATCAGACGATATACAAATACTATACAATATATCTCAAGTAATAAATATATATATTCGGTTTAATCTGACCCTTTGTAACACAGTAGATTGTTCACAAACTGTTAGTTAATGACTTATTACTAACTTGTTAAATGTTTTTTTAATAGTTGGTTAATGATTTTAAACTATAATATATACAGTAGTCTCCGGTTCCTGTAGTGCCTTTTCAATTGCAAATGCTTCAAGGACAGAACTCATCCCAGACCATACATATGTTAGATGATGTCTATTTGATCCTAAAACATTATTATTATACTGTAAATGAGAGCTGATAAGGTCTCGATCCTTGTCCTCTTAGACCTAAGTGCAGCATGTGACACGATTGACCATGATATCCTAATGATTAGGCTTGAAAAGTTAGTGGGTCTGTCTAGCTATATGTACTAAACTGGTTTAGAACATAATATCAAAGGAAGAAAATATGATGTCAAGCTAGGAGATCATGTGTCTGAGGAACATAACACATACTTTGGAGTTCCCCAAGGGAGCTGCCTCTGCCCTCTGCTGTTCTCACTCTATATGCTGCCACTCGGGGACATCATTAGAGAGCAAAATGTATGTTTCCATAGTTATGCGGATGACTCACAATTGTACATCTCTGCTGAACCCAATGACACTGCAGCTAGTAACTCCTTCACTGCCTGTCTTTTAGCAATACATGAATGGATGAGCAATAACTTTTTTAAACTAAACGAGGACAAAACTGAAATCCTGTTAGTTGGTGCTGTATCAAAAAGATAAAGGTTATCGAAACAATAATGGGTAAACTTACTCCCTGGATTAAAAGGTTGCAAGAGGTTACAAGTCTTGTGTTATTCTAGATTCAGACCTAAGTTTCAAGTCCCACATAAACAAGGTGACAAAAGCATAATTTTTTCACCTTAGAAACATAGCTAAAGTGCGACCATTTATAAATAAAAAATATGCTGAACGATTAATTCATGCTGTTGTGAAGGGCCAGATTAAACCGAATATATATATTTATTTATATATATATATTTAATTGTATTTGTATATTCTCTAATATTCCCTGATATCCCTTGTATATTCCTTGTACAATATGCATTGAATATCCATTCTAGCCTACTGAACATCCCATAATAGTCTCCATTCTACTATTGGTCGAGACCTTGGTGCCAGGCTGCCATACCCCCCAGACCCAGTTCAAACGTACCGCTCAACATGTACGAACAAGTCCTAGTTCCGCGTAGGAATCTGGCTACCGCACCACTAATGGTACTATTTGTTCATAGTGCGTATATATACTGCGCTACTAAAGTAGGACTTCCTTTTTAGTCCAGTTTCTTACCCTCTAATAGAGTGACAGACGTAAAGCCTCCCCGCGACGCCACGTGTGGGAGTAAGGCCAAGTTCGGCCTACCATCGGTATTGAGACATCGTGTATATTAATATTTGAATAGTCATATTTGGCACTATATCGTCGAGTTGGACGTAGTCTATTAAGCTAATAATAGTCTATTCATATGTAGTGCTTCGTGCGGTGAGAATACTATCGTAGTCAGTACCCCCATCGTTTCGGGTAGAACTGGCTGCTTATCCAGGGTGGCCGACCCCATGTGAGGCTGCACCCGAGGAGCCCCAGAGCCGACGAGCGAGTGGACCTGCATACCGGATTATTCTACCGACGACAGCCCGCCTTCCCAGGCACGGATTATGCTTTGTATACAGTGATTATTCTATGGATAAAGACCAACACTGCCGTGTGTTGGAAACCCCCCCCCCGGAGAGGACGACAGGTGAGGAGACGCTCTACACGACGAGGTCGCTTCACGTCTCTCCATCGTGGACCGGAGGAAGCCGGCCCACAGAGAGTCCAACTGCTTTCATCTGTGGATCGAGGATCGCTGAGGCACCGAGCCGCACAACCGTGGGTTCTCCCAGGATACCCTCGGCCAGACGGATACAGCCAGACTCTACCCCCCCCCCCTTCTCCAGTTGTCTTACAAGCGACCAGAATTCCCCCCTAGTGTATCCAGTTCTATAATCATTAAAGTATCATTGCTATTATTCCTTAAATATTCCAGGTTGTATATTTACCGCCTGCGCCACCAGAGATTGGACGTTCTCTATTGATATACCAACGAATACTCATTTGCCATAAAAGTGCATCCTATTTCAAATCATAAATGTAATTAAGTGATTGCTCTACATACCTTTTGCTATGTATTAATTATTATTAAACGCAGACTTTCGACTTGGTACATTTGTGTTGGATCGTTTCATCTACGTGGGAGTGTTTACCATAATTATTTATGCCTAGTACTGGGTGGCCAGAGTCTAAAGTACAAGAGGTAGTGGTAGTAAGTATCATATCTAACAATACAGTCAGGGAATTGTACCCCTCAGTTACAATTGGTCCTTCGAGCCGGATGGTAATTAGTGTAATATTAATATAGTGTTATTAATATTGAAATGGCCTATGATGAACACTCCACGAAACGATCCTCCTAACCAACGCCCGCAGCGCGAACGACGGCTCCCTCAGTACTTAGAGGCTTACGCTGTCAGTCAACAACCTAGTCTTCTACTAACAGTAAACGCGGTAAAACTAGAAAGTAAAAGTATGTCTAACCCCAACGCCCAGACTACCCCGACCATAGAGGCCCCTACGGGTTCTAATGTAACTGACCAAGCTCACGGTGGGGACCAGTGGGAACCAGACATGACTTCACACCCCGCCAGTACTGAAGAAGTAGTCCCCGATGAGTCCCGGGAGGAATACAACGCTACCAAGAGAGAACTCGGCACGGAAGAAGACGGGGAGAGCACCGTGGAGATAGAGCTCCAAGGCTCCGCAAGGAGTACCCCGAGGGAAGGCTCCCCTATACAACCGCCTTCTCCCAGCGAGGCAGAGAGGACCCTACTGCAGGCCTTCCTCATCAGCCTGAACGCCGCTGCTGAACGCGACCGACTGCAGATCCAGCAGCGGAGCGAAGAAGAGCATATACGTCTAGAAATAAGACGCATTCAGATGGAAGAGAATGTGGCCCGAGACCGAGCAGACAGCCAGCGAGCAGCTGCTGGTGCTCTACGGGACGCAGAGCGCGACAGACAGCAAGCGCAACTAATAGAACAGCTGATCAGACGGACAACACCCTCTCCCTCCGCCAGAGGCTCCAGGAACTCGTCTAGACACACCTCCAGGGCGGCATCCCCTAGCCGAGTAAACAACCCTGAACTTGACCAACAGACGAGGTCTATACCCCCCACAGACCACCTCCCCCCACCGGTCCAAGCGAGACCTAGCAACCGGGAAGGAGCAGCATATCCTGTGGAGAGGCTAAACCAGAGACTACAAGCACTGGATGACCTAACTGAAGACGAAGAGGAAGAGGAGGAGAACCACGCCCGACGACAGCACAGTACTCTACCGGACCAGGAGGTCCGATACAGCCCAGGCTATACTCCCGCGGAGCTGCGCTACAGACCCCCGACTCTATACACGGGTGAGCACGACGCACGACCCGCACCGAGGAACAGCACTTGGACAAGCGGGCCATGGTACACTGCCGGTACCAGCCCATACCAAGGAGCGGGAGGAGACTCGCCTAGGAGGCCTCTCCCCCAACGCTCGCCGATGTATCCACAGTCAGCGTCATACATCGGCACGCCTATGGTACCCGACTTCACCCAAAAGAACCGGGCCCAGTATACAGAACTCCGCATGTGTCTGGAGACCATGTTGGTGGATGTATTGGATGAACGCCATAAATACGCCATCCTACTGAAGCACTTAAAGGTACCCCGCGCACATAATATAGCGCTCGCCTACGCGACTTCCACCACCCCATACACAGCAGCGCTGGTAGCATTGGACCAGAGGTATGGGCGCATATGGGATTACGTGATCCAGGAGATCCGACACATCGACCGCTTACCCCCAGCAATAGACAATCGAGCACTGGACGACCTGTCCATCAGAGTGCAGTCCCTGGTAGGGATGTTGGGAGCGCAGAGAGAGAAGGGGAGGCATGAACTTTACGCCAACTCAAATGTGGAAAGGATCTTGGAGAAGCTGCCGCCCGCTCGACAGGAGCGTTTTAGGCGGCAGAGAGACCACCGAGACCCGAATGGCCCCGAACCGAACCTCCTCGATCTAGCAGACTTCCTGGCGAGAGAAGTCAGCAGCCTACGGCTAGATACATTCGGACGGAGCACCCCTGGCTCCAGAGAAGGAACCAGACGACTAAATGATGGAAGAAGATCGGTGACTGTGATGCACCAATCGGAGTCAGTACCGAGCAGCAGGAGCCACAGTACCCCCTCCAGAACGGAGAAGTGGAAGATAGTGTGCCCCTACTGTGAGAAAGAACACTGGCTAGCGCAATGTGACTCCTTCCCCAAGCTGAACGCGGAGGAAGCAAGTCAATGGATAAAGTCCAACAAGCGCTGTTTTCGCTGTGCGCGCTCACACATGGCAGCCGAATGCCGCTTAAAGAAAAGGTGCACCAAGTGCGATGGAGCCCACCTGGACATACTTCACGACAGTAACAGAAGGCGCCCTTCACCCGCACCATCCAGCAGCAAAGCGAGCGTCATGTACATCGATCCCGCCAGCAGCAGTGGAGCCCGAGTACTCCTAAAAGTAGTGCGTGTGACACTAAGCTACCAGAATAAAGTCCTGGACACTTACGCCGTCCTCGATGACGGGTCAGAGAAGACCCTTCTGCTCGCCTCCGCTGCGGCCCAGCTAGGGCTGCGGGGAAGCGAAACCCAAATGACAATTCGGACAATAAGACGAGATTTGAAGACGATAAAGGGCGAGAATGTCTCATTCTCTATCGCAGCAAGCGGCCAGCCTGAGCGACGGTACCAGATTACAGACGCTTTCACCAGCCAAGAAATAGGACTGTCGCGGTACACATACCCCGTCGCCAAGCTGATGGAGAAATATGCACATCTGCGCAAGTTACCGATCCCGCTCATAGACAATGCTATGCCGACCCTGTTGATAGGCTCCGACCATGCAGACCTCATTGTCCCGATAGACCGGGTTCATACCGGACCCCGAGGTTGTCCTGCAGCAGTCGAGACCCGTTTGGGATGGACTCTCCAAGGCCCGCTCGCCAAATCTCTCAACCGAAGTACAGCCACTAGATGTCTCCACTCCCGAGTCACAGAGGGAGAAACCGCACTCCTGCAACACGTAGAGCGGCTATGGACCTTGGAACAAATGCCCTTTAAGAACGGAAAGAAAGACATTCGCTCTAAAGATGACATTTACGCCATTCACCTCCTCGAGACAGGGACCAAGAGAGTCCCGGTCAACGGCGTGTTGAGATACGCCACGCCACTCCTGCAGCGAGAAGGAATGCCTACTTTCCACGCCAAGACAGACGCCACAGAACGGTACCTGCTGAACACGGAGCGGCGCTTAGCCAAGAACCCCGCCCAAGAGAGTGTATACCGCGCTGAGATTGAGAAGCTCATCACAGCGGGACACGTCACAAAGATGGACATTAAAGAGGCTGACCAGACCACTGAATCGTGGTACGTGCCTCACCACAAGGTCCATCACAACGGTAAAGACCGCATAGTATTTAACTGCAGCTACCAGATCGGATCCCAAAATCTGAATAAAGAGTTACTGCCCGGTCCCACACTCGGCCCCTCCCTACTCTGCGTTCTACTCCGCTTCCGCCAGGAAAAGGTGGCCATCAGCGGGGACATTAAAGGAATGTTCCTGCAGGTGAGATTAGTAGAGGAGGACAAGCCCCTGTTACGGTTCCTATGGAGAGAGAAGCCAGGAGATGAGCACCCAGCCATCTACCAATGGGAAGTCCTCCCCTTCGGAACGACGTGCAGCCCCTGCTGTGCTACATTTGCACTACAGAAACATGTAGCAGAGGACCCAGCAGCGGACGAAGAGGTCCGACACAGCGTAAAGAACAGCTTCAACGTAGACAACTGTCTACAAAGCCTTTCAACCCAGGAAGAAGCCGAGGCTCTCCTGATTAAACTCCGCGCCTCATTGATCAAAGGCGGCTTTGATCTCAGGCAGTGGGCCAGCAGCGATCCGCAAGTACTGCGCAGCCTCTCCTCCGAGGACAAGGCAGCCAGCAGCGAGACCTGGATGGCTACAATCCCGGGAGAAGCCCAGGAGATGACCCTGGGATTGGTGTGGCGATTCAAAACAGATTCGCTTCACTACAGACACAAGCCCCTGACTACGGAGCAGGGAAGGCCGGCGGCGGCGCCGACCACCAGACGGAGTGTGTACACAACACTCGCCCGACAATATGACCCGCTAGGATGTATTCTACCGTACACCACCAGGGCAAAAATGATTGTACGAGCATTGTGGGACAAGGACCAGGGCTGGGACGACCCCATTCCCGCACACCTTGCATCCACCTGGAGAGAGTGGGAGATGGAGCTCCACTCACTCCCAGGCGTTAATATGCGCCGAAGCTACTTCCCACCCACGGTGAGGCCAGAGACATGTAAAATGGACTTACACGTCTTCAGTGACGCCTCAGAGGTCGCATACGGATCAGTAGCCTACTTGCGGGCCCAAGAAGAGAGGGGAGAGATCTACACAGCATTTGTCCTCGCCCGCTCGAGAATAGCCCCACGCAAGCAACAATCTATCCCACGCCTAGAGCTCTGCGCAGCCCTAGCCGGAGCGCACCTAGCCACGCTCATCCAACGTGAGCTCACCATACCGGTGTCTAGAACAATCCTGTGGTCAGATTCCACGACAGTACTCGCCTGGATCAAATCGGACTCATGCAAGTACAAAGTCTTCGTGGGAGTCAGAGTCACCGAGATTCAAGACTTAACCGAAGAGTTAACCGGAGAAACAGAGTGGCGCTACGTTGATACAAAACAGAACCCAGCTGACGTCATCACCCGGGGAATGCCCCTAGATGACCTCACCCGTCGCAATGTCTACAGTGACGGCCCAGCATTCCTAAAGCTCCCGGAAGGAGAGTGGCCCACGCCTATCCCGAGGGAAGCCAGTCAAGAGGAGGCTGAGAATAAGAAACCTATGTTCTGTGGATTGAGCACTGTTATCTCCGCAGACCCCAACATAGATGATTGCACTACCATAGAGAGTGCACAACAAAGGACATTCCTGCGGCACCACCCGGAGTGTAAGTCCCCCGCTGAAATGTCAGCAGCTAACTACGAGGAAGCAGAATTGCTTCTACTGCAGCGAGCCCAGAGAGACTCGTTCCCCGATGAATTGGCCTGTCTACAGGGAGGAAAGCCCGTCCCATCCGACAGCAGATTAATTCATCTGGCCCCCGAGAGCGACGCTCATACCCTCATCAGAGTGGGTGGTCGCCTACGCAGAGCCCCCAATCTACCGGATGACATTAAATACCCGATCGTATTGAACAGCCGACACAAGGTCACCGAGCTGATTATAAAGAAATACGATGAGGATGTACATCACGCAGGAGCAGAAAGAGTCTTCGCGGAGATCAGACGTCGTTACTGGATCCTACAAGGAAGAGAGGCGGTACGACGCTTCCAGCGAACATGTCTAGACTGCCGCAAGTGGCGCGCACAGCCCAGCATACCAAGGATGGCTGACCTTCCTCCATGTCGCCTCCGAATCGGTGACAAGCCATTCCACTCAACGGGTATGGACTGCTTTGGCCCGCTGCACATAAAGAAAGGAAGAGGAACCGAGAAGCGGTGGGGTATTGTATTCAAATGCATGACCACCAGAGCGATACACATCGAGCTTCTCCCGACCATGAGCACAGACTCATTCCTTATGGCCTTCCGTAGATTCACATCACGGAAAGGAAGACCGTCTACACTATTGTCCGATCATGGGGCAAACTTCAAAGGCGGCGAAAGAGAGCTGAGAGAGAGCTTCCAAGCTATGGGCCCAGAACTTAAGACCCACCTCGCTCCAGCACAGATTGACTTCCAATTCAACCCCCCAAACGCACCCCACTTCGGTGGTACTTGGGAACGGGAAGTGCGTTCCATAAAGACAGCCCTGTACACAGTACTTGGGGCCCAGACTGTGGCGGAAGAAGTCCTAATGACAGTCCTCACGGAGATTGAGGGAGTATTGAACTCTAAGCCCCTCGGCTACGTCTCCAGCGATGTGGCGGATATCGACCCAGTTACCCCCAACACACTCCTGATGGGGCGGCTAGATCCCGCGTTACCCCAGACAATGTACCGGCCTGAAGAAGCGAACGGCCGACGAATGTGGAGGTACAGCCAAGTATTAGCCGACAAGTTTTGGAGCAGTTTCCTACTGCACTACCTACCGTCTCTACAGACCCGCCAGAAGTGGGTAAAGGAGAGAGACAATTTGACAGAAGGAACGGTCGTCATGATTATTGATCAATCACTGCCCAGAGCTATGTGGCCGGCCGGCCGCGTAAGCAAAGTGATCACCGGTGCCGACGGCAAGGTCCGAGCAGCTGAAGTGCTTGTCCAGGGTCGCACTTACACCCGTCCCGAGGCTCATAGAACTGCCCCGACTCCCAGACACAATCGATGATGACCATGACCCTATAACCCTATGACTTTGTGAAGTTGACTGACCCCTACAGCAAACCCTTATGTGTAAATAGACAACGCGATTAATCTGTCTCTGCTTAACTGATTAGGTCTGGGACCAATCAGGGGGTGGCTGTTGTGAAGGGCCAGATTAAACCGAATATTTATATTTATTTATATATATATATTTAATTGTATTTGTATATTCTCTAATATTCCCTGATATCCCTTGTATATTCCTTGTACAATATGCATTGAATATCCATTCTAGCCTACTGAACATCCCATAATAGTCTCCATTCTACTATTGGTCGAGACCTTGGTGCCAGGCTGCCATACCCCCCAGACCCAGTTCAAACGTACCGCTCAACATGTACGAACAAGTCCTAGTTCCGCGTAGGAATCTGGCTACCGCACCACTAATGGTACTATTTGTTCATAGTGCGTATATATACTGCGCTACTAAAGTAGGACTTCCTTTTTAGTCCAGTTTCTTACCCTCTAATAGAGTGACAGACGTAAAGCCTCCCCGCGACGCCATGTGTGGGAGTAAGGCCAAGTTCGGCCTACCATCGGTATTGAGACATCGTGTATATTAATATTTGAATAGTCATATTTGGCACTATATCGTCGAGTTGGACGTAGTCTATTAAGCTAATAATAGTCTATTCATATGTAGTGCTTCGTGCGGTGAGAATACTATCGTAGTCAGTACCCCCATCGTTTCGGGTAGAACTGGCTGCTTATCCAGGGTGGCCGACCCCATGTGAGGCTGCACCCGAGGAGCCCCAGAGCCGACGAGCGAGTGGACCTGCATACCGGATTATTCTACCGACGACAGCCCGCCTTCCCAGGCACGGATTATGCTTTGTATACAGTGATTATTCTATGGATAAAGACCAACACTGCCGTGTGTTGGAAACCCCCCCCCCGGAGAGGACGACAGGTGAGGAGACGCTCTACACGACGAGGTCGCTTCACGTCTCTCCATCGTGGACCGGAGGAAGCCGGCCCACAGAGAGTCCAACTGCTTTCATCTGTGGATCGAGGATCGCTGAGGCACCGAGCCGCACAACCGTGGGTTCTCCCAGGATACCCTCGGCCAGACGGATACAGCCAGACTCTACCCCCCCCCCCTTCTCCAGTTGTCTTACAAGCGACCGGAATTCCCCCCTAGTGTATCCAGTTCTATCATCATTAAAGTATCATTGCTATTATTCCTTAAATATTCCAGGTTGTATATTTACCGCCTGCGCCACCAGAGATTGGACGTTCTCTATTGATATACCAACGAATACTCATTTGCCATAAAAGTGCATCCTATTTCAAATCATAAATGTAATTAAGTGATTGCTCTACATACCTTTTGCTATGTATTAATTATTATTAAACGCAGACTTTCGACTTGGTACATTTGTGTTGGATCGTTTCATCTACGTGGGAGTGTTTACCATAATTATTTATGCCTAGTACTGGGTGGCCAGAGTCTAAAGTACAAGAGGTAGTGGTAGTAAGTATCATATCTAACAATACAGTCAGGGAATTGTACCCCTCAGTTACACATGCCTTTATCTCAAGCCGACTTGATTACTGTAGCGCACTCTTTACGGGCCTCCCGAAAGAAACAACAGACAGGCTCCAGCTCATCCAAAACTCTGCAGTTATACTATTAACAAGAACTAAAAGAAGAGAACACATTAGTAGTACTGGCCACTCTGCACTGACTTCCGTAAACTTTTAGGATTGACTTTAAAGTCCTCCTCCTTATATACAAAGCCCTGAATGGAACAGGACCAAGATATATTGCCAATTCTCTTGCGGACTACTTGCCCTTTAGAACACTGTGCTCATCCACTGCTAGCTTATACTGAAAGTTCTAAACAACAGCCAAAAGAAGATTGGAGATGCGGACTTTGCCAATTACACCCCAAAACTATGGATCACCCTACTTATAGATATTAGGGAGGCTAACACGCTAAATATATTTAAAATAAAGCAAAAAATTAATCACTTCTCTTTAACTTTTTAATACCCCAAACAGACAAGCTGGTAGAAACGTACCTCTTCACCTTAGCTTTTAATACACTCTGCTGTTCAGTGGCGGACTCAGGCTGTTTGAAGGGCAGGGGCGAAAAGAAAAAAAGGGCACCTACTGCACAACATGGGACCCCATCAGTGAGCAAAAAGATATGATGCGTCATGTATGGTGAAATAGTCTCCATCCTTGATTAAGATTAACATTAGAATAACAGACAATCCAGATTAATAGTATAACCAAACCTCTATGATAAAAACACACATAGTGTTTGAAACTTTATCATGGTGTTTGAAAAGTAGATTATCATGGTGTTTGAAGGCCTAAACCATTGCTGCAGTGGTACATTTCTCAATGCTAAAGATATCAGTGAGGAATATAAATATTTGGGAAACAGCATTTTATTATGGTCTGGGTTGAGAAATAGTGAACCGATTCTTTAAAAGCTATTTACAACATATATTTTACCGGATATAAAACAGTTTAACAGTTATATTATCGTACTTGGCCATCGCGTCCCGCTCTTAAGCCTATCGAGATATACCTCATCTCATGTACCTATTGTACTCCATCAACGAAAAAACAAATACGCCATCACCTGCCGGGTCCCGCCCCTATGGAGGCGTAGCCTATAAGACACTAGGCATGGTCACCAAACACTCTTCCTCTATTTTCGTTTCCATCATAACGGTCGCAGTGCGCCTTATGTAACTAGCTGTTATGAAAAGATTAGAGAAATTGCGTAATGTGAATGCTTACCGGAGGTTTGCTTACCCCTGGAATCTTCGGGGCATGTTTCAGCGACACGTCGGGCCTATTCTGATGTTTCCTCATCTGGTGGCAGCAAGTCGAGGAGCAGCGTGCAAGGTTGGCTATCGAGCCGGCTTGTACACAGGTAGGCCCTGTGTCAACAGGCATTGATGTTGGTATTAGTAATGCTGGTTTGTTTTGTTACACAACCATGTTGTGTGTCGGCGCCAGGGGCGGGATGGTTTGGTGAACGTTCACTGCAGTGAACGGGTTCCGAGCGGTCCTGGACGCGTGCTGCTAAACAACTAAGCTACATGCTAATACTAATGCTAAATGCTAACACTACTGCTACGCTGTTCTAATGTCTCCGCCGTGGGATGTGGCCGCTTTTCCCTCCTCTTGCCCGGTTCATCAATGAAGGTCAGTCGGTAGCTAATGTGGGGGTTTTGCTGAGTCCTATTTTACCTTTTTTACGGGTAAATGGGTTGACAACAGGGTAGGCCGTGGCTAGGTAGCCTAGCCAGGTAGCGTTACTCCTGTGTCCCGGCGGGGTTTGTTGAATGGTGTTCCCACCTGGGAGCCGATGCTTGAGGCTCGGCGGGTAGCAGTAGAGCTATACTACTGCAGGATGGGACTTAACGGCGGCCCGTGTTGTGGCTCAGCTGACTGTTTTCTGTCCATAGTAGCATTGAACGCTATGCTATAGTAGTGTAGTGGGCTACTGTTTTGTTCTGTCTCTCTGCTATGAGAAGGTCTGTCTATGCTACAGCTTTCTCTCCTCTCAACCATTCATGCTGATGGTCAATCGGTGTCTATTGGGGGAGTAGTGCGGGGGGGGCTTTGTTTACCTTTTTGGTAAATGGGCTAAGCTAGGGCTGGTGTGCTGTTGTGAATATTTTGAATGAATGCGGGACTGGTTCTCTCTGGTCCGCCTCCCCTTAACGTTGTGTATATGGGCTTGCTCATTCTACAGTATTTTGTGGTGTTAGTTATTTTATTCATTTAACCCCTTCATGGTGCACACCACAGTGGAGGTTGCTGTTTGCAACCACCAATGGTGCTCCGTGTTAACGTCAGTCCTTTGCTTTTGACATGTTGAAACAGTGCCCCGCCCGGCCGACGCCATGGGTGGGTCGGCCTGGCGAGTGGCTGGTGGGCTGCTAAAGCCTGTACCGCCACGGTATGGAATTGGCGGCGATTAGAACTGTGTTCGAATTGCTGTTTTTTCTATCAAAAAAATTGTGTCTGGTGGCGGGGCCTTGAGGGCCAGCCGACGTCGACACATCGCGCGACGTTGTTGACGTTATTAGCTTTGACCTAGCCGCAAGCTATAACCGCTCAGGGTTCCCCTCTCCGCAGGGGATTTTGGTCTTTTGCTGGAGCGCGGGCGGTATTGTCCTAGGCCCCACACCGCCTCACACCGCGCAGCCAGAAGAAGAGAGAGCACGGCCTCGTCAGTGGCGATGACGAGGCCCTCGACAGGCGGCCATGTTTTTCCCCCGCCAGAGGTATCCTGGGCGTTGAATCGACAGGTGTCCACAAGGCCGACAGCCTTGGCGGCCGAGGGATCGGCCATGTTGGATGGGCTCGGCTTGAACAACAAGCCGTCACCGTCCTGCCGCGAGCAGCCCGCTCTCCGATCACTCCCTCCCCCAACACCAGCGGAAAAAGGGGGCTCTGATTGTTTCCTTTGGCTGCGGACCGCGTGCCTTCGTTGAAGCGCGGGCGGCCCCACTTTTCGCTTCTCATGGGGACAGGGGCTGACACCCAGTTGATGGCTGAGCCTGGGTCTGTCCGTGAGAATGTTGTGCTGTCAAGCGGCTCCCACACCATAAGCTGTGTTGGTTGAGCCTGGTGTTACGTCTGTCAACTATAAGTGTTGTCAGCAGGGGGGCTCGAAACCTTTTAAGGCACACAGTGCAGGCTTCCCCGGCCTCGCCTTCGCCAGGCCAGGTATCATGTTGGTACCTCCCACTCCCGCGAGATCGGCAGTGGTCTGAAATGAAGAGTTGCACGTGATTTAGGTGGTAGTAATATCACTGCAGGGCTACGGTGTGTAGGCCCATGGGGTCCTCACGCCTTGCATGTCCGGCTGCAGAACAACTCCTCAGCATGTTCTGGAGGGGTGTTCAGTGGGGGGGCTTTTGTCACCTGGATTGATGTCCTCAGGGGGTACATCTGTCGGTCTCTCTACCCCATATCTCGGAATGGCTTAAGAGCGGGACGCGATAGGCCAAGTACGCTATATAATTATATGAGTACTGGCTGAGCGTCCCGCACTTAAGCGGCCCTGAGTTCCCTTGAGGAATCTTTTCCTGGAAACAGGTTTTGTGGCAAGGAAGAGTGTTTGGTGACCATGCCTACTGTCTTATAGAGTACGCCTCCATAGGGGCGGGACCCGGCAGGTGATGGGCGTATTTGTTTTTTCGTTGGTGGAGTACAATAGGTACATGAGATGAGGTATATCTCGGAATGGCTTAAGAGCGGGACGCTCATATAACTAGGTTATATACATAACCTGTCGTTATCTTACCAAGACACTAGCTACATTTTAAATGCATTTTAGATACTCACATTTTAGTGTGAATTTGGAGGCATACAGTATATGGGCCATGAATGAATAAATGAATGAAAACTTTATTAACAGAGTGCAGAATGGGTACAATACAGTACGGCTCAATACACACAATTGTTAAGGGGATGCAGACCAGAGAAAGACGTTTGTCTTGTTTACATCAGGGTCCCCCATTTTACATTATGCCCTACTTTGTTTACTTGTTTATTGCACAATGTCGCTATATTGGTTGGATTCTTATTATATATTACTACTATTGTATTATGCACATCGTTGCGGGCAATTTCATTTTATAAATAATAAAAAGAAATATATTAGAAACGCTGGGATTCAAACCCAGGTCGTCCGCTTGACAGAAATGAGCACTAACCATTACACCACAGTACAAGACAAAATATATCCATTATATATCCATTATAAAGAGAGCCCACCTGGCACCTCCACTAGCAATCTATACAAAATATACACATTGACTGCTCCATTCGACAGGTTTTAACTGGTTAATTATTTTATTCAGCAACATTGCGTGTTTACACAACCGCTTTACCGCTTTACCGCTTTCTTCTGATGACATTAATGGACGTACGTCGGCTTGTTGTTTTGTTCCAGGTAACCATAGTTAAATTCCATTCCTGCATAAACGCGGATCATTGTTCAGCATTCCTAAGCAATTAGCCGTCATTGTAATTTAAAGGTTTAGAACGCCTATTCACATAATACGCCTGTAGACATATGGTATGGTATTTATTTTAGACAACAAAACATATACAGATCGTTACATACAGTACAGTACTGTAGGACGTTGTAGCGTCCGTCTAATGACTTTGCGCCTCCTGGCGGCATAAAACAGAACAGCAGCCTGGGTTCCTAATTAATTCCAACGACGTGATATCACCGTGCGCGCGTCGCGGCAAAGCGTCCATGAAAACTAAAGGCTTCATCTGTATGTCTTAAACTCGAAAGCGCGTCCCCGTTCAGGTCATTTGCATACAAAACAACGCCTCCAGAGCTCCTTATAAGGCAAAGTAATGATGCAGCTGTGTGGAAATGGATGCGGAATTGCCTTGCGAGTCTTGCGTGACCCATCGAAATGAGATTAGATTAATGTATTGGCATCATATAATTATAGTACAGCTCGCGGACGTGGTACACCTGCCGCAGTGCGAGCATGCACACAAACACACACGTGCAGTATACTGTAGCCTACGGCGTAATAAATGAACGCAGTATAGTCTTATTATTCCATTAATGCCTAGGGCGTAATGAATGAACGCAGTATAGCCTTATTATTCCATTAATGCCTACGGCGTAATGAATGAAGGCAGTATAGGCTTATTATTCCATTAATGCCTACGGCGTAATGAATGAACGAACGCAGTATAGGCTTATTATTCCATTAATGACTTGTTGCATTAGGATTTAGTAGATACTATATGCTCTGCCCTACGTACAGTATAGGTACAGTCTGTACTTATACTGTACGTAGGGCAGAGGCAGAGCATATATATAGTATCTACTAAATCCTAATGAAACAAGTAACTAGAATATATTAAGCCTATACTGTTCATTAGACACGTAGGCCATACTGGCTCACACAAGACTTGTTATGGAATATTAATGCAGTCTATTTCCATGCAATATAAGTTTAATTGATTAATGATATATTCTAAGGAATGCAGGTTTATAGCTATATCAAAAAAAGGTCTGTCCCATTGTATACCAATCAATGGGATATATTGCATGTTGACCTGCATTCTTTCAAATGTATATAATTAATCATTAAAACAGATGTGTAACAAATAAGAAATACAAATTCCACAGAAGGCATTAAATAATTATTATTTTCAATCATTTCACAATAATTGCATAAAAGTCATATTTATTTTAATTATGATTAAGTAATTGATTCCAAGGAGGCCTGTAGTGTTAACATGAAGGAATCACTATGAGAACACAGTCTGTCAAGTTAATAACATTTTCAATTAGTCAATCAATCATAAGTGTGCTCCTCAGCACTCTTAAATCTGTTCTCAGCCATGCTCAAATCTGATCTCAGGAACATTTGGGGAATCGGGCTACCAGTCAATGGGCAGAAATCTGCCTAAGAGGACCCGGGGGAATGTTCTGCATATACGGATACATTTTATGTTTCAGTACTGAGAACACTACTACAAAATAAAGGTCATTTGAGGATAAAACCTTACACCAACATTCTGTCGCTCCATATAATCTCATATTAATTGTCTATGGTACAGCTCCAGACTTTATACTGGATGACATCACACCTCTGAGTCTTACGTTTCTGGTTTTCTGGCTTTGTTAATTCAAGTGGCGTTCCCTTTTAACCTTCATAATTCTGAGAAATATTCCCAGCCTGCTCGCTCCTACTCCCTCTGCTCTCTGTTTCAGTTAATTTATACATTTCTAGCCTGATTATTTTCAACTGCAGGCCCCTGGCAAGATGATCATAGAAACCAGTAAGATACTAGTAGTACAACATGATACAGTAAGATACTAGTAGTACAACATGATACAGTAAGATACTAGTAGTACAACATGATACAGTAAGATACTAGTAGTACAACATGATACAGTAAGATACTAGTAGTACAACATGATACAGTAAGATACTAGTAGTACAACATGAGACAGTAAGATACTAGCAGTACAACATGAGACAGTAAGATACTAGTAGTACAACATGAGACAGTAAGATACTAGCAGTACAACATGAGACAGTAAGATACTAGTAGTACAACATGATACAGTAAGATACTAGTAGTACAACATGAGACAGTAAGATACTAGTAGTACAACATGATACAGTAAGATACTAGTAGTACAACATGAGACAGTAAGATACTAGTAGTACAACATGATACAGTAAGATACTAGTAGTACAACATGAGACAGTAAGATACTAGTAGTACAACATGATACAGTAAGATACTAGCAGTACAACATGAGACAGTAAGATACTAGTAGTACAACATGAGACAGTAAGATACTAGTAGTACAACATGATAAAGTAAGATACTAGTAGTACAACATGATACAGTAAGATACTAGTAGTACAACATGAGACAGTAAGATACTAGTAGTACAACATGATACAGTAAGATACTAGTAGTACAACATGAGACAGTAAGATACTAGTAGTACAACATGAGACAGTAAGATACTAGTAGTACAACATGAGACAGTAAGATACTAGTAGTGCAACATGAGACAGTAAGATACTAGTAGTACAACATGAGACAGTAAGATACTAGTAGTACAACATGAGACAGTAAGATACTAGTAGTACAACATGATACAGTAAGATACTAGTAGTACAACATGATACAGTAAGATACTAGTAGTACAACATGAGACAGTAAGATACTAGTAGTACAACATGATACAGTAAGATACTAGTAGTACAACATGAGACAGTAAGATACTAGTAGTACAACATGAGACAGTAAGATACTAGTAGTACAACATGATACAGTAATATACTAGTAGTACAACATGATACAGTAAGATACTAGTAGTACAACATGAGACAGTTAGATACTAGTAGTACAACATGAGACAGTAAGATACTAGTAGTACAACATGAGACAGTAAGATACTAGTAGTACAACATGAGACAGTTAGATACTAGTAGTACAACATGAGACAGTAAGATACTAGTAGTACAACATGAGGCAGTAAGATACTAGTAGTACAACATGATACAGTAAGATACTAGTAGTACAACATGAGACAGTAAGATACTAGTAGTACAACATGATACAGTAAGATACTAGTAGTACAACATGATACAGTAAGATACTAGTAGTACAACATGATACAGTAAGATACTAGTAGTACAACATGAGACAGTAAGATACTAGTAGTACAACATGAGACAGTAAGATACTAGTAGTACAACATGAGACAGTTAGATACTAGTAGTACAACATGAGACAGTAAGATACTAGTAGTACAACATGATACAGTAAGATACTAGTAGTACAACATGATACAGTAAGATACTAGTAGTACAACATGATACAGTAAGATACTAGTAGTACAACATGATACAGTAAGATACTAGTAGTACAACATGATACAGTACGATACTAGTAGTACAACATGAGACAGTAAGATACTAGCAGTACAACATGAGACAGTAAGATACTAGTAGTACAACATGAGACAGTAAGATACTAGTAGTACAACATGAGACAGTAAGATACTAGCAGTACAACATGAGACAGTAAGATACTAGTAGTACAACATGAGACAGTAATATACTAGTAGTACAACATGAGACAGTAAGATACTAGTAGTACAACATGATACAGTAAGATACTAGTAGTACAACATGAGACAGTAAGATACTAGCAGTACAACATGATACAGTAAGATACTAGTAGTACAACATGATACAGTAAGATACTAGTAGTACAACATGAGACAGTAAGATACTAGTAGTACAACATGATACAGTAAGATACTAGTAGTACAACATGAGACAGTAAGATACTAGTAGTACAACATGATACAGTAAGATACTAGTAGTACAACATGAGACAGTAAGATACTAGTAGTACAACATGATACAGTAAGATACTAGCAGTACAACATGAGACAGTAAGATACTAGTAGTACAACATGAGACAGTAAGATACTAGTAGTACAACATGATACAGTAAGATACTAGTAGTACAACATGATACAGTAAGATACTAGTAGTACAACATGATACAGTAAGATACTAGTAGTACAACATGAGACAGTAAGATACTAGTAGTACAACATGAGACAGTAAGATACTAGTAGTACAACATGATACAGTAAGATACTAGTAGTACAACATGATACAGTAAGATACTAGTAGTACAACATGAGACAGTAAGATACTAGTAGTACAACATGAGACAGTAAGATACTAGTAGTACAACATGATACAGTAAGATACTAGTAGTACAACATGAGACAGTAAGATACTAGTAGTACAACATGAGACAGTAAGATACTAGTAGTACAACATGAGACAGTAAGACACTAGCAGTACAACATGATACAGTAAGATACTAGTAGTACAACATGATACAGTAAGATACTAGTAGTACAACATGAGACAGTAAGATACTAGTAGTACAACATGATACAGTAAGATACTAGTAGTACAACATGAGACAGTAAGATACTAGTAGTACAACATGAGACAGTAAGATACTAGTAGTACAACATGATACAGTAAGATACTAGTAGTACAACATGAGACAGTAAGATACTAGTAGTACAACACGAGACAGTAAGATACTAGTAGTACAACATGAGAGAGTAAGATACTAGTAGTACAACATGATACAGTAAGATACTAGTAGTACAACATGATACAGTAAGATACTAGTAGTACAACATGAGACAGTAAGATACTAGTAGTACAACATGATACAGTAAGATACAAGTAGTACAACATGAGACAGTAAGATACTAGTAGTACAACATGAGACAGTAAGATACTAGTAGTACAACATGATACAGTAAGATACTAGTAGTACAGTATGATACAGTAAGATACTAGTAGTACAACATGATACTGTAAGATACTAGTAGTACAACATGAGACAGTAAGATACTAGTAGTACAGTATGAGACAGTAAGATACTAGTAGTACAACATGATACTGTAAGATACTAGTAGTACAACATGAGACAGTAAGATACTAGTAGTACAACATGATACAGTAAGATACTAGTAGTACAACATGATACAGTAAGATACTAGTAGTACAACATGAGACAGTAAGATACTAGTAGTACAACATGAGACAGTAAGATACTAGTAGTACAACATGATACAGTAAGATACTAGTAGTACAACATGAGACAGTAAGATACTAGTAGTACAACATGAGACAGTAAGATACTAGTAGTACAACATGATACAGTAAGATACTAGTAGTACAACATGAGACAGTAAGATACTAGTAGTACAACATGAGACAGTAAGATACTAGTAGTACAACATGATACAGTAAGATACTAGTAGTACAACATGAGACAGTAAGATACTAGTAGTACAACATGATACAGTAAGATACTAGTAGTACAACATGAGACAGTAAGATACTAGTAGTACAACATGAGACAGTAAGATACTAGCAGTACAACATGATACTGTAAGATACTAGTAGTACAACATGAGACAGTAAGATACTAGTAGTACAACATGAGACAGTAAGATACTAGTAGTACAACATGAGACAGTAAGATACTAGTAGTACAACATGAGACAGTAAGATACTAGTAGTACAGCATGAGACAGTAAGATACTAGTAGTACAACATGAGACAGTAAGATACTAGTAGTACAACATGATACAGTAAGATACTAGTAGTACAACATGAGACAGTAAGATACTAGTAGTACAACATGATACAGTAAGATACTAGTAGTACAACATGAGACAGTAAGATACTAGTAGTACAACATGAGACAGTAAGATACTAGTAGTACAACATGAGACAGTAAGATACTAGTAGTACAGTATGAGACAGTAAGATACTAGTAGTACAACATGATACAGTAAGATACTAGTAGTACAACATGAGACAGTAAGATACTAGTAGTACAGTATGAGACAGTAAGATACTAGTAGTACAACATGATACAGTAAGATACTAGTAGTACAACATGAGACAGTAAGATACTAGTAGTACAACATGATACAGTAAGATACTAGCAGTACAACATGATACAGTAAGATACTAGTAGTACAACATGATACAGTAAGATACTAGCAGTACAACATGAGACAGTGAGATACTAGTAGTACAACATGATACAGTAAGATACTAGTAGTACAACATGATACAGTAAGATACTAGCAGTACAACATGAGACAGTAAGATACTAGTAGTACAACATGATACAGTAAGATACTAGTAGTACAACATGATACAGTAAGATACTAGCAGTACAACATGAGACAGTGAGATACTAGTAGTACAACATGAGACAGTAAGATACTAGTAGTACAACATGATACAGTAGATACTAGTAGTACAACATGATACAGTAAGATACTAGTAGTACAACATGAGACAGTAAGATACTAGTAGTACAACATGATACAGTAAGATACTAGTAGTACAACATGATACAGTAAGATACTAGTAGTACAACATGATACAGTAAGATACTAGCAGTACAACATGAGACAGTAAGATACTAGCAGTACAACATGAGACAGTAAGATACTAGTAGTACAACATGATACAGTAAGATACTAGTAGTACAACATGATACAGTAAGATACTAGTAGTACAACATGAGACAGTAAGATACTAGTAGTACAACATGATACAGTAAGATACTAGCAGTACAACATGAGACAGTAAGATACTAGTAGTACAACATGAGACAGTAAGATACTAGTAGTACAACATGAGACAGTAAGATACTAGTAGTACAACATGAGACAGTAAGATACTAGTAGTACAACATGATACAGTAAGATACTAGTAGTACAACATGAGACAGTAAGATACTAGTAGTACAACATGATACAGTAAGATACTAGCAGTACAACATGAGACAGTAAGATACTAGTAGTACAACATGATACAGTAAGATACTAGTAGTACAACATGAGACAGTTAGATACTAGTAGTACAACATGATACAGTAAGATACTAGTAGTACAACATGAGACAGTAAGATACTAGTAGTACAACATGATACAGTAAGATACTAGTAGTACAACATGAGACAGTAAGATACTAGTAGTACAACATGATACAGTAAGATACTAGTAGTACAACATGAGACAGTAAGATACTAGTAGTACAACATGATACAGTAAGATACTAGTAGTACAACATGATACAGTAAGATACTAGCAGTACAACATGAGACAGTAAGATACTAGTAGTACAACATGATACAGTAAGATACTAGTAGTACAACATGAGACAGTTAGATACTAGTAGTACAACATGATACAGTAAGATACTAGTAGTACAACATGAGACAGTAAGATACTAGTAGTACAACATGATACAGTAAGATACTAGTAGTACAACATGAGACAGTAAGATACTAGTAGTACAACATGATACAGTAAGATACTAGTAGTACAACATGATACAGTAAGATCTAGCAGTACAACATGAGACAGTAAGATACTAGTAGTACAACATGAGACAGTAAGATACTAGTAGTACAACATGATACAGTAAGATACTAGTAGTACAACATGATACAGTTAGATACTAGTAGAGTACAACATGAGACAGTAAGATACTAGTAGTACAACATGATACAGTAAGATACTAGTAGTACAACATGAGACAGTAAGATACTAGTAGTACAAACATGAGACTAGTAAGGAGAGCTACTAGTAGTACAACATGATACAGTAAGATACTAGTAGTACAACATGAGACAGTAAGATACTAGTAGTACAACAGATACAGTTAGATACTAGTAGTACAACATGAGACAGTAAGATACTAGTAGTACAACATGATACAGTTATATACTAGTAGTACAACATGAACAGTAGTACAAGGACAGTAAGATACTAGTATTACAACATGATACAGTAAGATACTAGTAGTACAACATGAGACAGTAAGATACTAGTAGTACAACATGATACAGTAGATACTAGTAGTACAACATGAGACAGTAAGATACTAGTAGTACAACATGAGACAGTAAGACACTAGTAGTACAACATGAGACAGTAAGATACTAGTAGTACAACATGAGACAGTAAGATACTAGTAGTACAACATGAGACAGTAAGATACTAGTAGTACGACATGATACAGTAAGATACTAGCTAGTACAACATGAGACAGTAAGATACTAGTAGTACAACATGATACAGTAAGATACTAGCAGTACAAATGATACAGTAAGAATACTAAACATGATACAACATGAGACAGTGAGATACTAGTAGTACAACATGATACAGTAAGATACTAGTAGTACAACATCGATACAGTAAGATACTAGCAGTACAACATGAGACAGTAAGATACTAGTAGTACAACACTGATACAGTAAGATACTAGTAGTACAACACAACATGATACAGTAAGATACTAGTAGTACAACATGAGACAGTTAGATACTAGTAGTACAACATGATACAGTAAGATACTAGTAGTACAACATGAGACAGTAAGATACTAGTAGTACAACATGATACAGTAAGATACTAGTAGTACAACATGAGACAGTAAGATACTAGTAGTACAACATGATACAGTAAGATACTAGTAGTACAACATGATACAGTAAGATACTAGCAGTACAACATGAGACAGTAAGATACTAGTAGTACAACATGAGACAGTAAGATACTAGTAGTACAACATGATACAGTAAGATACTAGTAGTACAACATGATACAGTTAGATACTAGTAGTACAACATGAGACAGTAAGATACTAGTAGTACAACATGATACAGTAAGATACTAGTAGTACAACATGAGACAGTAAGATACTAGTAGTACAACATGAGACAGTAAGACACTAGTAGTACAACATGATACAGTAAGATACTAGTAGTACAACATGAGACAGTAAGATACTAGTAGTACAACATGATACAGTAAGATACTAGTAGTACAACATGAGACAGTAAGATACTAGTAGTACAACAAGATACAGTTAGATACTAGTAGTACAACATGAGACAGTAAGATACTAGTAGTACAACATGATACAGTAATATACTAGTAGTACAACATGAGACAGTAAGATACTAGTAGTACAACATGATACAGTACGATACTAGTAGTACAACATGAGACAGTAAGATACTAGTAATACAACATGAGACAGTAAGACACTAGTAGTACAACATGAGACAGTAAGATACTAGTAGTACAACATGAGACAGTAAGATACTAGTAGTACAACATGAGACAGTAAGATACTAGTAGTACAACATGAGACCCCCCCCCCCCCCCCCCACACCTCCAATGTACAGCCCTCACCCAACCCACCCAACCCCACCCCACCAACCTCCTCCAATGTACAGTTTCTACGCCAAATGTATATACACTCCTTTTCTGGACACTTTTGTATCACAAACAGTACTGTATTTGCAAATCTGATATGTCATAAATGTATAGATGTAGCAGTACTGTCTATCTGTATGTCATGTATGTCATATATGTTATGATGAATTGAAAATGGGGGACCCTGATGTAAACAAGACGAAAGTCTTTCTCTGGTCTGCATCCCCTTAACAATTGTATGTATTGAGATGTACTGTACTGTACCCATTCTGCAATCTGTTAATAAACTTTTCAATCAATCAATCAATCAGACAGTAAGATACTAGTAGTACAACATGAGACAGTAAGATACTAGTAGTACAACATGAGACAGTAAGATACTAGTAGTACAACATGAGACAGTAATATACTAGTAGTACAACATGAGACAGTAAGATACTAGTAGTACAACATGAGACAGTAAGATACTAGTAGTACAACATGAGACAGTAAGATACTAGTAGTACAACATGAGACAGTAAGATACTAGTAGTACAACATGAGACAGTAAGATACTAGTTTTGATTTGATTTGATATTTTTTATTTTCGTGTCTTATATACAGATGTATGCCCAGCCCATATGGGTTTACAAGACACATAACAATAAGTATATAATAATATACTTTACCAATTACTTAACAAATGACATAGACCAAGATGGCCATAAAAAAATACAAGAAAATACAATAAAACGTAATATAACACAAGCTGTACTCAATGTAAATAAACAGAAAAACAAGGTGAATTCAAATACAATTATATAGGATACAGTGTGTTTTGTCTCAGGTGCCATGCCTTCTCCAAAAATCCTGCAAAACCGAAGATGTCCTCCACAAAAAAACAACTCAACATACAACTCTCAGACTGCCAAAACAAATCTGGGTTTACAATTTGAATTTTCTCAAATAAAGCCCTCCTCAAAGTGGTGTACAAAGGGCAATAAAAAACAAAATGATATTCATCCTCCACCACTCCCAGATCACACAGAACACACAACCGCTCCTCCTCAGGTTTACCCTGGAATCTACCCACTTCCACCGACCTCAACTGGGCACACAGATAGATACTAGTAGTACAACATGATACAGTAAGATACTAGTAGTACAGTATGAGACAGTAAGATACTAGTAGTACAGCATGAGACAGTAAGATACTAGTAGTACAGCATGAGACAGTAAGATACTAGTAGTACAACATGAGACAGTAAGATACTAGTAGTACAGCATGAGACAGTTAGATACTAGCAGTACAACATGCGACAGTAAGATACTAGTAGTACAGCATGAGACAGTAAGATACTAGTAGTACAGCATGAGACAGTAAGATACTAGTAGTACAGTATGAGACAGTTAGATCAAAAACAAACAAAAGAATATAGCCCCATTTTTGGCCGATGGCCGAACACAAAAACACACGCACGCATGCACACACACGGTGGAACGGAGGACTGAGCAATCACGTATCAGACAGTGATGTGTCTGTTTCTAAGCTGGCCCCATGCTTTCACTGCAGGTTAGACTCTCTCCTCCTTTTTATTCTCTCTCTTCTCTCTCATCTTCTGTTAGGTTCACCTTCCTGTGTCACCTGCGTGTCACACATTCTCCCTCCCTCCCTCCCTCCCTCCCTCCCTCTCAGTACAAGGCTCCCACCCATCATATCTCAGAGGGGGTCCGGCCGGTGTGGCAGGCGGCGTGACGACAGCGTTGGCTGAATGACTAAGACTCTAGAGCGGCGTTACGTAAACCAGCAGCCTGCCAGACAACAGCCTCCCTGCAGGACACAGGAGCCACAGTGACTACGGCTTCATCACACGCATCACACCTACGGACATATGTACCGCTAATGTGTGTGCAGGGCCACCTCAGGGGGTGTGCGAGCAGTGCGGTCGCACAGGGCCTCGCGGGAAGGGGGGCCTCGCAAAAAAAAAAAAAAAAAAAAAAAAATTATTTTTCTTATTTTTATTTTTTATTTTTATTTTATTTTTGCGAGGCCCCCCTTCCCGCGAGGCCCTTTTTCATCACAGACCTAAAATCTAGTTTTGCATATATGCTTATATATTTCGCATTAGACACGTTTGTAGAATGTGTCTGACTTGTTCCTGGGTCTGCAGACATACTCACTATTGGAGCTCAGCCTCTGGGGCTCTGCAGCAGACATACTATTGGTTTCAACGAAGGGAGTGGTTACTTACATCATGTGTAGTACGCCGGCGTGAGTCAGCTGCGTTTGACTATTTCGCGCATGCAGCTTTTGACTATTATGCTTAGTTATGCCAGCCAAGACGAAGAAAGAGGTCGGTCATTATCAGTCGGTCGGTCACCAAGGAACGTTGACGAAAGGCCGGAGCCTTGTCATGGTATAGCCATGATGATGTCTGCTAGTAGCTAGCTTAGCTAAAGGCTAACTAGCGTTAGCTAACCTAGAGACAGCGCATACAGCCAAGATGAAGAGGATGGTCGTTTGGCAGATGAACTTCGTCAACTCCACGCGGTTGTCTCCATCCTCTTGGACGTTTGGTGAGTTTTTAACCTATTCTATTAACTCTATTCTATTCCCGCCGTGGACATCTCTCTCTCTCTCTCTCTCTCTGGAGCTAAACTGGCCGACTAGCTGTTGTAGTACTACTAGTAGCTAACGGTGTGTGGCCTGGTGTCAGTACCTGTATGTAGCCGCATAGCTTGCTTCTGCGTTAGCTAATGGTTAGCGATAGCCTGGTTGAGCTAACTGTTAGCCAGTTAGCTGTTTAGCTACGACGTTAGCTGCCGGCTGCGCTCGTCTGGGAACGTTCGTTTGATGCTATCAGTTAGCCTTGAGTTAGCTGTTAGCTTGTGCTACGACCATTGACATTAGCCGTGAGAATAGCAGGGGGTTATTTTTGTCCCGCCAGCGAGAGGCCTTTCGTCAATGTGGAGACCTGTGTTGCGGCCTTTCGCCCTGCGTTCCTTGGTGCAGGTAAGATTAATGAAAATCATGACATTACCCCACTCTTCCTTCCTTCCCCTCCCGAATGTTTTGTTAATAACGATGTTTTTTTCCAGGCAAAACATATGTTACTTCACAACATTTGGAGATACGACATGTGCTGTGTGTGAATTCATTGTCTTGGTCGTTTGTGTAGCTTGGGTAGCGTTGGGCCGTTGGGCCGAACATTGTACATATGTCTATACTGAACACTGTGACCTAATTTTCTACTTCTAAATTACATGCTATACTATGTTATTTGATACTATCTTGTCTAGCACAGTCTCTGGAGCGTAACAGTAAGAAGCATTTTGTATGAAAGTATTCTGTACTTCTTTCTGTATGACAACTATTAAAGAAACTTGAAACTTGAAAACTTGGCCAAAGCTGTGTGTGGCCTGGTCGCGTTTAAATCTTGCACAGGGCCTCGCATTTCTCCCAGGCGGCCCCGTGTGTGTGTGTGTGTGTGTGTGTGTGTGTGTGTGTGTGTGCGTGCGTGTGTGTGTGTGTGGGTGTGTGTGTGTGTGTGTGTGTGTAATTACCAATACCTAATATTTTTTGTCACTTAGTCTGCTGTAGCCAGTGTTCTGCTACTCGACTCCAGGACTCATGGACTCTGGACTCATGGCTCGGACTTGGACATGGACTCGAACATTGACTGCATTCGGATTCGGATAGTGCAGACTCGGACTCTGACTTGTTAATTGATAAATACAGTTATTTATTTTGTATTCTTTTTGTAATAGGCCCTAATCATTTGACATAAAATATTGATGGCTAGTGCATTTGTTTGGCTATTGTGTCACAAATGAAATAAACTCCCTTTGAAAAGACGGCCGCTGTGTCATTTATGTATAATGTAGACTTATTTTATTTATTTGTATGTCAGCTCTTTGACTGCCAGAGTGGAGTGGACTCAACCTTGATGACTTGAACTCAGACTTGGACTAGGTTAATGGGGACTCGACTCGGACTCGACTCTGGCTCTTCTTTGGTGACTCAGACTTGGACTCGGACTTGAACACTGGGGACTCGAGACACGACTCGGACTCGAGATTTAGTGACTCGACTACAACACTGGCTGAAGTTGTATACAGTTAAACATTCCAATATGTGTGTTCACATGTCTTATCTTTTCTGCACAGTACTTTAAGTATGAAAATGCAAGTTATCACATATACACACAAAAGCACCTTAAGTGACTTCCACACCACACAAGCACACTTATTACTACACACACAAACACTGCTGCTAACATTTAATATCTTGTATTGTATAGTTTGTATAGATAGAATATATGTATATTTAATTAAATTTAATCTCTAGTTTAGTTTTTTAGTTTATAGTTTATTTATACAGTTAGCATAGTAGTTTGTATAGATAGAATATATCTTGTGTGTTTGTCACACGCTATCGCTGCCTGGCTTCTCTCTCTCTCTCTCTCTCTCTCTCTCTCTCTCTCTCTCTCTCTCTCTCTCTCTCTCTCGTTATCAGGTATGGAGTTCAGGTGTGCTGGAGTCATGGGAGCAGCTGATTGACGTCCGTGGGCCGATTACGTCATCATTCTATATCGCCCCGCCTCAGATGTCATGATGCTGCCAGATCGTAACTTTGTGTTTTCCCAGTCAGTCGTAGTTTATTGTGCGCTTGTGAGTCATCTATTCCGTGTTCTTTAATCCGTGCCTAACCCTGTGTTGCCCTCCTTTCCCTGCAGTCCGATACCTAGCTGGCTCTTCACCCTGATCTCGTGCTTGGATAATGTGTTCGGACCTCCGCCTGCCTGACTATTCTCCTTGCCTTTTTCCCGGAACGTATGAGGACCTGAAACCCGTGTATGACCCCTTGCCTGTTGGACTGCCTTGCCCCTGCCTACTCCCCTTATTACCTGAGTACCCGTTATGTTATCGACCCCTGCCCGTCTGACTACCCTGCCCCACACATGCTCCCTGGACTGTACGAGATTCCCCCCCGTGTCACTCGATTCCTGCCCGGATACCTGACTACCCCTTTTCTAATTAAATATACCCCTTGCTGGGTTTTAATGAGACCTGTCTGCCTTTCTGTGTCTGCATATTGGGTTCAATAGGTCTAGCCCTGACATTATTATGTTTAGTTCATAGTTTAGCTTATAGTTTTAGTGTATAGTTTATATATTATAGCTTATTTCATTTATAGTCATAGTTTATATTTATAGCTATAGTTTCTATAGATAGAATATACAAACTATATACAAAACTACTAGCTGGGAAAAACAAGCATCTCACGTTTTTTTTGAACGTATGTACATCTCTAGAAGAGCTGTGACAATTACATCATTTGAATCTGAATCTGAATCTAAATCTGAAAATCCGTAGTTCTTACCACACAACAAGAGATATGTCTACTGCATGTTGGTGCGTGCTGATGGCTGGAATCAGAGAAAGATTGAGATGATTCCGATATTCATAGTGCACTGTAAACTACTTTACTTCCATGCAGATTTGTAGTTGAATTAGGGCTGTCAAAATCAATGCTTTAATTTTGGAGATTAATTAAAATGATTTAAAGCATTAAAATAAATGAATCTAGATGAATCTATGGAGTGAAAAATCTTCAATGTTCTGAACTTTCAGCAGTATTATTTGCTTGTTCTTTATTTCGCGAGAGAAACTGTATTCAAAGAAAGCTATTAAAATAGTCTTTGAATCTAAATATACTTTCTTTGTGTTGATTTGACATTAATTCCATGATTTCACTCAAGTAAATATCTGTTACAAGCTTCGGTTTTAAGTAGAAACATGCTATTTTTAATCTAGATTAATCTAGATAAATTATAGAAAATTGTGAGATTAATTAGTAAACTTAGTAAACTATTGACAGCACTAAGTTGAATAAAGTTTGAATACCCATGAGAACACAACACACAAGTTCATCCTGAGAGAAACATTTCTTCTTTTTTTTATCACTTTTTCTCCTCCTGTTTTTCTGTGTTTTTCCCCCATCCCAATTTTTTTGTCGTTATGCCAATTCCCCCCTCCCCTTCCTGGTCGTTGCTTGCATGTGCCCCCCACTGGTCGGTCTAGGGAGCCCTGAAGTCTATCAGATGCTTCCTCCGAGACATAGGAGACAGCCAGCATCATCTTTTCACCTGCCAGCGCGGACTCTCATTGGCGAAGTGTAACGTGTGGGAGGTCACACTACCCTCACCATCTCCCTCCCTCGCTGTGCAGGCGCCCTGACCGACCTGTAGGAGTCGCTGTTTACAACGACCAGAATACCACCCACCGGCTTCCCTCCCGCTGACTCTGCCAATTGAGTCAGTATGACGGACGGCCAAGCCGGAGGCAACGCTGACAGCCGGATTCGATACCAGTGTCGCTGCGCCACCCAGCCGCCCTGAGAGAAACATTTCTATACTTGTTGCGGCTGTTCAAGTGTCTGGCCTGATAGATCTTTCTATCTTTCCGCCAGATCATAGTGGCTTTTATGATACACTTGACGGGTGTTTAGCTGGAGTTGAAGATGTGGACAAAATTCTTAGTGGAGACTGGAACACGGATATGCAACGAAAAGATGCACCCGTCTTCAAGTCATTCAGTAGGTTTTGTGATCTGCACGGCCTCAGCCAGCTAATCACCCACACGTGTATGTGAATCAACTCAGACTACCATTGACCTCATTCTGACCTCCGACAAGTCCAAGATCTCCAATAAGGGGGTTATAGCATGCGGGTTAAGTGATCATTATATGATATTCTGTACCCGCAAAAATCTAATAGAAAAGGCTGGCTGTCACAAAACAGTCACATCTAGAGACCTCAAAACTTACTCTAGCGAGGCCTTTAACCTTGAACTGGAGAGTCTGGACTGGTCAGTTGAGCTCAATGGTACACTGGTTGAAGAAACATGGCTTGGTTTCAAAACCAAATTTTCAACAATACTAAACGACATGGCCCCCCTAAGAACCACCAGGGTAAAAAATTGCGCTGAGCCGTGGATGCACGTAAAAGTCAGTCAAAGCTTACCAAAAGCACGAGCAGTGAACTCCAAGCCCACGTGACGGAACTCAAACTGGAAAGAAACAGACTAAGAAACGACGTAAACTCCATGATCAAAACTGCAAAAAATTATTTCATCAATGACAAAACTGAGGAAAACAAAAACAAACCACGTGAACTTTGGAAATTACTCAATAATCAACTAGGCTGCAGTAAAAAACTTAAAACCAGATTCTCAAACATAAACATAAAGACGGACAACACACTCATCACAGACAAGCTGGATGTAGCCAATTACTTAAACATTTTCTTCACAAACATAGCCACAACACTGGTAAACAAACTACCCTCCCACTCAGGGCATTATGGGGTAGAACACATAGTAGCTTACTACAAAAACCTAGGGGTCCGCAAAGACGACTTCAAGCTGGAAATGGTAACAACAGATGAGGTACTCAAAAAACTGAGCGCCCTCCAACCTAACAAGGCCACTGGCCATGACAACATCCCCTCCAAATTCCTCAGAGATTCAGCAGCCGCCATCACCCCAGTCATCACACACATAATAAACCTCTCCATAAAACAGGGACACGTCCCCAAGGACTTCAAAATTGCGAGGGTGACCCCTCTGCACAAAAAGGGCAGCACATTAGACCCAGGCAACTACCGCCCTGTTTCTATTCTTACCTCCATCTCGAAAGTCATGGAAAAAATAGTCTACGAACAGGTCGAAAAGTACCTAACGGAAAAAAATCGAATCTACGAATTCCAATCTGGCTTCAGAATATCCCACTCCACTGACACATGCCTTCTCTATTTGAACGACCACATCAAACAACAGGTGGATGCGGGCAAATACTGCGGCATGGTCATGCTGGACCTACAAAAGGCCTTCGACACTGTCAATCACTCCATTCTGATTGACAAGCTAAAAGCAATTGGTTTTGATAGTCTATCAGTGAGCTGGATGCAATCCTACCTTGAGGGGAGGGAACAGATGGTGGAGGTAAATGGTACCCTATCCCCCCCCCCCCTCCCAGTGAGCTGTGGTGTTCCACAAGGAAGCATACTAGGACCGCTACTGTTCCTAATTTATGCAAATGATCAGCTTGTGACTGCAACTTGTTCCTGTTTGCGGACGACTCAGCCCTGCTGGTCTCTGACAAGAACAAGTTACAGGTTGAAAAAACCCTCAGCTCGGAACTAGGCAGGATCTGCATATGGCTCGCTGATAACAAACTATCATTACACATGGGCAAAACAAAGTCCATTCTCTTCGGTTCAAATAACAAACTCAGCAAGACCGACGGCTTCTCAGTTACAGTGGGTGACAATATTTTGTCACAAGGAAAGATGAAATTACCTACCAGGGTTCCATCCTAGAGGCTAATCTTTCCTGTGACAAAATGGCATCCAATGTAATAAAAAAAAAATCAAATCAAATTTATTTATAAGGCCCGACAACACACGTTAATGTCCCCATGGGCCGTACAGGTCTTCTTTAAACAAGTCAAGAAGAAAACATAACAATAAGTCAAGAACAGAACAAGAACACCATAAGGTCCAACACATTTAAAAAAATAAAGGCAAATAAATGAAAGAATGCAAGCACTCCCAGACATACCCCACGCAAAGGTAAGGAAAAACTCACTAAAACCTAACAATAGGGAAAAATGCTCCACAGGCAGTGTGGAGGAGAGAAACCTTAGAAGGGCCATTCAAGGGGGGATCTCCCTTCTTAGATGTCGGTGATAGTAGTGTTGCAGACTAACAGTTGGTAAGCATGCACTCAAGTGTGTAGTGAAACACAGATGAGTGCATGCAATAGCAACTGAACATTTTGAAAGATTAAAGATAGAGCTGATAGCGATAGCAACTGAACATTTTGAAAGATTGAAGATAGAGCTGATAGCGGATCTATTTGAGGCACAGGGGCGGCGCAAAGAGGGTTGCGTCCTCCCCGTCTTAGTCACAGGACATTCAACACTCCGATCATTGCTCAGGGACAGCCGGAGACAGGGAGATAGTGGGCGGCGCCAGGGCCGCCTGGGAGAAATGCGAGGCCCTGTGCGAGATTTAACGCGAGGCCCCCCCCCCCCCCCCCCCCCCAAAGGTAAAAAAAAAAAAAAAAAAAAAAAAATTATATATATTTTTTTTTTTTTTTTTTTTATACAGTCAACATATTCTTAAATAATAGCGCTGCCCGAGGCGGGGCATGATACAGTCAACATATAGCAAAAGAGAGAGCGAGAGAGAGCTCCCGTTCTACAGTCAATATACAGTGTACAGAGAGAGAGAGAGAGAGAGAGAGAGAGAGAGAGAGAGACACATTGGAAAGAAATTGAAATGCTATTTGGCCCTAAACAGAGAGTACACAGTGGCAGAATACCTGAGCACTGTGACTGAAGATCCTTGAGCACAGCCTAGCCATCGAGAAAGGCCGCCATAGGCAGACTGTGTGTGTTAGAAAGAGAGAGAGAGAGAGAGAGAACATGTGTGTTTGTCATGTGTGTGTGTGTGTTAGAGAGAGACTATAGCATGTATGAGAGATTCAAAAGGACAAAGATCAACACTTAAATCCAACAAGAAGAGCGTCTATACCAGAGAAACCAAAGCAGCAAGGAGCCAATGGCCGACATCAGCTAAATAGGCTAGCCAGGTACTGTGACACCAGGCCACGTGACACACAGCTTTGGCCAACGGCCCAACGCTACCCAAGCTACACAAACGACCATTCACACACAGCACATGTCGTATCTCCAAATGTTGTGAAGTAGCATATGTTTTGCCTGGAAAAAAACATTGTTATTAACAAAACATTCGGGAGGGGAAGGAAGGAAGAGTGGGGTAATGTCATGACATTTTACCTGCACGAGGAACGCAGGGCGAAAGGCCTGCAACACAGGTCTCCACGTTGACGAAAGGCCTCTCGCTGTCGGGACAAAGCTATGGCCAGAGCCTTGTCATGGTGCAGGCCCGACTACATCTTCTGTCAAAGATGATGTCGTAGTCAGAGTGCCAGGGCCTGCTATTCTCAAGGCTAACTGATAGCATCAAACGAACGTTCCCAGCTGACGCTAAACAGCTAACTGGCTAACAGTTAGCTCAATCAGGCACCTGGCTGCATGTAGTAGCCGCATAGCTTGCTTCTGCGTTAGCTAACAGCTAACAAGCTATGCGGCTACTGTCTACATACAGCCAGGTGCTCTCACCAGGCACACACAGTTAGCTACTAGTAGTACTATATATTAGCTAGTCGACCAGTTTGGCTCCAGAGAGAGAGAAAGATAGATAGGTCAGGACAGGTCCACGGCGGGTATATAATCATAGGTTGACTCACATAACGCAGTATCAATGAATGCGGCGCGGCCGGCGCCAATGGTAAAGTTGGAAGGAGACTTGGCCCACGGTGTAATTCTTCTTCTTCTTCTTCTTCGAGTACTTTCCGGCAGACTGGACACCTTTCGGCATATTGCTGCCTAACAGATTTATCTGCTCACAAGTTCTCTTCTCCTTCTTTTGAAAAGACATCCACTCGCCTCGCTCCTCTGAATAGCGCTGAATTATCTACCTTGTGTGTCTTCTTCTTCTATTTGGTATTACGGCGGTCGGCGGACGGGCCGGAAACACTATCCTAAAATCTGTAGAGCAGCAAATCCGCAGAAACCGGAAAACTGCAGTCTGCAGAGCCAGGAAGTCAGACACATTCTACAAACGTGTCTAATGTGAAATATATAAGCATATAAGCAAAACTAGATTTTAGGTCTGTGATGAAAAAGGGCCTCGCGGGAAGGGGGGCCTCGCAAAAAAATTAAAAAAAATTATAAAAAAAATAAATAAATTTTTTATTTTTTTTTTTGCGAGGCCCCCCTTCCCGCGAGGCCCTGTGCGACCGCACTGCTCGCACACCCCCTGAGGCGGCCCTGGGCGGCGCAGAGAGGGTCGCGAACTCCCCGACATCATCGCGGGACGTCCGGCACTCCGGTCACCACTACGAGACCTCCGGAGACAGGAGGGCACGCAGAGGGGGTCGCATCCTCCCGGCCTTCATCACGGGACGTCCGACACTCCGGTCAGCACTCCAGGACAGCAACTCACAGGGGGACAGGGAGACGGGACAGGCGTTAGACAGCTCATGTGATTGTAGTGGGCAGACATAGCAATAGATACAAGTGGTAAGCATATATGTGAATGGAGTAGATATATGAAGTAAGCATATTATGTGAATAGAATAGAAGTACTTAACCCAGCAATGAAACCGCGTTGACACATCAGTTGACAGGACCACGGACAGACGATGGTAAGTAACTGATCCAAGGCCTCGGTGGTGCATGTAGAGCAGTCACTGCAATCTTGGCCAAGACCCCGAGGCATCCATCACCTTAGTCAGCGCTAGGAGACGGGCACTCAGAGAGATGGGGGAGGGAAGGGGGGGTGAGGGAAGGGGGGGAGGGAAGGGGGGGGGGGGGGGGGGGGGGTGTTAGAGAGTTCCCATGTTTGTGGTGCTGCAAAAGCGCAGACATGGGGGAAAATAAAATAAACTTCCTGACTAAACTAGACAGATTAATCTAAAGGTCAGTCCCCGACCAGGTGAGATCAGGGTAGGTTGAAGGAGAGAGAGAAAAGATGGGTCTTAAGCAGGGATGTAAAGCTTCGACAGAGCAGGCGCCCCTGATGACGGCAGGTAATTTGTTCCACAGGTAGGGAGCGCGGTAGACAAAGGCTCTGTGGCCGGCGGATTTCTTTTTAACCCTAGGGATCGATAGAAGCCCCACATTTTGTGAGCGCAGAGCACGAGCGGGCGAGTATCGGGAGATGAGATCGGATAGATAGAGCGGTGCAAGCCCATTTAAAATTTTGTAGGTGAGGAGTAGCACTTTAAAGTCAGATCGGGCTTGGATAGGAAGCCAGTGTAGGGCGGACAAAACTGGTGTGATGTGATCAAATTTTCTAGTTCTAGTTAGTATCCGTGCAGCCGCATTTTGCACGAGTTGAAGATTTTTGATGCTTGAATTAGGTAGGCCTGATTAGGAATACCCTGAAGACTCTGGCAGGAGCACTCATTCAAGGGTACTACGACTATGCTTGCACCTCATGGTACCAAAGCACCTCAAAGGCGCTAAAAACAAAATTACAAACATCTCAAAACAAACTGGTCAGACTACTACTTGACCTTACTCCTAGAACCCACCTCACCCCTGCCCACTTTGACAACCTAGGATGGCTTAGAGTAGACAACAGAGTACAGCAGCTTGCAATGGGCCTGGTCTACAAGATACACTACATGACCAAGGTACCCATGTACATGTCAAAATACTTCCCAAAGGTCAGTGAATACCACGATCACAACACCAGAGGGAGCTCCACAAATCATGTTAAACCCAGATTCGGCTCAAACAAGGGACTAAACACGTTTTGCAATTATGCCACATCAATGTGGAACGCCCTACCCAAAGCTGTAAAGGAATGTGAATCACTGCCCACTTTCAAAACCACTGTCAAAGAACACCTATGGGAGACTGCAATTCGAAACTGGCCCCTGTAAATGTCCTAACCCAACCCCCTCCACTGTACAGTAAATTACCAAGTATGGTTTTGTCCAATGCACAGTTTTGCTTGTACAGTTGTACAGTGTTCCCCACCCACCCAACCCCACCCCACCTACCCAACCTCCTCCAATGTACAGTTTTTACGTCAAATGTATATACTCTCTTTTCTGGACTATTTTTGTATCACAAACAGTACTGTATTTGCAAAACTGGTATGTCATAAATGTATAGATGTAGCAGTACTGTCTATCTGTATGTCATGTATGTCATATAATGTCCTGATAAATTGAAAATGGGGGACCCTGATGTAAACAAGACGAAAGTCTTTCTCTGGTCTGCATCCCCTTAACAATTGTGTGTATTGAGCTGTACTGTATTGTACCCATTCTGCAATCTGTTAATAAAGTTTTCAATCATCTGTCAAGAATCCACTGGAATTCATCTTAAAAATCGTTTTATCATGCTGCCAAGCCGTGGATTGAAAGTGAGCGGTTAAATCTAAAAGCCACAGCAGATAACTATTAAAGGCAATTTAAGTTAAAGATCCAGTGCAATGATGTTTTAATTAAGTTTTAATTAAGTCATAAATTGCGTATTGTGGACTGTTGATGTCATGAGTGTAATTTATTCAGCTTCAGATGTATCGTTTGATTTGTTATAAGTGTTTTAGGTCCCCCTCTCTGAGCAGACTGATGGGGCGTGGCCTTCTGTTCTCTACACTATAGATTATATATACATATATTTAGCATTTAGCATTTTAGTATTTCGTTTTTTTAGATTATATATTAGATTCGATTTAGATTATTAGATTATATTTTGTAACTATTTATTGTAGGGCAAATATAACTGAGAGGGCATACACACCCTCATCTTGCACCTTGTTGCCCATATGCACATGTCCAGAGTTAATTATATTGTTTACACTGCCTTTTTATTCTGTTTAAATTTTTACTTCTCCACTGTACTATAATTATGTGACCTGTACCATGTCTTCTACTACCTGTACCTCCCCTCCCTCATGCTGCTATGATGCCTGCATTTCCCCCAGGGGATCAATAAAGGAATATCTTATCTTAACTCTCAGTAGGCTGAGGGGGCGTGGCCTTCTGTTCACTAGACACTATAGATGATTAACTCTCAGTAGGATGAGGGGGCGTGGCCTCCTGTTCACTAGATACCATAGATGTTTAACTCTCAGTAGGCTGAGGGGGCGTGGCCTTCTGTTCACTAGACACTATAGATGTTTAACTCTCAGTAGGCTGAGGGGGCGTGTCCTTCTGTTCTCTAGACACTATATGATTAACTCTCAGTAGGCTGAGGGGGCATGGCCTTCTGTTCTCTAGACACTATAGATGATTAACTCTCAGTAGGCTGAGGGGGCGTGGCCTTCTGTTCTCTAGACACTATAGATGATTAACTCTCAGTAGGCTGAGGGGGCGTGTCCTTCTGTTCTCTAGACACTATAGATGTTTAACTCTCAGTAGGCTGAGGGGGCGTGTCCTTCTGTTCTCTAGACCAGTGGTTCCCAAAGTCGGGGTCGCGACCCAAAGGTGGGCCGCGAGCAGCCACGGGTGGGCCGCGAGATGATTTGAAAAAAATTATAAAAAAAATAAAATTATTATTATTTTTTTTTGTCAGGCCACTGAACTTAGAAGCAGGCCAGGACAGTGTTTCTAGTTGTATTCTAAAATTCTATTCTATTGTATTCTAAAATGTGACTATATGGTTTTATATTAACTTAATAAATAAACAAAAACGAAAAATCTACTTATTTCAACGAACATTTCAAACTAAATAACAGATTATGCACATAAAACGCTGAAAACAACCGAAGCAACAATAGTATTTTAATGAGGCTATTATTATTATCATTATTATTTTGCAACAAGTTAGCCCTCTCATAAATAGCACATATAAATGAATAACTAACTTGAACTAACTTAATAGGATTGAAGTGATATTTGGCTTAAAAAATCGGTCGCCTGGCAAAAAAAAAAAAAAAAAAAAGCCTGACGATGTGCATTGGGCCGCGGCTCTCTGACGCCTTATTTTCTGGGCCCTGGCCTGAAAAGTTTGGGAACCCCTGCTCTAGACACTATAGATGTTTAACTCTCAGTAGGCTGAGGGGGCGTGGCCTTCTGTTCTCTAGACACTATAGATGCTTAACTCTCAGTAGGCTGAGGGGGCGTGTCCTTCTGTTCTCTAGACACTATAGATGTTTAACTCTCAGTAGGCTGAGGGGGCGTGGCCTCCTGTTCACTAGATACTATCTTTGTTTAACTTTCAGTAGGCTGAGGGGGCGTGTCCTTCTGTTCTCTAGACACTATAGATGCTTAACTCTCAGTAGGCTGAGGGGGCGTGTCCTTCTGTTCTCTAGACACTATAGATGTTTAACTCTCAGTAGGCTGAGGGGGCGTGTCTTTCTGTTCACTAGATACTATCTTTGTTTAACTTTCAGTAGGCTGAGGGGGCGTGTCCTTCTGTTCTCTAGACACTATAGATGTTTAACTCTCAGTAGGCTGAGGGGGCGTGTCCTTCTGTTCTCTAGACACTATAGATGTTTAACTCTCAGTAGGCTGAGGGGGCGTGTCTTTCTGTTCACTAGATACTATCTTTGTTTAACTCTCAGTAGGCTGAGGGGGCGTGGCCTTCTGTTCACTAGACACTATAGATGTTTAACTCTCAGTAGGCTGAGGGGGCGTGGCCTTCTGTTCACTAGACACTATAGATGTTTAACTCTCAGTAGGCTGAGGGGGCGTGTCCTTCTGTTCTCTAGACACTATATGATTAACTCTCAGTAGGCTGAGGGGGCATGGCCTTCTGTTCTCTAGACACTATAGATGATTAACTCTCAGTAGGCTGAGGGGACGTGGCCTTCTGTTCTCTAGACACTATAGATGTTTAACTCTCAGTAGGCTGAGGGGGCGTGTCCTTCTGTTCTCTAGACACTATAGATGTTTAACTCTCAGTAGGCTGAGGGGGCGTGGCCTTCTGTTCTCTAGACACTATAGATGTTTAACTCTCAGTAGGCTGAGGGGGCGTGTCCTTCTGTTCTCTAGACACTATAGATGTTTAACTCTCAGTAGGCTGAGGGGGCGTGGCCTTCTGTTCTCTAGACACTATAGATGCTTAACTCTCAGTAGGCTGAGGGGGCGTGTCCTTCTGTTCTCTAGACACTATAGATGTTTAACTCTCAGTAGGCTGAGGGGGCGTGGCCTCCTGTTCACTAGATACTATCTTTGTTTAACTTTCAGTAGGCTGAGGGGGCGTGTCCTTCTGTTCTCTAGACACTATAGATGCTTAACTCTCAGTAGGCTGAGGGGGCGTGTCCTTCTGTTCTCTAGACACTATAGATGTTTAACTCTCAGTAGGCTGAGGGGACGTGTCTTTCTGTTTACTAGATACTATCTTTGTTTAACTTTCAGTAGGCTGAGGGGGCGTGTCCTTTTGTTCTCTAGACACTATAGATGTTTAACTCTCAGTAGGCTGAGGGGGCGTGTCCTTCTGTTCTCTAGACACTATAGATGTTTAACTCTCAGTAGGCTGAGGGGGCGTGGCCTCCTGTTCACTAGATACTATAGATGTTTAACTCTCAGTAGGCTAGGGGGGCGGGGCCTCCTGTTCACTAGATACTATAGATGTTTACCTCTCAGTAGGCTGAGGGGGCGTGGCCTCCTGTTCACTAGATACTATAGATGTTTAACTCTCAGTAGGCTAGGGGGGCGTGGCCTTCTGTTCCTATAGACATCACATTATATATGCTTGATACCAGGACAAGGTTACACCACTCAGCTAGTTGTGACTTGTGGTGTTATGTTAATGTGTGTGCGCTATACGCGTGTGTACAGGCCACCGTACTGGGGGGTCAGGTAGAGTTCGAGAGGAACCTAGAATGGACACCTGTGTAATGTAGCGAGGCATAAGCTAATAAAGATACTAACAACCACAGCAGAGTACTCACGTATTTGTTACCGTGTGAAGTAACACAACATGGTGTCAGAAGTCCTGCTAGAGTTGTGTATGTGTTCGGTCGGACGTTAAAGTGCCATTTGAGACTCGTTGATGACGAAGAAAAGCAGAAGGAGAAAAAAAAAAGATGGACCTGGCTAATAACGCTGTAGCCCCGGTAGCGGCAGTGGTTTCAAGTGCTACGTTTAGCCTCCCGAGTCCTTCGACTTCTCAAAGCCGCAAGAGTGGGCCAAGTGGATACGCAGGTTCGAAAGATTTCGTCTGGCAAGTAACCTAAATGCTAGCTCTGAAGATAATTAAGTCAACACGCTGATATATTGTATGGGCGATGAGGCGGACGATATTTTACGTGGATTGAATCTGGCTGTTGATCTACGACGTACGTACCAAGGAGTGCGGGATGGATTCCAAGGTTTCTTCGTGGTCAAGAAGAACGTGATATATGAACGAGCCAAATTTAACATGCGCAAACAGGGAGAATGTGACAGTCGACTATTTGTGACGGCATTGTATGCGCTGGCGGAGCATTGTACATACGGAGTGTTACATAATGAACTTATACGTGACAGGCTTGTCGTCGGTCTGATGGATAAGCGGCTGTCAGAACGCATGCAGCTGGACCCAGACTTGACCCTGGAGAGGGCATTAAACATGGCGAGGCAGAGTGAGGAGGTGAAATGACAGCAATCCTCTCTGCGAGGGGATGCCAGGACAGAGGCAAGTGACATTAAATCGGTGGACAGGGTGTTTAAGAGCAGTAGCAAGAATTATGCTAAGAACAGCCGCCAACAGGCTAACAGCTACCCAGCCAAATCACTCAGTACCCAGTACTCGAGGGGGAGAAGTGTCCAGTGTCATAAATGTGGCAGTTCTCAGCTCCACCCACAGCGCGATTGCCCTGCTAATGAGGTGAAATGCCATTCATGTGGGAAGATGGGGCATTATAAACGTGTGTGTAAATCTTCCAAAAATGTACATGAGGTTGAAGAAGACTATTCCTGCTCCTGTGATGGGGAGGAGGAGCACATGTTCTTGGGCAGCATCACAACTGATGGGGAGCCATGGATGGTCGACATAGACATCAATGGCAGACGTGTGCCATTCAAAATAGACACTGGCGCTGATGTTACTGTGATGCCTCACACTGTATTCAGAGAGATATACAGACACAAGGATCCACCTACCCTGCAGAAAGCAACAACACCACTGATGGGACCTGGGAGGAGTCCACTAGATGTTGTGGGCGTCGCCAAGCTGTTGCTGAGGAGAGGAGAGAGAGAGGTGTTGGAGGACGTGTACGTCGCTCGACACCTGCACTCAGCGTTGCTGGGGAGACCTGCTATCAGCAAGATGGAGACAGTATCACGATGGAGACGCTCAAGACGACCTACCCAAAGATATGCAGTGGTCTCGGTGAGATGAAACAGCCGTATGCAATCAGGCTGAAACCGGGGGCTCAACCATTCTCACTGAAGACGCCCAGAAGAATTCCATTGCCACTGATGGACAAAGTCAAGCAAGAACTGTCCCGCATGGAAAGCCTCGGAGTGATCAGCCGGATCGAGGAGCCAACCGACTGGTGCGCTGGCATGGTAGTAGTCCCTAAGAAGAAGACAGAGGAGGTACGCATATGTGTCGATCTCACAAACCTCAATGAGTCAGTGTGCCGGGAGAAATACACCCTGCCAACAGTCGAGGAAACACTGGGAATGCTGGCCGGAGCCAGGATATTCAGCAAGTTAGACGCAAACATGGGATTTTGGCAAATACCCCTGACTGAGGAGTCGTCAAAGTATACAACCTTCATCACACCGTTTGGTCGTTACCACTTTAATCGCCTACCTTTCGGCATCGCCTCCGCCCCAGAACACTTTCAAAACAGAATGGTGACTGAGGTCACAGAGGGGCTGGAGGGTGTCGTCTGCCACATGGATGATGTGTTGGTGTGGGGTCGATCACAAGAGGAGCATGACGCTCGTCTGCATGTCGTGCTGGGGAGGATCGAGAAAGCAGGAATCACCCTGAACACCGACAAGTGCGACCTGTCAAAAGAAGAGGTGACCTTTCTAGGCCATGTGATCTCCAGCAGTGGCATTAACCCCGACCCGAGTAAGACGGATGCCGTGAGGAGGATGGAGGAGCCGACAAATGTCAGTGAGCTGAGAAGCTTTCTCGGCATGGTAAACCAGCTGGGGAAGTTTATCCCGCGGCTGGCGGAGAGAGACAAGCCCCTGCGAGACCTTCTGTCAAAGAAGAACTGCTGGCTGTGGGGCATCGAGCAGGCCAGAGCCTTTCAAGATTTAAAAGATGCACTAATATCTCCACCAGTGTTGGCCATGTACGATAACCACAGGAAGTGCAAGGTCTCAGCGGATGCGTCGTCGTACGGCTTGGGGAGTGTGCTTCTCCAAGAATGGGATGGAGTGTGGAGACCAGTAGCCTATGTGTCGCGGTTTCTTACACAGGCTGAGCAGAGATACGCACAGGTTGAGAAGGAGGCCCTGGGCTTGACCTGGGCTTGCGAGAGGTTTAGAAATGTTCTCATCGGCAGGCACTTCCAGCTGGAGACGGACAACAAGCCTCTCCTGAGTCTCCTGGGGTCTCACGCGTTGGATGATCTCCCTCCACGGATTCTGCGCTTCCGGATGCGCCTGATGCGCTATTCCTATTCCATTGCACATGTGCCAGGGAAGAGCCTGTGGACTGCTGATACAATCTCACATGCTCCTGTGAAGAGGAGAGAGACACCAGAGGAGAAGGAGTTATTTGAGAATACAAATATCTATGTGGACATGGTAATGGAGAACCTGCCAGCGAGCACTGCCTACCTGGACAAGCTGAGAGAGCAGTTGGAGGGGGACAGTGTGTGCGCACAGGTGAAGCGGCGGTGTGCAGAGGGATGGCCATCACACAACAGTGAACCGGCTCTCAGGCTGTACTGGGCAGAACAGGCGTCACTCACAGTAGAGGATGGACTGTTGCTGAGGGGAAGCAGGCTTGTAATCCCTTCAACAATGAGAACCGACGTGCTTTCCAGGCTGCATGAAGGCCACCAGGGGGTGGTAAAGTGCAGGGAGCGCGCACAGCAGTCTGTATGGTGGCCCGGGCTCAGCCAGCAGCTGAATGAGCTGGTCCTCAACTGCCGAACATGCAGCAAAGAGAGAGAGAACCAAAGGGAGCCCCTGATGCCATCTCAATACCCGGGGCGACCGTGGCAGAAGTTGGGAGCAGACCTGTTCATGCTGGAGAGCAAGACTTACCTGCTGGTCGTGGATTATGCATCAAGGTACGTGGAGATCGCTCTGCTGACTCCCACAAAATCAACAGACGTCATCCACCACCTGAAGTCAATTTTTGCATGGCACGGTATCCCGGAGAAACTGGTGATGGATAATGGGCCGCAATTCTCCGTAATGGCCTTTGCAGCGTTTGCGACATCATATGGGTTTCGCCATGTCACAAGCAGCCCGAGATATCCCCAGAGTAATGGGGAGGCAGAACGTGCTGTCAAGACGATAAAAGGCCTCCTGAAAAAGGCAGCCGACCCATACCGTGCTCTGCTGGCATACAGAGCCACCCCGTTGCATAACGGATACAGTCCAGCCCAGCTTCTTATGGGGAGGAGACTCCGCACAACGGTGCCAACGCTTCCTGCTCTACTGGTCCCTACTCTTCCTGACAGTAAGGCGGTGGTTCTGAAGGAAGAGGAGAAGAGAATGAGAGATGCACAAAGCTACAACCGGCGTCATCGTACGCGAAGTCTCGACAGGCTCACTCCAGGAAAGGAGGTGTGGGTCACAGATCAAAGTGCAACTGGAGTTGTGGTCAGCAGTCACCCCACTCCACGTTCGTACATCATAGATGGACCCCATGGAACATTAAGGCGAAACCGTCGCCATCTCGTCCCCATGGAGCCCTCACTGGAGCAGAGTGCAGCAGAACCTACGGAGCAGGATGTCCTGGAACCACCAGCTACTCCCAGAACCAGGTCTGGGAGATGTGTGGTGAAACCAACTAGGTTGGACTTGTAAGAGACAGTAGAGAGAGAGTAAAGAAAAGTGACATTCCTGCGATAGAATGAAAGAGGTTTATGGTTAAGCTAAGGCATGTGTTTCATGTTTATATATATATTCGTTTAGATATAATGTTCGAAAGAAAGCAATTGCTAATATAGCCTATGGTTTATATGGCGTTAAAGAAATTGTTTAGATCAGTTCAGATCGGAACAGACCTTTTAGATATAGAGGCAGAATAATCCTCTAAGGTCTGGGGAATCAATGGCAGTCTACCCATTGATTCTAGAAAGGGAGATGTGGCGTTATGTTAATGTGTGTGCGCTATACGCGTGTGTACAGGCCACTGTACTGGGGTCAGGTAGAGTTCGAGAGGAACCTAGAATGGACACCCGTGTAATGTAGCGAGGCATAAGCTAATAAAGATACTAACAACGGAAGCAGAGGACTCACGTATTTGTTACCGCGTGAAGTAACACGACAATCAGACCAATCAGAGTAACCCACTTACACTATTTCATATCTTCAAGGAAGCAGATTGTTCATCTGAAATGGTTTGATTATGTTGATATGCAGGCGAATAGAGATCAAAGGGCTTCGGTCATCACAACAACAACAGTTCTGACATGTTGGGTCATTTTGCAACAAGATTGAGAAAACATGAGATGGACTGCTGTCTATCTGGGTTTGTTTTTAAGTTGATTGCTGTAAGCTATGGATTTATTTGGGGTTTACTCTCTTCAATCACCGGACTCTTAACTTAATAGTCATGTGGTGTGGCAAGTGTGTGGGCTTGATTGACACCTGATTGGAGTCAGGTGTGCAGTATCATTAAGTAGGCTTGGTTTCCTGTGCTCTGTTGCTTGTTCATGACTCTTTTGTCCTCAGTAGTAGAGGAGTGTTTCTGAGCTTGTCTCTCTCTAGTGCTTTTGTTTCCCCTTCTCTTTTCAACTGCAAGGCAGTGGTGGTTGTTTCTTTTCCCCCATTCCTCTGATCCTTGTGTTTAGTGTGTCAGTAGCTTTTATTTTGATTAATTCAGTGTCCCTGTGTCCCCCGCCCATCTCATCGCTCTGCGATACTAGTCGTTGCCCCTCTGGGGGAACGTTAAGAATCCCATTTCTTTTTTTGATATTTAAAGTTTTTTATTTTTCTCAAACAAGACAATACATACATGACAAAACAAGACAAAAAATTATAATAATAATAATAATAATAATAATAATAATAATAATAATAATAATAATAATAATAATAATAATAATAATAATAATAATAATAATAATAATAATAATAATAATAATAACAATAACAACAACAAGGGGCGAGGGGGGGGGGGGGTTGCAGAGCGTTACAAAGGTTCAGTACACAAACTTATTCCAGATAGTGATCTAATAAAGTTCAGGGGACCTTGAAGGCCATCGGGCCTATCACTCTCTTGAAGAGACAGAGCAGCCTGTTCCATCGATAGCAAGTCCATGAAGTCCTTGCGCCAGTTCTCCATACTGAAGCAGTTCGGTTTGTGTTCTTTCCAGTTCATTAAAATAATCAGTTTGCATGCTAGAAAAGCCAGTGCTACAGTATTATTTACAATCTACAAGAATCCCATTTCTGTGTGTATGTCCCAACAACACCCCCCTATCCTGACACTCCTCACCGTACGGAATCTTTTAGAAGTCGTCTTTGTGTAACTATCTGGGGATCCTTCTTTTAATTACCCTTCAGAGGTATCTTTGAGCGACATTGTATTTATTGTATGCCTATTCTTAAGTCTGCACTTTACATTGCACTACTTTTATTGTCTTTTATACCTATTCTTATGTCTGCAATTTATGCATTGTTTTTTATTCTGTCAATTGTGTGCTGATTTTATGTTCATTTTATACTAATTGCTGTGCGGCACTCTGGACTGCGGTTCACGTGTGGAAAAAAAGTACTATATAGATAGTTATTCATATTTATTATTGTTATATTGTAGAAATGTGTGCATTGGAATGTCTATAAAGTCTCGACGACATTGAAAATGAGAGTGACCTCAATTGTCTTTTCGAGAATAAATAACGGTTTGAAAAAAAATCTTCCATTTCGTTTTGTGGTAGCTTTTCCTTATCTTCATTGAGGGTTGGGAAAACGAGATAGCATATCTCAAGGGGCTTATCCTTCTAATAAATTTCAAATTTCAAATGTGTCTATGTTCCCAAAGCCCTATTTCTCCTCAGTTTAAAATGGTTACTATTCATGGAAGCTTGATCCCTCCCTGGAAACCGCGGAGGAAAGGTTTTACTTGTTCAGAACTTCCGGTTCCACTGGCACCAAGCAAGGGGCCAATAAATTAATTGGCGTTGTTCGTGTAAGAACGGCAGAGCAAGAGTGAGTACAAACATGTTCAGTGATGAGGATGAGGATCCAGATATTCGAGGACTGGGGGAACATAGGGCCTAATCTTGATGGGAGATTCAAGATTCAACATTCAAGATGATTTATTGGCATGTGCACAGTTAAACAGACAGTTTGCCGTACAATGAAAAACATATTTTGCTAGTACGTCCTACACAACATCACACAGATCACACAGTCACACAAGAGAATGAATACGTTAAATACGAGCAAATGATAAAAAATATGGAGATCTTAAAAAGGAACATTTCTTAGAAATGGGGGAACATAGGGCCTAATTTGGGGGGAAAGTATTCAGGGAACATAGGGCTGTGGGAACATAGGGATGAACATAGGGATATGTACTCGTCATGATGGGCTGTACAAACTTGCCTTTAAGTTGATCAACTTGAATACTGTAATTGCCTATTTTCTGAAAAAAGGGTTTCCGGTAAACAGAGTCCTGTTTCAATCACACTGCCTCAGCCTCACAATGAACCATTTGAAACATTTCCAAGAAACAGTGAAAGCAACTAATTGAAATGGATGTTTTGCCGCCAACACACTCTTCATGTAATGAACTGTCCTTTGTGTTTGGCCAAGGCTGGCGGCCTCTGTGCTGAATAGGCCCATGGCCCAGACATGAGCTGACGAGGGCTGCGTGCAGATGGATCCAGATCAATGTTAAACAGAGATACTTGTAATTGCTTTCAGCTTTTGCTTGCGTTTACGAATCGGACAGGCAGAGTTTGCACTATTGGGATAATTCACATCATGATTAAAAGGTATCCAGAGTTTTCTTGTTTATCCACTTATGTATCCGGCACATTTAGCATAAAACGCCTGACCCAAAATAATTTGCAATTTATTCTTGACCACCACTTAGGTCTATATGCACATGCATGAGTCTGGTCTCTAATAGAGTTACAGAGGTTTGAACACACTGAAATAAAAGTTTACTTACGTTTTTGTTTACTTGCAAATAGATGCCTGCAAAAGAGTTTCAGCTGAAAGCTTAGGGGCTGGAAAACATAATGGTTCCATAGCCTGAAGTCTTATCTAGTACAGGTACAAAGTTGATAACAATCAGACGAAGAATTTGTGTTTTACAGATGTTTTTGTAATGTTTGTATCTGTAATAATTCGTCCAAAATGGCCCACCGCTCAATTGATTTGGACGGTGAGTGAGGAATTTTCAAAACAAACAACTTCCTCGTCTTCTTCTGTCCGTAGGAATCAGCCTTCGTGTAATTTCATTGGCTACAACAACGGTCAATAATTATCACCGTCAGAGGCAAAGTGCGCATGCATGCATGGCGGCCCGGGGGTGGGGGGCCCGAACGTTAACAGGTTATATTCACATTTCCAGCCAAATAGAGGTTTTTATTAGAGATCACTGGTGCACGTTAAGAGTGGGTGACTCGCTGGTCATAGCAAGAAACAGGTAAAAATGCTAAGAATTAAACCTTATTCTCAGGGTTCACATCCATCGGAAAGAACTGCGCACTCCTCCAAAAATAACGTTGCGCAATGGACTGACTTACTTTGATGACGCATCCTTCATTTCATTAGTTCCACAATGAAAGAACAATGCATTTCACAATTCGTCAGGTTAATTTCTATTAAAGGAGGTGACCTCACACAACTTTGTATGATATAACAACCTGGCCCCCCCAACACACAGCTCATCAAATCAATCAATCAATCAATAAATCAACAAGCAAGGGAAATATAGAAAATAGCCAACACAATATCTACTAGTAGGCTACACAGTAGAAATACCCATCGCTATCGATCGCTATTGTGCTTGCTATGGCTGCTGATCCATGGCTTCAATCACCATTGTGTGTTGTGTCTTGCTATGGCTGCTGATGCATGGCTTCGATCATTAGTGTCTCAATATGGCTGCTGATGCGTGGCTTAAATCATTATAGTGTCTCTCTATGGCTGCTGATGCGTAGCTTCGATCACTATTGCTCTTGCTATGGCCGCTTATTCATGGCCGCTTATCCATGTCTTTAATCACTATTGTGTCTTGCTATGGCTGCTGATGCGTGGCTTCGATCATTATAGTATCTCAATATGAATGTTGATGCATGGCGTCGATCATTATAGTATCTCAATATGGCTGCTGATGCATGGCTTCGATCATTATAGTGTCTCAATATGGCTGCTGATGCATGGCTTCGATCACTATAGTATCTCACTATGGCTGTTGATGCATGGCGTCGATCACTATAGTATCTCAATATGGCCGCTGATGCATGGCTTCGGTCACTATAGTATCTCACTATGGCTGTTGATGCATGGCTTCGGTCACTATAGTATCTCACTATGGCCGCTGATGCATGGCTTCGGTCACTATAGTGTCTCACTATGGCTGTTGATGCATGGCTTCGATCACTATAGTATCTCACTATGGCTGTTGATGCATGGCTTCGATCACTATAGTATCTCACTATGGCTGTTGATGCATGGCTTTGGTCACTATAGTATATCACTATGGCTGTTGATGCATGGCTTCGGTCACTATAGTATCTCACTATGGCTGCTGATGCATGGCTTCGGTCACTATAGTGTCTCACTATGGCTGTTGATGCGTGGCGTCGGTCACTATAGTGTCTCACTATGGCTGTTGATGCATGGCTTCGGTCACTATAGTATCTCACTATGGCTGCTGATGCATGGCTTCGGTCACTATAGTATCTCACTATGGCTGCTGATGCATGGCTTTCTATCACTATAGTGTCTCACTATGGCTGTTGATGCATGGCTTCGGTCACTATAGTATCTCAATATGGCCGCTGATGCATGGCTTCGGTCACTATAGTATCTCACTATGGCTGTTGATGCATGGCTTCGGTCACTATAGTATCTCACTATGGCCGCTGATGCATGGCTTCGGTCACTATAGTGTCTCACTATGGCTGTTGATGCATGGCTTCGATCACTATAGTATCTCACTATGGCTGCTGATGCATGGCTTCGGTCACTATAGTGTCTCACTATGGCTGTTGATGCATGGCTTCGGTCACTATAGTATCTCAATATGGCCGCTGATGCATGGCTTCGGTCACTATAGTATCTCACTATGGCTGTTGATGCATGGCTTCGGTCACTATAGTATCTCACTATGGCCGCTGATGCATGGCTTCGGTCACTATAGTGTCTCACTATGGCTGTTGATGCATGGCTTCGATCACATAGTATCTCACTATGGCTGCTGATGCATGGCTTCGGTCACTATAGTATCTCACTATGGCTGTTGATGCCTAGCTTCGGTCACTATAGTGTCTCACTATGGCTGCTGATGCATGGCTTCGATTTCTATGGTGTCTTGCTATGGCAATATGGCATACTCCATATTGCCATTCCTGATGGCTGCTTTGTATTCTGCTATGCACACTTTTTAATTGCGCTTAGTCTGTCCAATATAGACCATGACACACTTTAATTAACAAGTAAATAACATGGGTGGTATTACAGTTGATTTTATATTCCTGTCTGGTCTATGGGTGATCAAATGCCTTGGTGTTCATAGCATTAGAACAGCGTGTGCACCTGCCACAGCGATAATTGCCACACAACTCTCTACATAGCCAATTAGAACTAATGCTGGGTGATTTACACATGGATGTCACCAGACGCTAATCTTCATGGTGAAGGAATGTTTTTCAATGTGTATATAATGTATATCGGTGGGTGACAGCATCTACTCAGACGGATCTATAGATCTTAAAAGTAGCCGGCATTAGAGCCTTTAGCACAATATATAAGACAATCCCAATCCATAGAACCAATCGTAATCAAGGGCACACAACACAAAATTAGTTTATATGCGGACGACGTAATACTGTTCATGCAAAACCCCAACGCCGCATTGCCTCATCTTCTCAAGTTGATTGAGGACTTTGGAGATTTATCGGGATTTAGGATAAATTGGCCGAAGTCGGCCTTCCTCCCACTTAACGCCCCTGCAAAAAGAAATATAACCCTCCCAGAAGAGATACCGATGGTAAAACACTTTAGATGTTTGGGAGTTGAAATATTCCCTACCATAAGCCAAACGGTGAAGCACAATTACATAAAAATCCAAAACAAAATCAAATACGACCTTGTCAGGTGGTCAAAACTTAAAAACTCAGTACAAGCACGGATATCAATAATTAAGATGGATGTCCTACCTAGAATCAACTTCTTCAGCTCAATGCTACCGTTACCCCCTCCAAAGGGTTACTGGAAAGAATTACACTCCTCCACATACAAATTTATTTGGAATAACAAACCACCACGTATAAAAAGATCCACCGCACAGAGAAACAAAGCAGACGGTGGTATGGCATTTCCAGTTTTCCACCACTATTTTAAGGCATACACTTTAAGACCACTGACAACATGGTTTGATCCCCAAGCATCAGTATCCTGGAGAAATTTAGAAGAAAATATAGTAGCTCCACATAGGCTGAAGGACATAGTGTACACCAAATTATCAATTAAGCAATGCGAACGGAAATTTGGCCCCATAATCACTCATGCAATCCGGATATGGCGTGAAACACAAAAAAAAGACTCTATCCCACATAAATGGCATAATCATACTCCCTTATTCAATAACAATGCACTCTTGATTGGAAAACAACCTATAAGATTCCCTAGATGGGAAAAGCAAGGCATACACACATTAGGAGACGTTTTCAACAAACAGGGTTTTTGTAGTTTTGATGAGATATGCAAAAAATTTAATCTCACCAAGTCCTCATATTATTTTTACGCACAGTTATTGGCATGTTTGAAGGCTCACAGTGTTCCATTAAGGATACCAATTGTACACCACAGATACCACAAATTCTTCTATGAAAGAGAGACATCGAGAGGTTTTGTTTCAGATTTTTATCATCAATTACTAACGGCCTCGTATGAAACCCTACATCTAGACTCAGTCTGGAGGAGGGATATACCAGACCTGGAGATAGACTTTGACTGGCAAGAAGCCTGGGCAAATGTACGCCTTGCATCAAGGAACCCGGACCATCAACAAATCAATCTTAACTATATTCACAGGACATACTTAACTCCTATAAGACTGAACAAAATGGGTCTTAAACAAGACTCCAAATGCTCCTTATGTACAAATGGGGACGAAGGGACATTTATGCACATGTACTGGGACTGCCCACCAGTTAAGATATTTTGGAAAGAAGTGACCCAGCAATTGTCAAATCTCTTAACTCTGGATATACCTGTACACCCCTCTGTATTACTGCTGAATGATGTCTTTGAGCATGCAGTACCTCCACAGCTAAAGAGATTGGTTTTATCCGGTATCACAGTGGCTAAAAAGCTGATAGCATCACGATGGTTTCAACCGGAAAAAATTTGCCGTAAGGTCTGGATTCTTACATATCTCGATGTGATTTATCAAGAAATATCAACAGCTAGAATTTTGGGTCTCAATGAATCCAAAATGGCAATGTGGTTAGAAGTGGTGGAGAGAATAAAAGCCAGCATATAATGGTAGTGTCTGGTTAGGAACAAATTATAATGGTTGGATTATCCAATGGGGGGTCCGGGAGAGGGGGGTACGAGCTGGAGCATATGTGTATTTGTATATCCTATTGTGTGTTGTCATGTTTGTTTATGTGTTTGTTTAAAAAATTATAAAAAAATAAAATACAAAAAAAAAAAAAAGTAGCCGGCAGCCAGTGTGTGTCTCCACGGTAGCAAGCAGGGTGTGTGAATGCCAAGGTCATCAGCAGGTTTGTAACAAAAACAATCAAGATAAGCACTGAGAGCAGGCAGGTTTGGTCAGAGAGAGAGAGCTATGGAGAGAGTTTGACATCGATAGAACCATGCTAAAGGTGAAGAGCAGTTGCCATGGCAGCGTGTCACATAGTAACAAGAAAAGGGGGCGAATGAATGAACTTTATTTAACAGATTGCAGAATGGGTACAATACAGTACAGCTCAATACATACAATTGTTAAGGGGATGCAGACCTGAGAAAGACGTTTGTCTTGTTTCCATCAGGGTCCCCCATTTTCAATTCATATAGACATTTATGACATACACAACATACATGACATTTATGGCATAGGGACCATGCCCCCGTTGCTAGGGAGGGGGGGGGGGGGGGGAATGGAGTGCCACGACATCACTGACTTCGGCTGACAGGGAAGGCCTTTGGACAGCTAGGTTGCACGACCACCGAGCGGGGTGACAGGAGAGTGATCGTTAGAATAAAGAATTTAGTTCGTTCTAAGGCTTTTCAAGGACAATACAGAACTGTTTTTCCATCTGGTACACAGGCTTTGTTTATGGAATAAACAACGTTTTCCACAAAGGTACCACGTCTGCCAGTATCGAATTGTTATGATTACGGATTGCATTAAGGGGGATGACAAAGTTGTACAGCCAGTATAAGAAGGTCGACTTCAGAAAGAGAAATAAACACAACGCAGAAACTTCACGAACACAGATGATGAGGTGATACTGGCTGATTACAGAAACATCTAACAATGGCTTGGGATGAGGTATTATATTCTGAAACAAGAGTAACTCTATATTCTTGTGTCTCCTTGTCACCAGACTAGAAGGGTCTCCCTTTGTACACCTTTAGTCCCATTCCTAGCTGTACACATCATAGATTCTCTACAGCAGGGGTTATAAAGTGGGATTTGGCAGGTAGGGGAAAATACTGCTCTCTACAATTATATTAACATACGTAATTACATGGAGTCTCATGGCAAGCACAGAAAGACTCGGAAGAAGCTTCTATCCCCAGGCCATCAGGTTGCTCAACGAACAATAACACTATGCAACAACCATCAAATGCACTCATAACACACACATCCACATGCACACACTCACTTTAAACAAACAACACACTGCAGCACCCACTCTCCACACTTTAGAACACCTAAACACACTTTATATTTATTGGTAAAGGATTTGCACTACAACCCATACCTCAGTACACCTTACTGTAAATTGTACCTAAATTGTACCTCATCCCATTTCTGCCTTGCACTATATAGTATTGTATATTAGTACACTGCATAGTATATTGTATATTGTATGGTAACTCAGTTACTTCTATTCTGCATCGAACATTATACATATGTATATACTGAACACTGTGTCTACGTACGTGACTTCTATTTTTACTTCTATTTTTACATGCTATACTATTTTATTTCATACTTATCTTTTGTCTAGCACAGTCTCTGGAGCGTAACAGAAAGAAGCATTTTGTATAAAAGTATTCTGTACTTCTGTATGACAACTATTAAAGAAACTTGGCTGCTTTCCAACCCCTAGCCATAGTATAATACTGAAGAGCATCATCAACTTAAACTCACATTGATGACTGCTACCCTTGAACTAACCTAAGAGAGACCATGGATACCACAGCCTGCCCTGCACCATGCCAAGTTAGTCCATTACTAACCTAACAGAGACCATGGACACCACAGCCTGCCCTGCACCAGGCCAAGTTAGTCCATCACTAACCTAACAGATACCATGGACACCACAGCCTGTCCTGCACCAGGCCATGTTAGTCCATCACTAACCTAACAGAGACCATGGACACCACAGCCTGCCCTACACCAGGCCAAGTTAGTCCATTACTAACCTAACTAAGCGATACCGGAGTCTCAAGGCGAGCACAGAAAGACTCAGAAGAAGCTTCTATCCCCAGGCCATCAGGCTGCTCAACGAACAATGAACGCTACACAACAACCATCAAACGCACATAGCACACACATCCACACGCACACACTCACTTTAAACAAACACACTGTAGCACCCACTCCCCACACTTTATATTTATTGATAAAGGATTTGCACTACAACTCGTACACCTTACTGTAAATTGTACCTACATTGTACCTCATCCCATTTCTGCCTTGCACTATATAGTATTGTATATTAGTACACTGCATAGTATTGTATATTATATGGTAACTCAGTTACGTCTATTCTGCATCGAACATTGTACATATGTCTATACTGAACACTGTGACCTCATTTTCTACTTCTAATTTACATGCTATACTATGTTATTTGATACTTATCTTGTCTAGCACAGTCTCTGGAGCGTAACAGTAAGAAGCATTTTGTATAAAAGTATTCTGTACTTCTGTATGAAAACTATTAAAGAAACTTGAAAACTAACAGAGACCATGGACACCACAGCCTGTCCTGCACCAGGCCAAATTAGTCCATCACTAACCTAACAGAGACCATGGACACCACAGCCTGTCCTGCACAAGGCCAAGTTAGTCCATCACTAACCTAACAGAGACCATGGATACCACACACAGCCTGCCATGCACCAGGCCAAGTTAGTCCATCACTAACCTAACAGAGACCATGGACACCACAGCCTGTCCTGCACCAGGCCAAGTTAGTCCATCACTAACCTAACAGAGACCATGGACACCACAGCCTGCCCTGCACCAGGCCAAGATAGTCCATATCAAGCAGAAGGTGTCACATCACTCCAGTTCTAGCCTACTTGCACTGGCATTTTAGAATTAATTTCAAGGTCCTGGTGCTCACTTTCAGAGCTTTACATGGCCAGGCACCAGACCTCACACAGCCTTCGAATAACACAACAATGGTCATAATTGAATGTATGGTCAAAGACCAGATAACCTCAACAACACATCATGTCTGATTAAAAATAAATCTAAAATGAATGACATTATTTATGCAAGCTTTAATTAAACTCATTTGCGGTGCAGTCCTGACTCCTTAGCCTTCTAATCCGTCATCTTCCTCTTCTGTCCTCTTCTCTCTCCATCTATTTGCCATCTCTGAGAGTAAAGTTATCACACTTTATTAACCTTGGTGATGTACTTTCTAACTGGGACAGACAGTGGATGTTGAATAACAGACCCAGACAGCAGATCATAAGTTCAACAGCCTGATTAAACCCCAGAAGCTACCTAGTCCACCGGGAATGTTCCAGTTTCTCACGATTAGCCAGTGACTGAAATGCCACGTTGGCCCTGGGCCAAGACAAAAGCCAAGACAAAAGATCAGACAAAACTTTATCCTAGCTCCACTTAAGATTTTTGGGCTGATTTTGGGGTTCACCAACGGTCCCTTCTCCTGGATTCAGTCTTAACTAAGAGCAGGATTTAGGAGCGCTGAAGAGCAGTCGTAAGTGGGACAGACTGTTGTGCTCCGTTTTCTTAACCTGTTCCCCCCGTGCGGTCCATCGGCGGACCGCAAATGTCATCTGGTCATAAATCAATATTTTTCAGAGTGTTGTATAAAAGTTGCGATTTAAATTTCAAACATATTCAAGTATTAACATCATCATGTAGCCATAGTCGTCAGACTTAATTAAATATCGAATTGAAAGGGGTATGGTCGGATGCTGAGGGGCGTATAACTATAGCTAGGATTGTACATAATAACAGGAAAATTGCGTTGACAGCGGTATATGCCCCAAATTTGTACGAAGTAGGTTTCTTCACTTCACTAACCGGAGAAATGTTAAACCATCCCGAGTACTCATATATAATAGGTGCGGATTTTAATGCCATTTGGAATCCAAGGTTGGACAAATCTTACCTTGCCTTTTCCAGCGAACAAAAAAATTCATCTAAAGCATTAAAAGATTGGTCAAAGTCTACAGGGGTAATTGATTTATGGCGTTCACTTAATCCCATGACCCGTAAGTACTCCTGTCGTTCGGCGAGACACAACACATTATCCAGAATTGATTACGTCTTTGCATCCCAGAGAATATTTGATAAATATGAAGTGGAAATGATACCCAATGCGCTATCAGATCACTGTTACTTAATCCTGAAAGCAACATTTGGTACACTATCTTCCCGGGCCCCAAGATGGCGTTTTAATACTATGCTGCTTAACAACAAGGAGTTCATTACACAAATTAAAGAAGCTCTCACAGTATTCCTTCAGGATAATGCAAACGCGGAGCAAGACCCCATAATATTGTGGATGTCGGTAAAGGGTATGATCAAGGATTTCACGGATAGATTTTCCTCCATATTGCGCAAAAATCAATGCACAAAACTGTCGGAAATGGAAACGCTTTATTCAACGCTTTTTAATTCTTTAAAATACAACAACTCTACTAGACTAGAAAACCAAGTTAACATTCTAAAGACAGAGATCAAAGCAATATACAGACAAAAATCGGAAATGCAAATACGCAGCACAAGACAACAGCAGTATTTCCAAGGTTCTAAACCTAGTCACCTATTAGCCATGCGATTAAGAATTAATGCAAAATTTGCAGATATAACTGCCATTAGAAAACAACAAGTACTTGTAACAGACCCCAAAATAATAAACGATACATTAAAAGAATTCTACTCCGACTTGTATAATTCAGAAACGACCTTTGATCAAAACAAATTAGACACATATCTTAATCAAATTACTCTCCCTAAACTTTCGGAGGACGACGCTAAAGAGTTAGAAGCACCGATCACATGGCGGTTAGGTGGCCGAGCGGAGATTGCGTTCGTCACCAGCCCCGGAGCTGTGAGCTCGATTCGCCTGTTCGAATCCAGCTCACAGCTCCGGGGTTGTCACCAGCTTGGCTGGCCGTCTGCACTGATACAATTGGCTGTATCAGAGGGTGGGAGAAGCTGGCGGGGTGGGTCCGGGTCGTTGTAAACAGCGACTCCTACAGTTCGGTCGGGGCGCCTGCTAAGCGCGGATTGGACGTGAGGGGGATAGTGTGGTCCTCCCACACGCTACGCCCTCTCAATGAGAATCCGCGCTGCCAGGTGAAAAGAAGCGGTGATTGGCTGGACGTGTGTCGGAGGAAGCACGTGGTAGCCTCCACTCTCCCAGATGATCTGACTGTGGGGGGTAAGTGCGCAGCGATCAGGAAGGGACTGGGAATTGGCATACGACTAACATTGGGATGGGAGAAAATCGGAGGAAAAATGGAGGGGGAAAAAGACCAAAAAAAAAAAAAAAAGAAGCACCGATCACATTAGAAGAACTCAAGAAGGCCATATCCGGAATGAAAAACGGTAAGGCTCCGGGAAAAGACGGTATCCCATCAGAAATGTACCTTTCTTGCTGGGACATATTTGGACCCTTATTACTAAATATGATCTTATACTCAGTCAAGGAGGGGAGCTTCCATAAACACCACAATATCGCACTCATTTCAGTCCTTCTCAAAAAAGACAAAGACCCCACTGAGTGCGGTAGTTACCGACCTTTAAGCCTTCTCGGAACCGATGTCAAACTGTACTCTAAGATATTAGCCATCAGATTGCAAAAGCATATGACGTCTTTAGTTCATCCGGACCAAACTGGCTTCATAAGAGGTCGCCTGATCAATGATAACATAAGGCGAATACTGCACGTACTAGATGCAGACAATGAGGACACCACACCTAAGGCGATGCTATCCCTGGATGCTATGAAAGCATTTGACAGGCTGGAATGGTCGTTTCTATGGGCAGTATTAGAAAGGATGGGGTTAGGAAAAGGATTCATTGATATGATTAAAGTACTATACAAGGACCCATCGGCCATGATTACAACAGGCACATTCATCTCCGAAATCTTTCCGGTATCACGCTCAGCCAGACAGGGTTGCCCTCTTAGTCCCGGACTATTCGATCTATCATTAGAGCCTTTAGCACAATTTATAAGACAATCCCAACACATAGAACCAATCGTAATCAAGGGCACACAACATAAAATTAGTTTATATGCGGACGACGTAATATTGTTCATGCAAAACCCCAACACCACATTGCCGCATCTACTCAAGTTGATAGAGAACTTTGGTGATTTATCGGGATTTAAAAAAAATTGGCCTAAGTCGGCTTTCCTTCCTCTTAACATCCGGGAAAAAAAAGTCACAACCCTCCCAGGCGCGATACCCATGGTCAAACATTTTAGATGCTTGGGTGTGGAAATATTTCCCACCATAAGACAAACGGTGAAGCACAATTACACAAAAATACAGAACAAAATCAAAGACGACCTGGACAGGTGGGCAAAACTTAAAAACTCAGTACAGGCAAGGGTATCAATAGTTAAGATGAATGTGTTACCAAGAATCAATTTCATCAGCTCAATGCTACCGTTACCTCCTCCAGAGGGCTACTGGAAAAGATTACAATCCTCCACATACAAATTTATTTGGAATAACAAACCACCTCGCATAAAAAGATCCACCGCACAGAGAAATAAAGCAGACGGTGGCATGGCAGTTCCAGATTTTTTACAATATTTTAAGGCTTTCACATTAAGACCATTGAAAATATGGTTTGATCCCCAGGCTTTGGTATCTTGGAGAGAATTGGAAGAAAACATAGTAGCCCCACAGAGACTGAAAGACATAGCACACACTAAACTTTCAATCAAGCATTGTGAGCGGGAATTTGGCCCCATAATTACCCATGCAATCAGAACATGGCGGGAAACACAAAAGAAATATCCTAACCCTCAAGAATGGCATAATCACACTCCCATATTCAATAACAATGCACTCTTAATGGGAAAACGCCCTATAAGATTCCCTATATGGGAAGAGCAAGGCATACACTCCTTAGGGGATATTTTTAATAACCAGGGCTTCTGTAGTTAGGGCGAAATATGCACAAAGTTTAACCTCACCGAGTCCACATGGCTTTTTTATATACAGTTACCACTATGTCTGAGGTCTCACGGTGTTCCATTACTCATACCAATTGAACACCACAGATACCACAAATTTTTCTATGAAAGAGAAACATTGGGAGGTTTTGTATCAGGTTTTTATTATCAATTACTAACGTCCTCGTATGAAACCCTTCAACTAGACACTGTCTGGAGGAGGGATATACCAGACCTGGAAAATGACTTTGATTGGCAAGGAGCCTGGGCAAATGTCCGACTCACATCAAGGAACCCGGATCATCAACAAATCAATCTGAACTATATTCACAGGACATACTTGACTCCTATAAGACTGTGCAGAATGGGGATTAAACAAGACTCCAAATGCTCTCAATGTACAAATGGGGACGAAGGAACATTTATGCACATGTATTGGGACTGCCCACCAGTTAAGGCATTCTGGAAAGATGTGTCCCAACAGTTATCAAAACTCGTATCTTGGAATATACCTGTACACCCCTCGGTATTACTATTGAATGATGTTTTTGAGTTTGCAGTGAATCCACAGCTAAAGAGATTGGTTTTATCGGGTATCACAGTAGCTAAAAAGCTGATCGCATCATGCTGGTTTCAACCGGAAAAAATGTGCCGGAAAGTTTGGTTTCTTACATATCTCGATGTGATATATCAAGAAATATCTACAGCAAGAATTCTGGGTCTCAATGAATCCAAAATGTCAATGTGGGTAGAAGTGGTGGAGAGAATAAAAGCTAGCTTATAACGGTAGTGTCTGGTTAGGAGTGAGGGATAATGGAGGTACTATCCAAGGGGGGGTCCGGGAGGGGGGGGTTCGAGCTGGAGCATATGTGTGTAGGGTTTTAGAAAATAGGTATTAGGGGTATATTCTATACTAACATTTATATAATTGTAATTTCGCTGGATATACACTGTATACGGTTAAAATGTTATTATGGACTATTATTATCATTATGCATTATGTGTTGAGTACTGACTTTTAATAATTTTTGTTTTGCAATAATAAAAAAAAAATATAAAAAAAAAAAAAAAAAGTATTAACATCATGAAGATGTCACAACAGCATGTATAATGTATATTATCATCAATACGTTAGTTTAGCAATAGGTTAAAAGTGTCATTAGATAAGGGCGGTTAGGTGGTCGAGCGGAGATTGCGTTCGTCACCAGCCCCGGAGCTGTGAGCTGGATTCGCCTGTTCGAATCCAGCTCACAGCTCCGGGGTTGTCACCAGCTTGGCTGGCCGTCTGCACTGATACAATTGGCTGTATCAGAGGGTGGGAGAAGCTGGCGGGGTGGGTCCGGGTCGTTGTAAACAGCGACTCCTACAGTTCGGTCGGGGCGCCTGCTAAGCGCGGATTGGACGTGAGGGGGATAGTGTGGTCCTCCCACACGCTACGCCCTCTCAATGAGAATCCGCGCTGCCAGGTGAAAAGAAGCGGTGATTGGCTGGACGTGTGTCGGAGGAAGCACGTGGTAGCCTCCACTCTCCCAGATGATCTGACTGTGGGGGGTAAGTGCGCAGCGATCAGGAAGGGACTGGGAATTGGCATACGACTAAACATTGGGATGGGAGAAAATCGGAGGAAAATGGAGGGGGAAAAAGACCAAAAAAAAAAAAAAAAAAGTGTCATTAGATAGATTAAACTTTTCGATTTGGCCAATTCTATCCGCGATGGGCGACCATTTTGGATATTTTGAACCAGGGGAATTGTAGTCTTTTTGCAGCCATTTTGTAGCAGAGTTCCACAGATATGGTTCTGCGTTGAAAGTTTTTAAAACTACACTTCCTGGAAGATTTTATGGGGTTCAAGGTTCAGAGTTCTGTATGAATTATTTCAATAACTGTTAATATTCGGGATAATAAGCCACAAAAGGTAACGTTTTTGACAAATATTGAAAGGCTTTCAAGTTTCTCTTCCCTATTGTTAACATGTAGGAACAATTAGATCTGAAATTAGTTTAGAAACGGTTGCACTGTGGGGAAAATAAAAAAGTACAGTAGATTACAGTAGATTTCATTATCTGTTCTTATGCACGCCTGGTGATACTAAATCCAAATTGAACTCGGGCATTTGAAAGATAATATATGTATATATATAAATGTGCGAATTGGCTATAATAAGGTAATTTATAAGCCTCCTATTCTATATTCTATAATAATATTTTAAATTGCATTGGTCCGGATGGGAGAATTCAGTACTGTATCTACAGAACCTTCTGTTTAATCATCTTCCCTTTATTAATTTCCTTAGATTTGATGTACACATGATCTCAAGAAGGTACTGAACGAGATCTGTGGCAGTTTTTAATGTTTGGTCATTATTAGCATGGTGTTATTCACTGTCAAAGATGCAAAGAAAAATCATAATTCATATTCTCCTTTGTTTCATCACAATTTAAGCAAGCCAAGTAATAGACACAATATTTCTGACACTGTGAATGTCATAATCACAGCACGGGCCTACTTCACTCCCCCTCCTTTTCCCCTCACGTCCTCCACACGCTCCTCTTCATCCCTCTCTCCATCCACTGCACACTCCTCCTCATCCTCTCTTTCTCCAGTCACCCCTTCCTTCACCCTCATACGCCCAGCTGTATTCCATCCCCCTAATTCACACGCGGTCAAGCACCCCACTCTCCACAGCTGCACTCAAGCCTTCCCTGATGGGGGGACTATTTCTACACCTCGACGCTGACCAGAAGCTGTCGTGGTATTAATTACCACTGCCCAGGTACGACGTCTCTGCCGAAAGCTCTGCTAGATACCAACCGTGTATTTGCTTGCTCTAACCCGTTTCTCTCCTGTGCCCCAAAGGACCGCCATCCCTGCCTGGACGTCACCTGTTCCCGAAGAGGAACACTTGTTCTCCCGCTGCAACCCAGCAGCTCCCAAGATGAGCACCAGGACCGCTTGCTCGCTCACTGCCGCCACGGCAGCCACAAGACAGAACATAACCCTGTTCTATTTCCCCCCAATTCCTGTGTTGCTCAATTGACATTAAACACCCTTGAAACCGCTCCTATCTCTTCTCGTGTATTCAGCAATTGGGCTGTGCTCCAGACCCGAGTTCTCACAGTGAATACATTCCCTGAGGTCCGTATATGTCCCTAGATACCAATAATATGCAAATGGACCTTGTAGAAGTGGAGCAATATTCCATTTACCTAGGTATATATTTTAGGCGGATTTTCAGAAAATAGGCTCCGGGTGGAAGAGGTTAAGGGCTTTATTTGGGAGGAATCATGGTGATTGCGTTCATGTCAACTCGACAGACATCCTTGGAATTAAATAATCATAATAATAATAAATATGACAATATTTGTATGATACAACATTTTGTTTTACATTTACAGTCATGCCTCAAGAGGCATTATGATGTCCGAAAATAAATAAAAACACTACACCAACACTGCAAATGACAGTGGATAAATAAATAAGAACTAAAGATAATCCGGTGGATATAGATAGTGGAATAGACTGTATTAATATTCCATATTTATTGTTCAGCGTGCACACACACACACACACACACACACACACACACACACACACACACACACACACACACTGTATAGCCTACGTGTGTAATGAATGAACAGTAGGCTTATATTATTCGAATTACTTGTTTCATTAGGAGATAGTAGATACTGTATGCGCTGCCCTATAGTAGCACCTATAATACGTACAGTACACATCTTTTAGCATGACATCTTAAGGCCGACACAGAGTTGGGCGCACTGTGAGCGGACCGGACTCTGCGCGGCATGTCTGCAATTCTTTGAGGTTTCAGTCAAGCGTACCACCGCTTACCAATTTCCTACATTTCTCATGGCAGTTTACATTTAATGCTGGTCGATGTCAACCAACACGCCGAGCAGCCTTTTGTGTGACACCGGTGCGCGGCGCCTCTGTGGAGTCTGGTCCGCTCACACCCGACTCTGTGGCGGCCAAGATGTCACGCTAAGATGTGTACTGTACTGTACTGTAGTGTAGTAGAACTACAGTATGACTATTATGGCAGCGCAGTATCTGCAATCTAATAAAATCATTAGAATAATATAAGCCTACTGTTCATTCATTACGCACGTAGACTATACAGTATGTGCGTGTGTGTGTGTGCGCGCTGAACAGGTGGCCAGGAGCGCGCAACAAGACGGTATAAATATGGAATATTAATACAGTCTATTCCACTATATAGCTATAGTGTGCTGTTGATGACAATACATTTTAATCTAATCTAATTTTGAGCGCTTCAGCTCTACCTGTTGAATACGGGGATCTATCAGCACACGGCCCTCGCATTATAATGATCTGGAGGGGCGTGTCTGTATGCAAATTAAGTAAACGCAAACGCACACCCAGGGTTCGCAGCTGTGATCATTTGGCAAGTTAAGACAACCTCTCCACGCGTTGATGAATACGGGGGTAATTGTCGTCAGCTTTCTCTTACGACCGGACCTTCCAAGGAGGTTGTCGTAAGAGAAATCCTAAGACAATGTTGGTAAATGAGGTCCACTGTCTTGTTTGCTGAAACCTAGGTGTGCTAGACGTTTTATTTACACAGGCTCCAAAATCCTTAACACATTTTGGCCTTTAAAATTCCAACTGGACTGAATGGTTGTATTCATGATAACTGCTATCACTAAGTAGCTAGAACTAAGTGCTACTGTAGCAAGCAAGTGCCAACTAGTAAGATAGATAGCTCATGAATTGCACGTAAAACAGCTTGTTATGTTTGGTGATATTTGTTGAGCCGTGTTTGAAATGTTGCATTTGAAATAACCAGTGGTGCAGTGGCAAATTGACAGTAGGTCAAACGCTCCACGCGCGTGCACGCGTGCGCGCGCATGCACAGTTTTTTTTGGCTGCTCTCGTCCTGCAGCTGGATACTATTGCCTCACAGCGCGGCCGCCAGCGCGCGGCCCAGAGAGCGCCGCTGGCTCTGCGGCTCTGCAGCTGCATGCTTCTCCGGGAGTCCGGTTGGATAATGCCATGTAAAAAGCGATTGCGCGTACTTCAGCCTCAGTGACCGAGGTATAACGCCGTTATACCGAGTTATACCAGCACTGCACCACTGGAAATAACCTTGAGAAAAAATCGTAGATCCTATCAGTAGGAAGCTTGGAGGCTGAAGGCCAGACTGCAGAACACGCAAAATGAACTTGCTTGACATTATTACATTTACTGCAGAAAGAAAAAAAAAACAAAAAAAAAATTGCCAATTGAAGCTTCTGGAACGCAGTTTAACACACCTGTCTATAACCCCTCTGTTGAATCTATTGTGCATTTCATCAGCCTTCACCTCATACATGGTAAATGGACTGCATTCATATAGCTCTTTTATCCAAAGCACTTTACATGCCTCACATTCACCCATTCACACACCGACGGCAGAGGCAACCATACAAGGTGTCGACCTGCTCATCAGGACCAGTTAGAACTCGTTCCGACCGCCTCCAGCCAGTCTAGCAGCGCGGCTGCATTAAATTAATTTCCAATGTAGAAGAGCGTACGCAGTACCTCGCATTGTACCTCGAAATCGGAAATGAAACGATAGCAGCCACACTGCTAGACTTGATTTGATTTTATTTGCTTCTATTACGGATCCCCATTCGCTGGTGCCATAGCAACCAGCTAGTCTTCCTGGGGTCCACTCAAAAAAAACATACAAAAACAATTATTATTGCAAAACAAAATGATTAAAAGTCAGTACTCAACACACAATGCATAATGAAACTAACAATTAAGATGGCTAAAATGACATGCAAGCAAAGAAACAGAAAACAAAAAACAAAACGAAAACATACTTTACAGTTTTAAATACAATTACTTGGCTGGAGTCTGCTAAAATGTACCATTAGGGGTTAAGTGTCTTGTCAAGTCAAGTCAAGAGTTTTATTTGTCACGGCATACAAGTATACAATGAAATGCGGGGGGTCTTGCCCGCAACGATGTGCATAATACAATAGTAATATATAATAGAATCCAATAGAACGACATTGTGCAATAAAACAAGTAAACAAAGTAGGGCATATCGGTATATGTACATGAGTTATTTACAGAGCATGGTAGGACATGCTAGGTCCTGTGGTAGTGCAATACACTGTTAGCTACGGATGAGGCACTTTATGGGTCTTTATGTACACTGCTATACAATGCTATATTATACAATCTCAAGTTATACTATTCTTAAGAGACCTTTCCTTTTGTAAAGTGACCAGTGTGAGCGTGTGCAGCATGATTGTGTGTTTTCTCATGTTAAAGTGGCTGCTAGTGTGTGAGCGTGTACAGTGTGTGTGTCGTGTGTGTGCTCATGTGTGCTTGTGTGTGGAGAGTTCAGTGTTCAAGGCTCTGATGGCCTGGGGGAAGAAGCTGAGCCGAAGTCTCTCTGTCCTAGTAGCTGGTGTTCGCAGGCGTCTGCCCGACCGCAGCAGCATGAACAGGCTGTTGTTGGGGTGGTGAGGGTCTTTCATTATTCTGCAGGCTCTGGATTTGCACCTCTTGTTGTATAGAACCTGCAGGGGTGGTAGTGCAATACCTGTGGTACGCTCGGCTGAGCGCACCACTCTCTGTAGGGCCTTCTTGTCCTGTGCCATGCTGTTTCCATACCAGGCAGTGATGTTTCCAGTCAAGATGCTCTCTACAGCTCCGGAGTAGAAGGACTGGAGTATCTTCCCAGATACTCTGAACTTCCTTAGCTGTCTCAGGTGGTAGAGTCGCTGCTTCGCCTTTTTTACGACTGAGTCTATGTGTGTTGTCCATGTCAGATCCTCTGAGATGTGGACCCCCAGGTACTTAAAGCTGCTCACCCTGTCCACGGTAGCCCCGTTTATCCTCAGTGGTGTGTGTGTCTCCTGCTGTCTTCTCCTAAAATCCACGATCAGTTCCTTGGTTTTACCAATGTTCAGGAGCAGGCTGTTGTCCTGGCACCAGCATTCCAGTACCTCAACCTCCTCCCGGTAGGCCTTCTCGTCGTTGTCCGAGATCAGCCCCACCACCACTGTGTCGTCCGCAAACTTCACTATGGAGTTGGAGCTGAACTTGGCCACACAGTCATGTGTGTATAGTGAGTACAGCAGGGGGCTCAGAACACAGCCCTGGGGGGACCCGATGCTCAGGGTGATGGTGTTGGAGGTCTGACCCCCCACCCTGACCGCCTGGGGCCTTTCACTCAGAAAGTCCAGTATCCAGGCGCTCAGAGCGGAGCTCAGACCCACCTCGATCAGCTTGTCCACCAGTCTGGTGGGGACTATGGTGTTGAACGCTGAGCTGTAGTCAATGAACAACAGTCTCACATAGCCCCCCTTCTGGCTGTCTAGGTGAGAGAGGATGCTGTTCAGTACTTGGGAGACCGCATCATCAGTGGACCTGTTTGGCCTGTATGCAAATTGCTTGCTCAAGGACACTTTGACACGCTGCCTGGGAGGAGCTGGAATCGAACCGGGAACCTTCTGATTACCAGGCGACCACTCCACCTTCTGAGCCACTGTAAAAACTGTCCATAATGAATGTTCTCAATCTGGGGGTGGTGGCTATACGTGTGTGATGCATCACACTGGTCCTATCAGTGGGGTTTTGATAACTGGTAGTGTTGAGGCATCCGTCATTGCCCACTGAAATACACACGTCTAAGAAGTCAATCTGCTATTTTTTCTAACAAAAAATAATTATTCACATTTGTAATCTTCAAAAAAATCTATAGGCCTACAAACCATTTTCTTAAAAACCAAAAGTGAATTACTCATTCTTAAATGTATATCAGCAGTGTTCCACAAGTTAACCCCAACAATAGAAATACATCTCCTTTTAATCCCTTTCGTAGCTTTTTGAACAGTACATTTACAAATGTCTCTCAAATCATATTTTATGATATGATATGATATTAGCATTTATAATGCGCCCCCCAGCCAATTTTTACATCTGTCCGGGTCGCGTGAATATTAAAGGCAACCAACTTGTGTTCGGCTTTTCTCTGATTGGCCGCGCCCCCCCGCCCCCACGCGCAGGCAAGCGGCAGTCGTCCCACGTCCCAAATGAAATCCAAGGAGCAAGCGAGCGGCAGCGCGGGCAACCAACTTGTGTACCAACGCACTTGTGTTGGGCTGCTGTTCCAACGCACTTGTGTTGGGCTGCTGTTCCAACCAACTTGTGTTCAGCTGCGGTAGCAGTGGAGCGCTATGAAATGCGCGGAACTAGAAAGCGTAACGTTATTATGTTTCGCGTTTTTAACAACCAACTACCAGATTCACTCGTGTATAAACAAAGCCCATACAGTTATGAAATGCGCTGAACTAGAAAGCGTAACATTATTATGTTTCGCGTTCCATTGATTAACGCCATTACCTGCTGTGCTGTAGGAAGCAGAGATACAGTAAGTTACAGTAGGTGTAGGTTACATGTTTAATCAAAGCCCATACAATTTTTTAGATGAATGATTGTGGATATAATATAGAAAACACATCATTATGATATTGTCAGATGGCGCAAAATACAATGGTGAGTGAGAAATATATCTCCAGTGATAAAACCCAGTGCTCTATGTCTCTATGATACACAGCGTGGATGGGCTTTCAGAGGGAGAGGCATGACTTCGCGACAGCCATATTAGACACTCACTGTACATCAGTGTGGAACTGTAACGTTATATGTTATTTCGCCCGTGGAGGCTGCTGAGCCTGAAGCGCCAGCGGGGCGACGCGGTGGTTTATCCCCGGCTTCCGTGCGCCGCCCGCGGCTTGACTCGGTTCAGCTCCAGCAGCAGCAGCGGCCGTTCCTCCGTTGTAGAAGCCCTTCAATGACAGCGCTCTCATATTTTGCGAATGCATAAACTATATCTTAAATTATGGCTATGTGTCTAATATGGCTGTCGCTTATCAATGACTTTGCGACACATATTAGACACATCGCCATAATTTAAGATATAGTTTATGCATTCGCAAATATGAGAGCTCTGTCATTGAAGTGGGTGGTGGCAGCATTACTAACAGTAGCGATTTTTATTGTTTTGTCATGACCAAACATAATCCCAACATAGATAGGAGGTGTACTGTATGTCAAATGTCGGTCATGTGGTGGAAGAGTTTAGTACAGTCACACAACAGAACACCGCTGTAGTACAGTCACACAACAGAACACCGCTGGTTCGACCAGCGCTTCTGCCGCGTCTCTCTTGCCGCAAGGGCGTGTGCTAGTGGATTGATTGATTGGCCGTGTGGCCAATCAGAGAAACGCTGAACGAAAAGCTGAACACAAGTTGGTTGCCTTTAATATTCACGCGTCCGGGTCGCAGCCCGGGGAAAAAAATAATACCAATAAATGGACAGGACAAAGAAACCAGGTAACCAGGCAGACGGACAGACAAGGAACATAAGAACACCTCAGACACACAACACAACAGCAAAGTAACTAGTGATCATCCAGAGCGAAAGGGTGGGTTTTAAGCAAGGCCTTGAATGTCTGTACGGTGTTGGCAGACTTGATCTTGAGTGGGAGCTTATTCCACAGTGTCGGCGCCATCACTGCAAAGGCCCGGAAACCCTTTGTCACCAGTTTAGCGTGCGGGACCTGCAGACTCAGTTGGTCATTTGATCTGAGGGACCTGGAGCTGACGGCAGGGACGCGGGAAGTCCGCGGGGAGTGGGGGGGCTGAGATATCGATCGTTTTTGATAATTTTTTTTTTATAAAATATATATATTATATAATTATACTTGTAGTTGTATTGTCTGCGAGACATCGCCACCACGCAACACGTCAAAATGCTCGCTATCTGCAAACAGCTCCACTGTCTGTCACGTCATAACCAACACTCTCGTTCACTAGAGGATACTATGATGAATTGAAAATGGGGGACCCTGATGTAAACAAGACGAAAGTCTTTCTCTGGTCTGCATCCCCTTAACAATTGTATGTATTGAGCTGTACTGTACTGTACCCATTCTGTACCCATCTGTTAATAAACTTTTCAATCAAACTTTTCAATCAAAACCGCTGCCCAACTCCGCGCTCTAAGCGTGCGAGACAAACAATGTAACCGTTCTGATGCACACATCACAGCCCAGCTTACCCCACCTGGCTGTTGCGCCCTCCCTCTGCAATTCGTTCCCTGCATACATGATCGCCGACATGCAAACGGTCTTCGACCACCCTCCCGGGGGCTCGGATAGTTCTGCTGGCTTGTTCATATATTCCTTTACTGCGAATTCAGCGTCCCAAAAGTTAACTATCCCAGGCAGGGCGCAGCCGCTGTGTCTATTTTTTTTTACCAACGGATTTCCAGTTCCGCGTTGATGCTTCCAGGCCGCGTCTATTCGAATCCCAACCGGTTCATGCGTCGGCTACACGTTGTTAATAACACTGCATTATCGAGACAACGACCCTATGACGATCTGAATGAATTCCAAGAGTAGGGTAAATCTGCAGTGCCGTTCCGCTCTGTGACATGAGTAGCCTCGGTTACAAATTTGGAATAAAATCCAAAACAACCTTGCAGTTGCAGTTACACTCCCATCCAGCAGGGGGTGCTGCAGCCCCTGCCGCTCCCCCCCCTTCCCGCGTCCTTGGCTGACGGGTTGTTTTCTTTCATGTATTGAAAAAAACCTTTGCACACCGTCCAGGAGTAACTTTGCTTTAGCTCTGTACATTATTTGCATAATTGTATAATAAACCAAATCATTAAATTTCATAACATGAGACTTTATAAACAGTGGATTTGTCATAGTAACCAGCCTTAAAGGCTCTGAATGGCCCGCTTTTGCAGTAAGACTATCGGATTTACAGTATTTTTAAATGTCGACCCCCATACTTCCACACAGTAAGATATGTAAGGAAGTATAAGTGAGCTGTAAATTATGTACACGGCTTCAATATATCCTTACCTTCATACAGGATCCCTACTAACTTAGATATTTCCCATATAATATAGTTAACATGTTGTTAATTTCTGACCAATAACTACCCCTAGAAATGTTATCTCAGAAACTCTTTCTATTCACATTTCACATCACATATTCACATATTCACATACATTTTTTTTCACTCGATATCGCCCTCTATTTCTTTTTGATTACCAATTTATTAACATGAAACCAAGTTTTGAGAATTTCCAGCTCTCTTTCAATATGATGTCATTCCTGAACTCCAGTCATTCATAATTAGGTCCAAGGGCCGAAGTATAAAACATAATAGTCAAACATGAAGTAATTGGACTTCAAAATGTGTCAAACTAAGTAGTAAATATGAAGGAACATCATCAGGAGGAATGATATGTAGCACTAGCAGCCAGGCTATCTTAATGGGCTATGTTAGTTTACAAACGTTCCACATCAAACAACACTAAATATGCATAATCAGGGATAGAGATATACAACAACTCCACCTCTTTATTGTATTATCTATCTGTTAATGTCTGTCCGCTAATGTCGCACCGATAACGTCCAAAGCAAATTCCTTGTATGTGAAAACTACTTGGCAATAAAGACCTTTCTGATATGATGCTGGTAACGTTCTAACAATATCCTTGCTAAAAGTGATCAACAAATGTACTTACTGTAAGGGTTTCTGATAAAGAATTGTCACCAGAGACAAATTGAAATAGATCTGTTTTGCTGCCAACACACTTGCCACATGTAATGAACTGTTTAGTAGTCGTTTATATTGGTTAAGGTTGGCAGTATCTCTGCTGAAGGCAGACATCTGCTGACGAGAGGCGTGCGCAGGCAGATCCAGATCAATGTTTAATGGAGATACTCTTAATTGCTTTGAGCCTTTGCTTTAGCTGGCATTTAAGAATCGTACAGGCAGGGTTTGCACTATTGGGATAATTCACTCGTAAACCAAGTCGGATCGATCACAGCTGAACTTTCACATGTTCTCTTTTTCGGAACTATTTCACAGAAAGGAGTTGAAATCGTTCTTTATACCCGAGTCGAGTGAATACTGTAATGCATCAAGTCCATCACAGAATTCTCCAAGGTGGGTCGGCTCAAAGCTAATCAGGATTGATTATTAACACAAACATTTTTGATTAGTAGTAGAGGTGGAGGATCTGACGATGTGTCAGGCAGTATCATTTCAGAGCAGATAAAGAGTAAGACCTAACAGTATGACTCCACTAACCAAGTTTAGGAAAAGGTCTAATGTCTTTTATGGTGTTTGTGTTGTTTTTAATTTTTACTCTATATTTAAATGTTGTATTTATTATTATTTTAGTTGTTGCAGTATCTTGTGTTTTATTGTATTATTGTATTGTGTTTGGTTTGTTTTGAAAAAAAAAGGAAAATAAAAAAGATGTTATCAAAAAATGCTGGTGTGAATTTTGAAAGGTTGCCTAGCAACAGGAGAGTTTATAAGAAACGAGATGGAGACAAACCCAACCATACCGTACCATGCTAGATGTCGCCTCCCTAACCCAACCATACCGTACCATGCTAGATGTCGCCTCCCTAACCCAACCATACCGTACCGTGCTAGATGTCGCCTCCCTAACCCAACCATACCGTACTGTGCTAGATGATGGAGACACAAACCCAACCATACCATACCATGCTAGATGGAGACACAAACCCAACCATACCGTACCATGCAAGATGTCGCCTCCCTAACTTGGTGGTCAAGGGGCAGTTGGTATTAAATCCCACCTGTGCTGCGATAAGAATAGAAAAGAGAGGATTTGTGGCAGGAGAATTTAGTCTTCCTCTTTTCTGAACAAAAACAGGTTTCAGGTATCGGAGACATTTTTCTATTCCAATGGCTTAGTTGTAGTCGTGACATGGCCATTAAGCCTGATGGGTCCCGGTAAGGGCCGCGATTCATATCACGCCATAAATCGATCAATACAGAACGTATTCATTAATGTTGCATTTCTTTTTCAAATGTAGCCAAGAGTAAAGACCCTAACCCTAACCCTACCCAGAACAGGGCAGCACGGTTGGTACTGGGCTGCTCACTAAGGTCTAATGTGAGCCGTATGCATGCCAGTGGCGAATCCTTATGGAAGCCAACGGAAGCCATGCCTCCCTAATATTAAAATATGAATTAATATCAAATATGAAATATGAAAAAAAAAAATGTAATATAGTTTACATTCTTTTTCATCTGTGCATCTGTGTTATAATTTTTTTTTTTTTTAAATGTCTCCCTCTTCTCCTTCTCACTCCCTCTAACACACTGTCAGCCTCACTATGCTCACTGCAGCAGGAGAGGAGGCAGATGGTAGGTCTCTTTCTCCAGGCTTCCAGCATTATAGAGTCCAAATCCGATCCTAGCCAATCAGATTCGAGCTGACTGCCACACCCTAAAAGTTTAAAACGGGGCTGAGAGGAAAACACTCAGCATATTTTCCCCTCTGCACTCTGAACATTGTATTAACCCGTAACTGTTCCCACGGGCCGAATATTGCCCCGATCCTCGCAAGATTAAATCCACGGGGACCTCTCGGCGTGCCGAAGCTTTTCCTAAATCACTTCCATCATCGAAAACGAGGGGAAAAGGTCGGCTCGCGACCCTGAAAATGTCGCGTGATTTTAAAAACGCTGTATTAAGTGAGCCTATTATGGGATCCACGAGAGCTTTCTATCGTGGAAACATCTGGGCGTCCCGCAACTTTTACTGATTCACATGTAGCCCCTAAAATGCTTAGAAAAGGAAAACAGAAAGCGTGGAATAAACTCGCCGAAACGGAAAAGTGTCCCACGGGCGCGCCGTGATTCCGATCCGCGTGAAAATATTCACGGCCATAGAGGAGACCGTGGGACACCTTTTTGCAACCGAATATGTGTCTCGAATTTGCTCCCACGCGGCGCGCAAAATCGCGCAAGGAAAAATCGGACCAAAAATTAACCAATGCTCCAGCAGTATTAATGACCCTGATGTAAACAAGACAAACGTCTTTCTCTGGTCTGCATCCCCTTATACAATTGTGTGTATTGAGCCGTACTGTATTGTACCCATTCTGCAATCTGTTAAATAAATAAAAAGAACGTTTGACTGGCCGCCGAGCCATACTGTAGTGTACATGGTGACTGCTTGACTTAAAAAATAAAAATAAAAAAAATTATTAATAAAAATATTTAATAATTTTTTTTTTAATAATTTTTTTTTGCTTCCCCTGTTATTTTACCCACGCGACGCCACTGATGCATGCCCGCCTCTCTTGGCTTAACGTTGAAAATAGATTGTCTTTTAATATACTTGTGCTGTTCAAGTTGGTCATGAGCAGTAAAACTCCTGTTTTTATACATAATCAGATTGTTTTTAGTAATACTGTGCACGAGCATTACACTAGAGGTTCCAGTAGTGGGCAGCTTGAATTGCCAGGTCCTAGAACCAGCGCTTTGGGGAGATCTTTTATTTTTAGAGCATTAACTCTTTGGAATGGCCTGCCTCAGAACCTCTGCTGCATTTACAGTAGATTCACTTTTTAAAATAATCTTAAATCGTTTTTAAATTGTTTTTAACACTGTAAAGTAATTTTTTGTTTTTGTTTTACACTAATGTAATTTTAGCTATCTTAATTGTTACAGTAGTTTCATTATGCATTGTGTGTACTGACTTTTAATAATTTAGTTTTTGCAATAGTGATTGTTTTTGTATGTTTTTTTGTGTGTGGACCCCAGGAAGACTAGCTTGTTGCTATCGCACGAGCTAATGGGGATCCCTAATAAATCAAAATCTATCAAAACCGCAGTGAAAGTGTATATTTTTACCAATGATGTATTAGTGAAATATGAGCTTATAAAAATCCCTGCGCATTGCATCAGAAAGCGGAGGATTTAGGTGGAAATAAAGGAAGCTGTCAAAAGTGTCTGTAGTCTTATGAACGAGGAGACCCAGGGCTTTCGATGGGCTTTCGAAATTAAAATAGAACGTAGTTCTTTTCTTTACCTTTGTGTGAACATCTAGAAAAAACTGCGGCTCAATCAGATGAAAATGGCGGAGCTATTTACATTACAATAAAGTAACTGTACTGTACTGTATATTGTGTACATGTACAGTAATGCAACTACACAACTATAGTGTTACTATACCAACCCTGGTTATTATGGTACTGTTACGATTAGTACGCTTCTTTGGCATGTTGGACCCAGATGGCAGAGTATAGATTGATGAGACCGGAGACAGAACGTGACGATTAACAGTTTACTACACATACACGTACACACACAGGTAACATTTAACAATGATGGCGCCCAGCAGGGCAGGACAGACAGGGCTAAATACACAGACTAATTGACAAGACACAGAGGGTAATTTACAAACAAGACACAGGTGTGGTAGACAGAAACAATAGAACACAGAGTACACTGGAAAACAATAACAAACAACCAGACTAAAACATAATTACAAACCACAGACAGGGGAACACAAGACTAACACAGTGGAGACAACAACAACAACAACAACAACACAGATAGTACACATAACAGACACAACTGACAATAAACAATAATGAGTTGGTGTGTGAGCTGATGCCAGATCGGCATCAGCCCACCGGTTGGAAATGATGACTGAGAGTTATTGTTATTGATGGGAGGTTGTGAATATAAATGTCTGGATCCTGGTCCCATAGGACCAGGACCGGAGGAAGTGTTACAGGTACAGGTTTTATATCCCATCTCACTACTGCTCAGCACTGTTTAATTTTGTGTGGGTCAAAATAAATTATTGTGTGTGTGTGTGTGTGTGTGTGTGTGTGTGTGTGTGTGTGTGTGTGTGTGTGTGTGTGTGTGTGTGTGTGTGTGTGTGTGTGTGTGCGCACGCGCGCGTGTGTGTGTGTGTGTGTTAACCAGCTCTCTGTGATTTATGGTATTGCATTAATTAATATTCAAGAAGTAATTAAAAGCCTATGATTCGTAAAATAAAGACCCCACAACAATCCCTCTTCCACCCACTTGGCATTGTCACTGGATGGGGATGACAGCGTGTCAGAGGCATCTGCATTCATATTCCTCTCCAGGGCCCTCATTCATCAATGTGTGCGTAGAACATGTTCTATTTCCACACGTAAGCACGGAATGTAGAACCAGTGTACGCACAGGGAAGTCGGGATTCATCACACGTGCGTACGCAGGCTCTACGCACACCTGTCATGATGAATCCCACCTTGGCTCTGCGCCGAGGCTCGTGCACACTTTCACGTATTTGCATACCAGAAACGCCCCGATTAACCATATACGGTAATGGAATACACCCATGAAATGTGGAAAAATGGACTAAGCCGAGGGAAGCGTGTCATGAGACAGGCTGACAGACGTGTACACTTACGGTGATGTCGGATATGATATCTATTAACCATTGCTGCCTGGGCAGCGCAAACACTAATAAATACCGCACTGGAATATGACTGCCTTTTCCCGTGTTGTTTGATTAATACCCAGGGATTAAAGTTCTCCTCAATTTTATTCCAAATCGCGATGGATCTCCCGTCAATTTTCTACCTGCTGCATATGATTTCTAGAGGCATACTACAATCTATTTTGATGTCAGTATTGGGTAGCCTATATAAACAATAATACGAGAGCATATACAAGAACAATGAATCTCACTGCATGTATGATGTAGCCTGCCTTTCAATACATGAACTTGAATTCCATCATGTTTGTGTGCGGGACTCACAAGGCTGTTGTCACAATGGGTGGTACCGGTACAGTAATAATAACAGTCCACACAATATCACGATCCATGCCATAGCCTATGTTCTATTAGGACATGATCTGTGATGACAAATGTTCTAGAATGTTTGATTAAGATATCATACTCTGACAGCATGCCTATGATCAACAAAAACGCGAACTTGAATCCCATCATATACATAGTCTGTCCACTATCTGGTGTCATTGCAATGCGTTTTCTATTCTTTCTTATACAGTAAAAAGGGGGAAGAACACTATATTCATATGACTTGTATTCTGCTTACAGCTTCGAAATTCCACTTGTTTCGTTTAACGTAAAGCCTTTTAAATATAATCAAAACGTTCCCGTGTTTCTGGGGTCTGCGCAAAATAATAACGAGTTGAGCTTTATGATTTATGATGAATTGAAAATGGGGGACCCTGATGTAAACAAGACGAAAGTCTTTCTCTGGTCTGCATCCCCAATTAACAATTGTATGTACTGAGCTGTACTGTACTGTACCCATTCTGCAATCTGTTAATAAACTTTTCAATCAATCAATCAATCAAGCTACGCGGAGCGCAGTCAGTCAGTAGCCTACACACCGTATATTCCGATAACGCTATATAAACCATGCTGCATTCATTCTGAGAGAAAGATCTATTATTCCAAATGCTATTTATAGGGTTTTGACCATAATTACACTACTGTTGCTATTTTACAATGAACTATAATGAACTACGGTTCGTACAGAACATGCCAGTGTTATTATGCACAGAAGCTCATTTCCTTGTTGTAATAATATATTCTACCACTGGGCGTCAGGTAAGTGTGCTCTGACCTGTGCGTAGACGTAAGCACGGAGTCAAGTTCAAATCGAAATTGATGAATCCCACTCTTTGCTTAGAAATGATCGTACGCACAGGGTAAGCACAGATCTGTGCGTAGAACACGTTGATGAATGAGGGCCCAGATGTGGAGAGGGCAGGGCCGAGAACCTATGGGCTCGGGAGACATGTACGGCTCTTTCCCCATATATCACGTGGCTCCCCAACTTCAACAGTTCACAAGAAAAAGAAAACAAAAGAAAACTCAAACAGAGGATTTGTGAAATCAGGCTACATATCACAGCTATTCATTATTAATGTGTAATTATCATATAGAGGGTTGCCACAGTTGAATTAAACCCTTGCACTCGAGCACCATATACTTTTTTTGGACAGCCTATGTTTTTGCAGAGGTGAAGTTAATCTAAATCACTTGGAGCGTGAATGTGATATATCACAGGAAACGACTCAACCTCTACCATCTTTAACTATGAGTGAATACAACACTCTAACTTACCATCTTTACATAATAAAGTACACAACCTCTACCGTCTTTAACTATGAGTGAACACAACACTCTAACTTACCATCTTTAAATAATAAAGTACTCAACCCCCCCCTCCCCCCTCCCCACACACCAACACACAGACCTCACGGAGACAACAACAAAGCCCCCCCCACCCTCCCCCACAGCAGCACCAGACACAGACGAAGACAATTACCTGGAACTTGACGACATCAATACCACAGCATATAAAAACGGACTACACATTTTTCACCTGAATGTAAACAGCATAAAGCATAAGCTGGATGAAATAAGAAACCTGTTTATGAGCGGTAAGGTAGACTTAATATGCTTTACTGAAACCAAACTGGATCCATCTGTAACAGACCCTGAAATAGAGTTAGAGAACTATACTATAGTCCGTAATGACAGAAACCAGTATGGAGGTGGTGTTTGTATGTACATACATAAGGACACCAAATTCATTACCCGTACTGACCTTCATCATGAGACAATTGAAACCGTATGGGTGGAAATTTTATTTGAAAGGGCAAAATCTGTTCTAGTCGGCACAATATACAGACCGCCAGATCAAACTGGCTTTTATGATACTCTGGATGTGTGCTTAGCTGGAGCTGAGGATGCGGAAAAAATTCTTATTGGGGATTGGAACACGGATATGCAACAAAAAGATGCACCCGTCTTCAAATCCTTCAATAGGTTTTGTGATCTGCACGGCCTCAGCCAACTAATCACCCAACCCACAAGGATATGTGAATCAACTCAGACTACCATTGACCTCATACTGACCTCTGAAAAGTCCAAGATCTCCAATAAAGGGGTTATAGCATGTGGGTTAAGTGATCATTATATGATATTCTGTACCCGCAAAAAGCTAAAACTAAAGGCTGGCTGTCACAAAACAGTCACATCTAGAGACCTCAAAACCTACTCTAGCGAGGCCTTTAACCTTGAACTGGAGAGTCTGGACTGGTCAGATGAACTCAATGGTACACTGGTTGAAGAAACTTGGCTTGGCTTCAAAACCAAATTTTCATCAATACTAAACAACCAACTAAGAACCACCAGGGTAAAAAATCGCGCTGAGCCATGGATGCACACTGAAATACTGACCGCTATGAAAGCCAGAGACAAAAAATGCTCTGAGTTTCGTAAAAGCCAGTCAAAGCTTACCAAAAGCACAAGCAGTGAACTCCAAGACCACGTGACTGAACTCAAACTAGAAAGAAACAGACTAAGAAATGACGTAAACTCCATGATCAAAACTGCTAAAAAAATTTTCATCAATGACAAAACCGAGGAAAACAAAAATAAACCACGTGAACTTTGGAAATTACTCAACAATCAACTAGGCTGCAGTAAAAAACTTAAAACCAGGTTCTCAAACATAAACATAAAGACGGACAACACGCTCATCACAGACAAGCTGGATGTAGCCAATTACTTAAACACTTTCTTCACAAACATAGCCACAACACTGGTAAACAAACTACCCTCCCACTCAGGGCAGTATGGGGTAGAACACATAGTAGCATACTACAAGAACCTAGGCGTCCACAAAGACGACTTCAAACTGGAAATGGTAACTACAGATGAGGTACTCAAAAAACTGAGCGCCCTCCAACCAAACAATACCACTGGCCATGACAACATCCCCTCCAAATTCCTCAGAGACTCAGCAGCAGCCATCACCCCAGTCATCACACACATAATAAACCTCTCCATAAAACAGGGACACGTCCCCAAGGACTTAAAAATTGCGAGAGTAACACCCCTGCACAAAAAGGGCAGCAAATTAGACCCGGGTAACTACCGCCCTGTTTCTATCCTTACATCCATCTCGAAAGTCATGGAAAAAATAGTATACGAACAGATCGAAAAGTACCTCGCGGAAAAAAATCTAATCTACGAATTCCAATCTGGCTTCAGAACATCCCACTCCACTGACACATGCCTTCTCTACTTGAACGACCACATCAAACAAGAGGTGGACGCGGGCAAATACTGCGGCATGGTCATGCTGGACCTACAAAAGGCCTTTCGACACTGTCAATCACACCATTCTGATTGACAAGCTAAAAGCAATTGGTTTTGATAGTTTATCAGTGAGCTGGATACAATCCTACCTGGAGGGGAGGGAACAGATGGTGGAAGTAAACGGTACCCTATCCCCCCCCCTCACAGTGAGCTGTGGTGTTCCACAAGGAAGCATACTAGGACAGCTACTATTCCTAATTTATGCAAATGACATGTCGTCAGCTTGTGACTGCAACTTGTTCCTGTTTGCGGACGACTCAGCCCTGCTGGTCTCTGACAAGAACAAGTTACAGGTTGAAAAAGCCCTCAGCTCGGAACTAGGCAAAATCTGCATATGGCTCGCGGACAACAAACTATCATTACACATTACCCAGAGTCCATTCTCTTCGGTTCAAATAACAAACTCAGCAAGACCGACGGCTTCTCGGTTACAGTGGGTGACAATATTATCACAAGGAAAGATGAAATTACCTACCTGGGTTCCATTCTAGAGGCTAATCTTTCCTGTGACAAAATGGCATCCAATGTAATAAAAAAAAGTCAACCAACGAACGCGATTCTTGTACCGGATCTCCTCTCTGGTAAACAAGAATACCCTGAAGACTCTAGCAGGAGCACCCCATTCAAGGGTACTACGACTATGCTTGCACCTCATGGTACCAAAGCACCTCAAAGGCACTAAAAACAAATTACAAACATCTCAAAACAAGCTAGTCAGACTACTGCTTGACCTGACTCCTAGAACCCACCTCACCCCTGCCCACTTTGACAACCTAGGATGGCTTATAGTAGACGACAGAGTACAGCAACTTGCAATGGGCCTGGTCTACAAGATACACTACGCGACCAAGGTACCCATGTACATGTCAAAATACTTCCCAAAGGTCAGTGAATACCACGGTCACAACACCAGAGGGAGCTCCACAAATCATGTAAAACCCAGATTCGGCTCAAACAAGGGACTAAACACGTTTCGCAATTATGCCACATCAATGTGGAACGCCCTACCCAAAGCTGTAAAGGAATGTGAATCACTACCCACTTTCAAAAACACTCTCAAAAAACACCTACGTGAGACTGCAATTCGAAACTGGCCCCTACAAATGTCCTAACCTAGTTGTACAGTAAATGACCAGGTAAGGCTTTGTCAGTATTCCAATGTACAGTGTAAAATGTGTGTGTGTCCCCTACCCAACCCCCCCCCCCCCCCCCCACCTCCAATGTACAGCCCTCACCCAACCCACCCAACCACACCCCACCCACCCCACCTCCTCCAATGTACAGTTTCTACGCCAAATGTATATACACTCTTTTTCTGGACACTTTTGTATCACAAACAGTACTGTATTTGCAAATCTGATATGTCATAAATGTATAGATGAAGCAGTACTGTCTATCTGTATGTCATGTATGTCATATATGTTATGATGAATTGAAAATGGGGACCCTGATGTAAACAAGACGAAAGTCTTTCTCTGGTCTGCATCCCCTTAACAATTGTATGTATTGAGCTGTACTGTACTGTACCCATTCTGCAATCTGTTAATAAACTTTTCAATCAATCAATCAATCAACCTCTACCGTCTTTAACTATGAGTGAACACAACACTCTAACTTACCATCTTTAGATAATAAAGTACTCAACCTCTACCGTCTTTAACTATGAGTGAACACAACACTCTAACTTACCATCTTTAGATAATAAAGTACTCAACCTCTACCGTCTTTAAACTATGAGTGAACACAACACTCTAACTTACCATCTTTAGATAATAAAGTACTCAACCTCTACCGTCTTTAAACTATGAGTGAACACAACACTCTAATTTACCATCTTGACCTAATAAAGTTGGAAAACATTGTTCCCTCTGAAAATTATAACAGTTCTATGGTTCTTCGTCTGAGGTGCTCATCTATAACAGAGTTCTATGTTTCTCTGTCTGAGGTGCTCATCTATAACAGAGTTCTATGTTTCTCTGTCTGCTATGTGCTCATCTATTTGGAGGCTTGGAGGACCAACATTCACTTAACGCTAACCACCTAACAAACACTGGAGGAGCTTTCCTGGAATGGCATCCTTTACATACAGAAATAAAAGAAAACATGATACAGTCAGATCCAAAATGGCAGGTGGTCTTTCCACATTTCAGTCCACGTCATCGGGCGGTGTTCTAGTTACAGGTTGCAGGAGTCCTGGAGAAGGTCTTGAAGAGATCCGATCACACCAGTCCTAGAGGGGGAATCGTAGATGAAGCAGAGTGATGGGGTGCCTGGGGACATGGATTTACTGCAACCGAGGTCACCTGTGGACTTTAGTGGAGGATGAACTGTGTAGATGGTAAATGGACTGCATTTATATAACAGCTTTTATCCAAAGCACTTTACAACTTATGCGTCACATTCACCCATTCTCTCACACATTCCCACACCGATGGCGGAGGCGACCATGAAAGGACACTTTGACACAGGAGGAGCAGAATTTTTTTTTCCAAAGAAGTAGACATTTTTATGGACACAGTGATGTCACAGGTCAGGTGACTCATATGGTATACTGTTTGTGTGTTTGAGTGTGCCTATACAGTACTAGTTTTGTGTATGTGAGCATATGACTGTGTCTGCGTGTGTATCAGGGGCGGATTTAGGATTGTAGGAGATCCGGGGCTTAGCCCAGATAGGTGCCCGCATTAGCGGGCACAGATTTTTTTTACTTCGACACCACAACCGTTAACTTATACCACCACCTTAAAGCAGACAAAAGGCACTAGAGAACACTTAAATTCACACCCTTTAATTAATGAAGCAAATTATTATAATTTATAATAATAATAATAATAATAATAATAATAATAATAATAATAATAATAATAATAATAATAATAATAATAATAATAATAATAATAATAATAATAATAATAATACACTGTGTTTGTATAGCACCTTTCATTTTGCAGCTCAAAGTGCTTCACAGCAGTACAAAAAGAGCACAACATTGGCAGATCAAGAGCAATGCATAAAGTGCAGACATAAAGCATAAAATAGATAGCAGTAAAATAGACAAAGTCAAGGTAAGACATAGAACATTAAATCACATCGTTTTTCATATTAGGATCTAAGATCTAGGGTTAACCCGCCGAACGTTGAGCGGCAGGACCCCCGAAAACCAGAGTATAGTCGGGTTTTCATCGTTGTTTCTTTTATTCGATATTTCCATTCATAAAGACATGCCGGCAGCCTGTGTTATCACATATCTCAAAAGCTATGTTTCTAAGGTGGAAGAATTATGTTTTTGTCAACTTGTTGATTGTGATTTAAAGCTTAGGTCTGAGTCTACCATAACACCAAGACTTAACTCACTCAAATACAGTTAGCAGCTGGATAGACTACAGATGGAAATTAGCTTCTGCTAAATCTGGTGCAAACATATTTTCATGTAACAATGATTAATTGTCAAAAAAATTATATATATATATATATATATATATATTTTTTTTTTTTTTTGAAAATAGATTCAGGGCTTTTCAGAAAACATTCGGGGCTTGAGCCCAAGTAGCCACCCCCTAGCCCAGCCCCTGGTGTGTATACATGTGTGTTTTGTGTGTATACATATTTGCGTGTATATATATGTGCATATATCTTTGCGTATTTTGTGTGTATACATATTTGTGTGTATATATCTTTGCATGTTTTGTGTGTATACATCTTTGCGTGTATATACGTTGTGGCAGATATCATCCCTACGTGAATGATGGGAGATACTACTGCCACGGGAGGAGAGGAAGTAATTAGGCAGCTTATTAGGACTGATAGAACACACCTGTGCACCATTAGATAACCCACATCCCACACGCACACACACCAGACACACATACCATAAAACACTAGGACAGATATAGTTTAACGACCATTCTAATTGCCCATCGGACTATATTCTGCCACATTCAATAAATATTCTTTATTGATTGAAATTGCACTTGTGTGGACAGTTGAATTTGTTTGTTTTTTAACCGTGACGAGTCTGAACACCAACAGGCTTGTCACAACGTGCATATATCTTTGTGTGTTTTGTGTGTATCCACGCTGTGTATGTTCTGCTCTGTGTCTACATGTGCAACTATCTGTGTTTTGTGTAGGCCTGTGTATACGCACGGACATATTGTCACAGATCAGAGGTAAATATATATTTGGAAATGACTATTTTACAAATTGAAGGGAAAAAATGGGAATTTGGGGGCAGTACACATAATAATAGAAAAAACTAAAACAAAAAAGTGGATATATCACTTCTACTACTACTCACGCTCTTATTTATATATATGTGTGGCTCATGGTCAGAACCACCAAGGCAACCCAGCTGGTGGAGGAAAGACGGATAGTTCAATATCCGCTTGTATAGTAGCTACATGCAAGTGTGAATGGAAACTGGAGAGGTTAAGGAATGTGCACGGTCAAATCATCTTGGTTGATACGAATGTATTTGCTAAAACATGGTAAATGGAATACATATTAGTTTTAGGAGTTCAGTAGATTACTTGACGACGTGGCCAGGATCAGAGGTGCGTTATTGAAATCATCTGGGGTGACACGCACCACGTGCACGCGCGCTCCCGGCGCGTGCGCGCGCTCCCGCAAATGCGCATTTAATGTCCCCTCGCTTGGGCACAGACTAAAGACAGTGCCTAATTGCCTCTACGAATGGAATGTTGTTACGACTAGACATGACGGTGGTGGACAGAGTAAAACCCAAGCGCAGACCAGCAGAGGATAGACAGGAGGCAGGTGTTGAATCTTGAAATATGAGCACTGCTCCTTTAATGTAGGTACGAGTAGCTCAAAAACAAAGAGAGAGAGGGCAAGTCTCCAAACGTGCTAAATGCCCTACAAATCATAAACATAATAAATAATAATATCCTCTGTGACAAGGAGCGATAAAGACTTCCACAAAACAAGTTATGCTACTTACAAAAGTGTTCAGCGAACAGCTGACAAACACACGAGCAAAACACGACAGGAACCAGGGAACACAGAGTAATGACGCGACAGGGAAGACAGGAAGTAACAGGCATATATACAGACACTGATTGACACAGGGGGGTAATTAGGTGATTAGACTCAGCTGGGGAAACAGAGTGACACACAACATTACCAAGTTGAAATATAAATACACACAAACACAACACTGACCAGATTACAAAACCAACACAGATAGGGAAGACATTTAGACCAGGGAGTGTAACATCACAGATAAGACAGACATCAAATGTACAGACAACAGATTGATAAGGACCACATGAAACACATTAATAAATAAACACAAGAGCTGCGCCACCTGAATTAGTCCACCGGCTGGCGCAGCAACCGGGGGGGCGTTACAGTACCCCCCCCTCAATGGACGACTACCAGGCGGACAACCAGGCCACCCAGGAACAGGCAGGGTAGGAGGGTGGGATGCAGCACCGACGAAGAAGGGCTGGGGGAAGGGGGTTCGAGAAAAAGAGAAAACTGTGGGAATAGGGCCAGGGGGAGGGGGTCGACGAAAGGAGCGAGGAGGATTGTAGCAGGGGGGGGGGGGGGGGGGTGAAGAAGATAACCCAGGAGTAGGACCTGGGACTAGAATCCCCTCAGCAGCAGGACCCTGCACCGGACCCCAAACAGGAGGCTCCGCGGCGGCAGGGCGATTGGAACAGGGGAGGGGGGGGGGGTGGAGAAGATAACCCAGGGGTAGGACCTGGGACTGGGATCTTCTCTGCAGTGGGATCCTGCATAGGACCCCGAACTGGAGGCTCCACAGCGGCAGGACCCGGCGGAGGACTGCGGTCCGGAGGCTCCTCGGCGGCGAGACCCGTCGTAGGACCTGATGTAGGACCCCCGACTGGGGTCCTTCCGGCCGTGTGATCTGGCGTCGCTCTCCGGGCAGACGACACGCCGGTGACGTGGGACCTGAGGTAGTCCCAGAGCGAGGGATCACTTTCAGGAACCTCCTCGGGAGGAAGAGACCCTGACCAGGGCGGTGAAGGGGACCTGTAGTCTCTGGAACCCCTTCTCCCTCTGGGGCTGTGGCGTCGGGATCCGCGTCCCTTCCCGGACGTTCCCCTGCGGACCAGGCGACTTCCCTCCCAAGGGTTTGGAGCCGAAGTGGCAGCGGGAATGGCACCCATGGTCGAGGCACCCAGAACCATCAGCGCAGCTGGGTTGGCAGCTCCGTCTCTCCTCTTATCTGCTGGGTTGTGGTTTGGTCGCGTCATTCTGTTACGACTAGACATGACGGTGGTGGACAGAGTAAAACCCAAGCGCAGACCAGCAGAGGATAGACAGGAGGCAGGTGTTGAATCTTGAAATATGAGCACTGCTCCTTTAATGTAGGTACGAGTAGCTCAAAAACAAAGAGAGAGAGGGCAAGTCTCCAAACGTGCTAAATGCCCTACAAATCATAAACATAATAAATAATAATATCCTCTGTGACAAGGAGCGATAAAGACTTCCACAAAACAAGTTATGCTACTTACAAAAGTGTTCAGCGAACAGCTGACAAACACACGAGCAAAACACGACAGGAACCAGGGAACACAGAGTAATGACGCGACAGGGAAGACAGGAAGTAACAGGCATATATACAGACACTGATTGACACAGGGGGGTAATTAGGTGATTAGACTCAGCTGGGGAAACAGAGTGACACACAACATTACCAAGTTGAAATATAAATACACACAAACACAACACTGACCAGATCACAAAACCAACACAGATAGGGAAGACATTTAGACCAGGGAGTGTAACATCACAGATAAGACAGACATCAAATGTACAGACAACAGATTGATAAGGACCACATGAAACACATTAATAAATAAACACAAGAGCTGCGCCACCTGAATTAGTCCACCGGCTGGCGCAGCAACCGGGGGGGGCGTTACAGAATGTAACACGTCTTCACAACAAGTTAGGTGTGAATGTGTCTGAGAACGTATTTAACACACCTGACGACCGGCGCTATTGATATGCAAATAGCGAGTGAGCTTGCACACCGTGCTACCCCGTCCCATGAACAACGCATGCCTGGCCAGGATAATTGGGTCGAGAACCATGACTTCTTCGTGGCACCGGCTTATAAAGGAAAAGGGGCGGGGGAAGGGATTGATAGGTGATGCAGGAAGGGGGTGAAGAGTACAGGGAGGAGGGGGTGAGGGCACCGGAAGGAGTGGGGGAGGGGCACAGGCAGGAGGGGGGAAGTGTTAACAAAAAGGACTAGAAAGAGGGTCCAGGATGGGGGAAGGAAGGTATTATATAAAAAGGATTAGAAAGACAGTCCAGGGTGGGGGAAGGAAGGTGTTATAAAAAATTACTGGAACGAGGGTCCAGGGTGGGGGAAGGAAGGTGTTATAAAAAGGACTAGAACGTGGGTCAAGGATGGGGGAAGGAAGGTGTTATAAAAAGGACTAGAACGAGAGTCCAGGATGGGGGAAGGAAGTGTTATAAAAAGGACTAGAACGAGAGTCCAGGATGGGGGAAGGAAGTGTTATAAAAAGGACTAGAACGAGGGTCAAGGATGGGGGAAGGAAGTGTTATAAAAAGGACTAGAACGTGGGTCCAGGGTGGGGGAAGGAAGGTGTTTTAAAAAGGACTAGAAAGAGGGGCCAGGAAAAGAAGGTGTTATAAAAAGGACTAGAAAAAGGGGCCAGGAAAGGGGAAGGAAGGTGTTACACCGCTGCCTGAGAGCCAGCGAGCGAGCGAACTGGAGACAAAATCGTGCGCGACACTGTCCTGATATGACGCGGAGTGTGTCGTGGCGAGACTAGCCCGAACCAATCAAATTAACTAGGGGCGTAAACAACGCGTCTCTACTTTTCGTAGCTCTATTTCTGCAGACCCCTCTTTGATTGGTTGAGCCCATTTCTGCAGACCCCTCTCTGATTGGCCGAGCGCGCGCATGCGCATGAGCCGCGACAAGCTCCTCTAGCTTCGAAACTCCGTTAAGCTCCAGAGAGAGAGGCTGAAAACCCACAGTTCTTGGCCGACGGATGGGAGCTCGAATCGCCGGCTTCGCTGACCAGAGCTCTCTCAGATTCAAAGTTTTAATTGCAGCCTGGAACATACATGTTTCGGAACCAATGTGTAACTAGACAGTTACAATATAACATTTATATTAATTAACCCAGTTAATGCCTTAAGAGTAAGAGTCTGGTGGTCAATGTCACCTCGGATTGCTACGGAAATGTTGTGTCTTACTAATAATAACTAATTCCTTGGTCAATAGAAGTCTCTGTGATACTTTCTGAATATGATTTGGGAACATCAAATGGGCAGGGTTATAATAGAAGAAAGACAGTGTAAACAATATAATTAACTCTGAATATAATAATGAGGAAAAATAAACAGGATACACAACAAGGTGTATGAGATGAGGTTATATGTAGAACATGGTACAGTTACAGTAAGTGGGGAGTGCGTCATGGTACAGTTACAGTAAGTGGGGAGTGTAAACACTAAACAGTGATCTAAACAGTTTCTGACAGCTGGGCTGTGTTGAACTTGTCACATGAAATAACGTTATGTGAATAAACCGCGAAATAACATAACGTGTTATAATAATATAATGTTATATAACGTTACAATGTACAGTTTCTGACAGCTGGCTGTGTTGTGAAATGTGCATAACGTTATGAATAAACCGCGAAGTCACACGAAATAACGTTATACGCGAATCTGGTAGTACATTTCTTTTTATCTTCTTGATATGATAACATTACATCCGCCTTTTACCGCGTGACGAGCTAAACCAATCAGAGAGGGGCTTCGCTCAACCAATCAGAGAGGGGTCTGCAGAAATGGAGCTCAACCAATCAGAGAGGGGTCTGCAGAAATGGAGCTACGAAAAGTAGAGACGCGTAAACAACTCCTTGGGCAGTAAACAAGGCTATTTTTGGACCTGTGATGAGTGAGTAACATTAGCTAATCCTTCTAATGTTCAATAAAATGGTAGCTAGCAACTACATATGTAACAAATAACATCCTATGTCTACAGCATTGACTCTTTCATCAATCAGGTTGAGGAGTTGAGTGGTTAGCTATGTCTCAAAACCACTATGCAAGACTACATATAGCAATGTTATGCACAATGCCTATCAATCAGTGATCAATCAGCCGTCATTAAACCACTACTTAAAAAACCGAACCTCGACCCTCTAATCTTGAAAAATTACAGACCTATCTCCAATCTTCCGTTCCTATCCAAAGTGTTAGAACGGATCGTCGCAACGCAACTTACTGACCATTTATCAAACAATAATCTTAATGAATCTTTTCAATCTGGCTTTAGAGCCTTACACTCCACCGAAACGGCGGTTACCAAAGTCACAAATGACTTACTGCTCTCTCTTGACTCAAACCTCACTTCTGTGCTCTTATTGCTTGATCTCAGTGCAGCCTTTGACACTATCGATCACTCGATTCTTCTAGGTCGGCTTGAGAATCATGTTGGCATTCGGGGTCTCGCACTAGCTTGGTTTAAATCCTATTTAACTGATAGAACACACTGCGTGGTCTATAATGATTTAACATCTGAGACCCTCCCAGTGCAATGTGGTGTCCCACAAGGCTCTGTCCTGGGCCCTTTGCTATTTTCGATTTACATGCTACCCCTCAGCGATATCATACGCAAATTTGGCATAAACTTTCATTTTTACGCTGATGACACCCTATTATATATACCTATTAAGCCAATACAACAAGAGGTGCAAATCCAGAGCCTGCAGAATAATGAAAGACCCTCACCACCCCAATAACAGCCTGTTCCAGCTGCTGAGGTCAGGCAGACGCCTGCGAACCCCAGCTACTAGGACAGAGAGGCTTCGGCTCAGCTTCTTCCCCCAGGCCATCAGAGCCTTGAACACTGAACACTGAGTGCCACAGAACACTGAACTCTACACACACAAGCGCACATGAGCACACACACGACACGCACGCTGTACACGCTCGCACACTAGCAGCCACTTTAACATGAGCAAGCAAGCACGCACTCATGATGCACATGCCCACACTTATGGCCACAAAGGAAGGGTCACTTTAAAAATAGTATAGCAACAGTAACAGTGTATTGCACTACCAAGGAACCTAGCATGTCCTCCATGCTCTGTAAATAACTATGTACATATACCGAGATGCCCCACTATGTTACCTGTTTTATGTTACTGCACAATGTTGTTTTATTGGATTCTATTATATGTTGTACCACTGTATTGCACATCGCAGTTGCAGCCTGGAACATACATGTTTCGGAACCAATGTGTAACTAGACAGTTACAATATAACATTTATATTAATTAACCCAGTTAATGCCTTAAGAGTAAGAGTCTGGTGGTCAATGTCACCTCGGATTGCTACGGAAATGTTGTGTCTTACTAATAATAACTAATTCCTTGGTCAATAGAAGTCTCTGTGATACTTTCTGAATATGATTTGGGAACATCAAATGGGCAGGGTTATAATAGAAGAAAGACAGTGTAAACAATATAATTAACTCTGAATATAATAATGAGGAAAAATAAACAGGATACACAACAAGGTGTATGAGATGAGGTTATATGTAGAACATGGTACAGTTACAGTAAGTGGGGAGTGCGTCATGGTACAGTTACAGTAAGTGGGGAGTGTAAACACTAAACAGTGATCTAAACAGTTTCTGACAGCTGGGCTGTGTTGAACTTGTCACATGAAATAACGTTATGTGAATAAACCGCGAAATAACATAACGTGTTATAATAATATAATGTTATATAACGTTACAATGTACAGTTTCTGACAGCTGGCTGTGTTGTGAAATGTGCATAACGTTATGAATAAACCGCGAAGTCACACGAAATAACGTTATACGCGAATCTGGTAGTACATTTCTTTTTATCTTCTTGATATGATAACATTACATCCGCCTTTTACCGCGTGACGAGCTAAACCAATCAGAGAGGGGCTTCGCTCAACCAATCAGAGAGGGGTCTGCAGAAATGGAGCTCAACCAATCAGAGAGGGGTCTGCAGAAATGGAGCTACGAAAAGTAGAGACGCGTAAACAACTCCTTGGGCAGTAAACAAGGCTATTTTTGGACCTGTGATGAGTGAGTAACATTAGCTAATCCTTCTAATGTTCAATAAAATGGTAGCTAGCAACTACATATGTAACAAATAACATCCTATGTCTACAGCATTGACTCTTTCATCAATCAGGTTGAGGAGTTGAGTGGTTAGCTATGTCTCAAAACCACTATGCAAGACTACATATAGCAATGTTATGCACAATGCCTATCAATCAGTGATCAATCAGCCGTCATTAAACCACTACTTAAAAAACCGAACCTCGACCCTCTAATCTTGAAAAATTACAGACCTATCTCCAATCTTCCGTTCCTATCCAAAGTGTTAGAACGGATCGTCGCAACGCAACTTACTGACCATTTATCAAACAATAATCTTAATGAATCTTTTCAATCTGGCTTTAGAGCCTTACACTCCACCGAAACGGCGGTTACCAAAGTCACAAATGACTTACTGCTCTCTCTTGACTCAAACCTCACTTCTGTGCTCTTATTGCTTGATCTCAGTGCAGCCTTTGACACTATCGATCACTCGATTCTTCTAGGTCGGCTTGAGAATCATGTTGGCATTCGGGGTCTCGCACTAGCTTGGTTTAAATCCTATTTAACTGATAGAACACACTGCGTGGTCTATAATGATTTAACATCTGAGACCCTCCCAGTGCAATGTGGTGTCCCACAAGGCTCTGTCCTGGGCCCTTTGCTATTTTCGATTTACATGCTACCCCTCAGCGATATCATACGCAAATTTGGCATAAACTTTCATTTTTACGCTGATGACACCCTATTATATATACCTATTAAGCCAATACAACAAGAGGTGCAAATCCAGAGCCTGCAGAATAATGAAAGACCCTCACCACCCCAATAACAGCCTGTTCCAGCTGCTGAGGTCAGGCAGACGCCTGCGAACCCCAGCTACTAGGACAGAGAGGCTTCGGCTCAGCTTCTTCCCCCAGGCCATCAGAGCCTTGAACACTGAACACTGAGTGCCACAGAACACTGAACTCTACACACACAAGCGCACATGAGCACACACACGACACGCACGCTGTACACGCTCGCACACTAGCAGCCACTTTAACATGAGCAAGCAAGCACGCACTCATGATGCACATGCCCACACTTATGGCCACAAAGGAAGGGTCACTTTAAAAATAGTATAGCAACAGTAACAGTGTATTGCACTACCAAGGAACCTAGCATGTCCTCCATGCTCTGTAAATAACTATGTACATATACCGAGATGCCCCACTATGTTACCTGTTTTATGTTACTGCACAATGTTGTTTTATTGGATTCTATTATATGTTGTACCACTGTATTGCACATCGTTGCGGGCAAGACCACCCGCATTTCATTGTATACTTGTATGCCGTGACAAATACAACTCTTGACTTGACTTGATTCTGATTCTGTATGGTGGCTGACTCGTCTGGCTCATCCAAGTTTCCCCTGGAACTGAATAAATTGCATTGGTGTTAAACGCAACTCCTTCATATGAACATAAACATTGTTTCCCTGATCCTGAGCCTTGTATTTTGAGTTATTGATAAAGTTGCAGATAGAACACTTTCGATTAAATTATTTTAAATCTGCAGCTTACAGGAAATGTTAATGAAAAAAGTAAAGCAAACATGGGAAAGAAAAAAAACACAATTCTACACACTACCCTGTTATTTGTGGAAATTTTTTTACCTTCTTGGCTGCACTGAAGGCAGCAGGAAGCTCAGTATTTGGTGGTATTTGTGCTCCTTGGGTGTGGCTCCTCCTTCTGATCCACTTGGAACAGTTTATTTGATGCGGACGTTCCGGACATACGTGTCCCTGATGTTCTTCCATTTCGCCATTTTTACTTTTGACTGACAATTAACAATGTTTTTCGTTATTTACAGATACATGGCATCAGGGGACTCAATGCGCATGGCATACAGCTATCGCCTTGGAGTAGAGACAGTCTCTACCTGTATTGAAGAAACCTGTAGGGCAATTGAGAAAAGAATGGTGTCTGTCTACCAGCCGAAACCCACAGCAGAAACCTAAAAGAGGATCAGTAGGCGGTTTGAGGAGAAATGGGATTTCCAAAACTGCTTAGGAGCGATTGATGGAAAACACATCAATATCACTGCACCAGCAAAATCAGGGAGTCTCTTTTTCAATTATAAAGGGACATTCTCAATTGTGCTTCTTGCCCTTGTCGATGCAGAGTACCGCTTTACTGCTGTACAGGTGGGGGAATTTGGAAGAGCTAGTGATGGTGGGGTTTACGCCAGCTCTGCACTGGGAAAAGGGATGGCTGCAAGAACCCTGCATGTCCCAGAAGATGCCTTCCTACCTGGTGTGGAGGATTTGGAGAGAATGCCATAAACCATGATCGGAGATAATAATACATCTATTTTATATAGCGCTTTTCCAGGTGCTCAAAGACGCTTTACATGGGCAGGAGAGACAAACTATGGCAAAACAGAAAACAGAACAAAAATAATACATGACAAAAATAAAATAACACCGACAGAATTAGAGGTCAAAAGCAAGATTGAAAAGGTGAGTTTTGAGGGCTGATTTAAAAGATGTCAGGGTGTTTGCATCACGGATATGGCTGGGGAGGGCATTCCAGAGGGAGGGGGCAGCAGCAGCAAAGGCCCTGTCGCCCCAGGTCCGGAGCCTGGTCGTGGGAGGTGTCAGGAGGTTGGCATCTGCAGACCTAAGGCGACGGGTGGGCGTGTGACGGTGGAGGAGGTCGGACAGGTAGGGAGGGGCAAGGTTGTTGAGGGCTTTAAATGTGATGAGTAGTATTTTAAAATGTATCCTGTATTTGATTGGAAGCCAGTGGAGGTCGTGGAGGACAGGGGTGATGTGATCAGAGCGACGGGTGGAGGTGAGCATGCGGGCAGCAGAGTTTTGGACATATTGGAGTTTATTGAGGATAGTGTTTGGTGAGCCGTAGAGGATGCTGTTGCAGTAATCTAGTCTTGATGATATGAATGCATGAACCAGTGTTTCAGCAGCGGAGAGTGATAGGGAGGGGCGGAGACGAGCAATGTTCCGGAGGTGGTAGAAGGCCGATTTGGTTATGTGGTTCACATGGCGGAGGAAAGAAAGGGTGGAGTCCAGGATGATGCCAAGGTTACGGACGTGAGTGGAGGGGGTGACAATGGTACCATCAATATTTAGGGTGAAATCCTGGGTGTGGCTGGTGAGGGATTTTGGACCGATAATGATGATTTCTGATTTCTGATTTATGAGATGCCGCATTTCCCCTCAAGCCATACCCAAGGCGGAATGCCATCTTCAATTATAGGCTTTCCAGGGCCCGCATGTCGGTAGAGAAGGCTTTTGGCATTCTTGCTTCCAGATGGAGGATCTTCTACCGTTCCATACAAATGAAACCAGCGAAGGTCGACAGCCTGGTGATGGCAGCATGCATACTGCACAACATGCTCACCAGGCCCATGGATAATGAGCACTGGTTGAGGGAAGCTGCAGAGCCCCAGGGTGGCATGAGGGGGGTTGAAGATCGCCCCAACAGAGCTGGTGTGGGGGCCATGGCAGTGCCTGAGAGATTTGCTCACTACTTTGTCTCTGAAGCAGGTCAGCTAGACTTCCAGGACAGGATGGTGGCATAAAAAGCTTAAATCAGGGGGTGTCAAGCTCATTCAATCGAAGGCCGAGTGTATGCAGGTTTTTGTGCAGTATGTGGGCCGGTGTGTGGGCCGGTGTGTGGGCCAGTATGTGGGCCAGTGTGTGGGCCGGTGTGTGGGCCAGTGTGTGGGCCAGTGTGTGGGCCAGTGTGTGGGCCACTAATGTGGGCCGGTGTGTGGGCCGGTGTAGTGTGTGGGCCAGTGTGTGGGCCGTATGTGGGCCGGTGTGTGGGCCATTATGTGGGCCTGTGTGTGGGCCAGTGTGTGGGCCGGCAATAAAACAATAAACAAGTTGCATAAACTAAATCAGATAAAAAATTATCACAGTTCTGGTTTGCCTTAAGATGCAGTTTAAGATGGGTCTTGAACATGGAGTATGTAGGGCACTCTCTAATCACAACTGGTAGGCTATTCCAGTAGTTACCACCTTTAACAGAGAACGTTAGGTTATGACTATAACCAAGTTCTGTTAGTTAGGGGCGATGCTTGGCATCACCTTCTGCACTATCTCGCGTACGTGCACGCGTACTGAATAAACCACAAATGTACCTCTAATACCAGTATTAGTCTGACCACACCCCTCATCAGCTTACCTTCATAAGCAGGTGTGTGGTCACCTGCTCTCCTCCTTCCCAAGCTTTCACCACAAGGTGAGGTCAAGGGCTGCAGCGGCCGTCTGATGCCAAGCATCGCCCCTAACTAACAGAACTTGGTTATAGTCATAACCTAACGTTCTGTATCGTTAGTGGCTTAGCTTGGCATCACCTTCTGCACAAGGGAGGCCAAGCGGAGCCACTTGGCTGACGAATACACCCCGCTGACAGCCCCCCAAAACCATCAGAACAGGGAGGGCCGAGCCCCCCCGACCCCCCCTAATGGAGGGTATCCCCCCTATTAGAGGCTTCACGGGAAGGCGACGGACCCGACCGTGCGAAGAGGCACTCAAGCAACTTAACGCACAGGGTGAGCAGACCGTGGCTTGACCCCACGACTACACACACGCACAACCCGCATGCCACCCGGGAACGAACGGAGGAACAACCTCGTTACTGCCCCCAGAATCACGGGGTCAAGGGCAAACCCAACCCCGTGGCAAGGCCGTAGCAGCGGAGCGCGAAGGAAGACCCAGACCCACCAAAAGGACTGGACCCCCTGGAATGGGGGCCCGGAGAAGTCCATGATGCCAGCATCAAGACCCCACCAGGGGGGCACCTAGTGACCCCGCCCCTCACATCGCCAGCGTATTCGGACAAAGGCCCCTCAGCCGAGCGGGCCCTGTCCCCCTCAACAGCACACCGCCTGGAACACAAGCCCTGCAACAGGCAGACAGCATGGTCATAACACACAAGAGTTAACCAACGGAACAGGCAGTGCACCGGGGAAGACCAGGCAACAGGTCGTCAACCCAAGCCTGGAAAAAAACTGCGGACGAGGCAGGCGCCAGAAAGGACAGCCGAAACAGCCGCCCCGGCGGAAGGGGCGTATGCTGGCGTTGTCGCATAACCAAGCTTTCAACAGCACGTCAGGAGCGGGATCCGTAGACCACACGGCCCCTGACAGCTGCCCACAGAAAAGCCCATACGATCGGCAGACGTCATGAACGTGCAGGGGCACCCTCAACCGGAGAACCGGGAGTTGACACTGCAGCAACACACCAGAGAACCAACCACCCAGGCATTACCCCATGCAATGGTTGGTCCCATAACCCCTCAGGAAAAAACCCCGAAACGCACCTGCGGCACCGCCGCAGCCCGCGTTCCGGTTCCCAACAGGGCCATCCCGGGCCTACAGGTCAACGGGCATCACCCCGGACCGGGCCCGGCGATACGGGGAGCACAGGATCCCAAAGGAGGTTAACCCCACCCAACAGGCTCCTCAGCGCCAAAACGCAAGAGAAGAGCGTAATATGGAAGACCAGCCCCCAGCACCCCGCACTCGGTATCAACAAGGGGTCCCATAACGCACAACCCTGTGACACCCGGATCGACCTAGCATTTTTCCCCCCTGAAAAAACCCTAAGTCCCTCAGGGTACCAGAACAGCAGATCTGCATCCCCAGCGGACAACGGGTGCACTGATCTGGACCAGCGCGACCAGAACCAGTCCCGTGCCCTAATCACGCCGACCTGCCAACCCCAGGAGAAGGGGCAGATATGCGCGTCTGATCCCAACATAAAAAGAAGGCGCCACCCAGACGTGTCGGTATGAACCGCGTCCGGCGGCCCACCCCTAGGGCGTGAGACCCTTCCCATATGCCCAGACCCATTCCGTCATCATCCCCTGACATGAACGGGAACCCATCGACAACACACAGGATGTCGGAAGAGGAAAAACCCCCATCCCAATTGCTCCATAAAAACGCTGTTTCACCAAAGCAAACGAGGCGCGCCAGTCAGCAACGGCCAAAGCACATCCTGAGCCAGCACTATGTGTGCGTTTGGACATACCCACATCAACAATAGGCCGCTTAGACCACCATATTGAATCCCCAAGACGCCCAGGGAAACGACAAGAGGGGCGAGATGCAATCAACTCCATGAATGAATGAATGAAAAACATACCCAACAGACTGCAGTACAGGAATACATACAAAAAGATAAGGGGAGGCAGACCTGAGAAGACGTTAGTCTTGTTCCATCAGGGACCCTCATTTCATATCCATCAAGACACATTCAACTCTTTATAAAATAAAGAAAAGGCATCACATGTATGACCTAACTGCACAGCTGGGAGTAAAAAACCCTGTTTTTCACATGATTTTAATCCAGTCACTCTTCTTAATCAGAGTGTAAGACCAGATTCCCCCAGAAACACCTTCCCACATGAGACCACGGTCAAGAAAAAGATATGTAAACTGTGAGACACGTGACCAACAGACTCAAGTTTGACACAAAAACGAGCGCAGCAGGTTAAGTCCTGCGCTCTAACCTCGACATCTTTACGACACCAGCTCATGGAAGGCGTCGCCATAGCAACAACGCTATAACGGGCGGGGAAAACCCACCGGATCCTGTCATAACAGGAGTCGGTAGAATACCCCTCCCCCCCCCCCCCCTCCCCCGCCAAGCACTGGCTTGGCCCTGACTGGCTCAGCAGGAAGGTCAACAAACCCTCTAAACCAATCAAGTGGGTAAAGGAGGGGTTTATCCGACACCCCCTCCCGAAAAACACACCTTCTATCCCTACACACAGAAAACAACCGTAGCCATTTTGAAAACCTCCGGTAGAACAAAACATATATAGCATAAGCTAATACAATGTTAGCTACCCACAAAGTGTAAAAGGGTTTACAACAAAACACAAGTCGCCTGTGCGTGAATCCCATACCCGCAGCCTAAGCTATAGGAAGACGTTGAACGAGAGTAATGGCTAGGCCATGAAAAGTGTGTACGAGCATTACTGCAACTAACAACACAGCGTTGTGAACACATACTTAGTTAAAGCAATGGAATATCACCAGTTCTAATTGCATGTGGAGCATCAAGCTAATAGAACCTATTACCGAGTGTAAGTTGCAGACCTTGCTTAAAAACTCGTAACACAACACAACTCATTCCCCCAACGTAACAGGGTAGATTCATAAAACACAACCCCACCACATGATTTGTATTGAAGAAACACACAGTTTGTTCGGCCAAACACAGTCCCCCTTATATCAGGGAACTTTTTATTAATAAATAATATGTGATCAAGGCACAAAATCATAGGGGGGCCGGGGAGGGTGTAGAGGAGGGGACACAGAGGGGGAAAAGTCACTCAACGGCGCCTGCCACCTCGCGCCGCTCGAGTCTTGCCACCCCGGGGAGCCCCGGAGGGACGGTAGGTTACAGTCTGCTGGACACGACGTTCCCTACCGTCTCCTCCGGTCTGGGATGGGCCGGCGGTGGCCGAAGCGTCGTTTCGTCCCCTGGCCCTCTTGGCAGGGCCAGCAGCGGCGGCGGAGGCAGTGGTAGCGGCGACGGAGACAGCTCGACGTCGCGGAAGCCTTCTGCCCCCACCGGCAAGGACGGGAGGCGGAAAATGGGGTTGGAGGATGGATCTCTCCTCTGCCATCTCTCTGCATGTTGAGGTCATCAATAGCAGGGCCTTCCCGAACAGGCCAGCGTCGGAGAGGGCGGCCGTCAGAAGAGGGGCTCTCTTCTTCTCTGGCACACGGGCCTGCTCCAGCCAAAGGTGACGCTGGCCCAGGGTGGCCAGGGCGCGCACTTTACCCATGGCTATGGCTAGCACCTGGGAGAGGTGCAGCACAGCTCCCGCAGCCTGGGTGATCTGATCGCACCTCACCTCGTTCAGATCCGCGCCGCCCGTCATTATCCCCGATACAAATCTAGCCAGGTGGGCGATGTTAGAGGCCGCAGCCAGCGACTGTGTACCGGCGATAAATGACTGGTCACCCCAATAAGCCAATCGCCTAGCCGACCTCCCCTGGAGGACCGGCTTGCATAGGGGCTCCCACACCATATCCGGACAGAGGAGCGCGGCCATCGGATTGTCAAGCCGAGGTACGCCCTCCCCCATACCTTTGACCAACCCCGACACCCGCGTAACTGGTACGTAGGCGGGAGTCAGTCCCATGATGTTGGAGACCGCCTGACCCCGACGAACATAGGCCCCCATCGATGGGAAAAATGGGTAGACAACGTCCACCCCTCTCACCGGGGGACGCTGCCAGGGATGGCCTATGAGGTCATCAGGGACAGGAGCAGGCAATGGCTGCGGCAGCGGCACACCGTTTGCAGCGGCGGCTACCGCCATGAGCTCGGGAAACAAGGCCCGCAGTTCCCCCTGCGGACCCTCCTCCACCGACCCCGCATCCCTCGCATACAGCAGGCTGCGACTGGTCAAGGAGCCACAATCCGATGCGGCTGACAGTAGGGCATCCTGTCGATGAGGCCAAGGTGGTTCCCCGACATCCTCGAACAAGGCGCCCCGTGGAGCCATTTCCCCCCCCCCCCGGGGTCTCCGGAGGAGGGATACTCTCCTCCACGGGACCATCATACAAGAACCCGTCCGCCTCCTCCATGAAGTCTTCAGTTTCCATCAGAAATCCAGAGTCGGACGCGGCCTCGCTGGTCTCCAGCAATTCCCCAAACCCAGGCCGTTCGCGTCTGCACGCCACCATGTTACGACGTGAGCGAGCAGACGCAAAAAGTTTTCGTCGCAAATCCCCTGGCTCTAAGACAATCCCCCGTTCATCAACGGGCGATTCCCCAGAAACAGAGGAACCAGAGTCGAGATCAGGCCATCGCCGGAGCGACGGCTCCGAACCCTCGGCTCGTCGGTGAGGAAAACTATCCACCGGCAGTCTCCCGGGCTGGGTCGGCAACCACGAGAGTGGCAACAGCCCAGCACCGGAACGCACGACGGAGGCGGGAATGGAGAATCGGTGGTGAAGAGTAGGTCTAGCGGGTCTACTCTCCGCGGAATACATTATGACCCAAACCTTTTTCTTATATAAACAAGTGAGAGAAGAAAAAGGTTAGGCACAATGTAAACCTAGTCACAACTCTTTTCAACTATCAACGACACGTCAAGTGGGGTACTACCGAGGCACTTCCTTGTGGTGAAAGCGAGAAGGAGGAGAGCAGGTGACCACACACCTGCTTATGAAGGTAAGCTGATGAGGGGTGTGGTCAGACTAATACTGGTATTAGAGGTACATTTGTGGTTTATTCAGTACGCGTGCACGTACGCGAGATAGTGCAGAAGGTGATGCCAAGCTAAGCCACTAACGATACAGAACACAGTTTTTGCAAAGGTAGTATACCGAAAAGGCACCTTACAGTCCCCTCTACTGATGGCCCTGGTGGTAATGCCAGTGTCTGCTTTCTGTTGGATGAACTCATTCAATGGGGGAGGGGCAAGTCCATGCAGAACCTTGTACATGAAGCAAGTATATTTGAAAACTTGGAAATTCTCGAAACTTAGAATGTTATGTTTTCTAAAACATTACAGTGATGAAATGAAATTGGTTTCCTATCAAATACTTTTATTGCTTTTTTGTAGAGTAATTCTATTGGTGTAAGAGTAGTGACATATGAAAGAGACCAGTTGATAAAACAGTACTCAATGTGTGATAAAATCATTGAATGCAGAAACATCCTTGCAGCATTAACTGGCAGGCAGGGCCTGATCTGCCTGAAGTTTTCGATGTTAAACTTGACTGTGTTTGTCACTTTCTTCACATGACTTTTTGAAGGTCAATGTAGAGTCCAATGTGACCCCAAAATACTTGAATTAATGTACAATGTCCAGCTCCGCCTCTCCCAGAAACACATTAGAGTGAGTGACCTCTACTGGTGACTTTGTGAACATCATACACACTGTTTTCTTGGTGTTAAGTGAAAGACATGCTTTTATTAGCCAGTCTTGAATGAGACATGAGACATCAGTGAATGAGATTCACGTTTCCTCCCAACCGCGAGTAGGCCTAGAAGCGCAGAAATGGAGAACGCAAAAAAAAGAAAGGGTGGAGCTGAAAAAGCTAGAATTAAAAAACTAAAATTGCTAGTAAAAGACGCAGAACAATGTTCTAAAATTACAGACATGTTTAGTAGAGGAAGGGCTGGCGTTAGAGTAGCTGCTGCTGCTAATGATGATGAAGTTCAAGTGGAAGGAACCAACAGTAACATGACAGGTGCGTGCAGTAGCCTAATGCATATTCTACTGTTGGTGTCTGCCGGTTCATGAGGGCTAGCTAGCCTATACTAGCTCTTGCAGTGATTTCAGTCATTCTATTACAAGACAATGTGCTTTCCGTATTCCTGATTCCTTACAGCACGTGGACGTAAATAGTGACTCGTGAAGTTTTTTCTCTGACTAAAAGTTCAGTTAGCAATGTTAGGACTAGTGCCCACCACAGCATCAGAAGCTAAAGTGCTAACCTAGAGAGCCAATCAGAACCTAGGACGGGCTGCAAATTAATCGGCTACTAATATTATAATAGTAAATACTCAAATAAAATACTATTATGTTCCCTTCCAAATTTTCATGTTGATATAATATTGGTAATCTAATTGATTGAATTGATTAGTTGCCATTTTACATGCTTAAATAAGATGTACCTTAGAATTCCCAACTGTTAGCCATGTTCTCGATCTGTATATGATTAGTCTCATCTACATGTTTGTAAATAACCACAGCTACTGTAACTAGCTTAAGCTAACAACTAGGTCAACTACTACCCCGTAGTTAAACAAATGTGATTGCATATAACAGCTAACTGCTACAGCTAAGTTGGTAGTTAGTTAGCCTATTCCATTAATGTTGAATGTATTTATGAAGGTTGTTGATGGTGGTTGGCACTGAATAGCAGACATGATTCCGTCAGTCTGCCACAGGGCAGCTGTGTTTGCTGATGCTGCTCACGACCACCAGTAGCGTATGACTGTGTGAGTGTGAATGCTTGATGGTTTCTGTGAAGCGCTTTGTGGAACAATGCTGATATACAGTTAAGAATGAGTAATTCGCTTTTGGTTTTTAAGAAAATGGTTTGTAAAGCTATTTTTGAAAACTACAAGGGTGAATAATACTGTTTTTTGCTATTTTCTTTTAGAATACTGTTTTGGAGTCTTAATTTTTGTTAAGAATATAGGACAAGCATATATAAGCATTATGCTTCAGTCTGTACCTTTTCAGTCACTGTAAAATCAAATATTGTTAAATGATGGTGTATATTGTATTGTGTGAGATGATGACTGAATAAACTACTACTACTACTACTACTACTACTACTACTACTACTACTACTACTACTACTACTACTACTACTACTACTACTACTACTACTTTGGGTGTTTTCAAAAGGCTAAAAAACGCTGTATGAATTCAAGCCATTATTATTGATTGCTGATGTTCTTCTTATGCAGTTGACTCTGAGGAAAGAGAGAGCGCCCAGTCCAGCACAGCTGACCCTGAGGGGAGAGAGAGGGCCCAGTCCAGCACAGCTGACCCTGAGGGGAGAGAGAGAGCCCAGTCCAGCTACTAGCTAGCAATCAGATCTCTTACAAAAGTTAGACAATAACGTACTTGAAACACCCAACACTTGAGCTACTATCCCCCATGTAGCCTCTTTTCTATTTAGGTCCTTATGGAACGGGTGTCTAGGGTCATAGAGAAGCTGATGCTTCTCTACTTCAAAGATCATCTTCTCCATGTCCATGCTGCTTAATCATAATAATCGCTGTTTTACCTGGAACAGGGGGCAAAGCAGCCTGCGATTCTCGACCAATAAAAAGTGTTTAGGGGCGGGACTCGGCCGTGTAAATTTGCTCAACTAGAGACACAGCGAGCGAATATTTGAGGGGTGAACGACATCGCTGCTCAGTTCGCTGTCGCTCGCGGCAGGTCAGGATAGTCTGATTGAAACGAATACATTTTAATCACTTTTTCTCGCTCGCTCGCTCTCTGGTCTCTGGGTGTTCGCTGTGGGTCTCCGCCCAAGAGTTGTCTGACCTCTCGATGCTGGGCTGTCATTTTAAAGCTCAGGACTCTTTCCATTTCCTCATTGTGCACCTATGAGAGAAAGGCGTGTCTTCAAACAATCAATCCAAACTCCCCACAGCTGTGCCACGCATTCAATCAGTCCATGATCACAGTCTTTGGCACAGAGCCATTCCAACAAATAGGACAGTAAAAAAACACTGAGGAAAATGCATTGCATTGCGTTTATATAGCACTTTAATCCAAAGCGCTTTGCAATTTATACCTCATATCTGGGCGACAGTGGCTGTCGTCTGGTAGTCGGAAGGTTCCCGGTTCGGTTCCCTCTCCTCCCAGGCAGTGTCCTTGAGCAAGACACTTAATTGCTCCCAATGTGCAGGTTGGCACCTTGCATGGTCGTGTGGAATAATATAATGCCCTCATGTAAAGACATTCCCCTCCCCTTTCTCCCCAATCCTGTGTCCTCTCCCCAATCCTGTACCCCCCCCCCCCCCCCCCATTTGACCTATCAAATGGGACCACCTCCCCCCCCTTTTAACTATATAAGACTCCTCCCAACAACATTCGAGGTCTCTTTACCTGGGTCATTTCAGCTGATCACCTGGGGCGAGAGCCTCAGCCATTCTCTCTAAATACTATGTGCATATTTCTGTTTGGTTAATAAACCTTTGTTATTATCCAAACCTCGGTTGACTGAGAACATTCTTCTTCAGGATATCCACGAATATCCCACAATTGGCGTCTACGAACTTGTGACGGACTCTTTGCGTCCTCCCGGCGTGCTGTATTGTTTCATCTATACAGAGAAAAGTGAGTATATAGAATGGTCGACCAAAATGTATGGCAAGGAATTAAAACCTTCCCGCGTTTCTCTGTGCCAGGTGAATGTTACAGAATGTTGTCAAATATTGAGATCATGGCTGAGTAATTAATATTATTACAGATTACAGATCAGATATATTAATATATCTGATCTGTATTGAGAATCGTTACCGGGGAAACGCGTGTACTTATCAGGCGGTTCTGAGAGGATTTGCAGGGTTGTAGTGCTATTCCCGGAACGAGCTGGTGCCGACCAAAAGCTAGGGCACACCATAAGGTTGATGGATTGCTACCCCTAGTCGTGCTGATGCAGACTGAAATATAGGCAACAAAAGAAGATACGTGGGCTTATTAGACGTGATATCCTTGGAAAACGCTACTCTGTTAGAAACTGTTCTGTGATTCTTCTGCAAAAAGGCGGGAAGTAGGACAGAGAGCTGATAAAATCATAATTAGATTTACCAGAGTAACGTCATAATATTCATAGTTTCAACCTCAACCTAAGCCCACAACCTCTTCCATCCCTGAAAACGATGTATTCGGATTAGGTTAACCAATTGATCACTACAGATAGCGGGAAGCTGACCACGGGACGTCCCGGTGTAATACGTGTACTACATTAAACGGGACATTAGTCGCGGGTTGAAGAGACCGAGAGTGTGATTAAACGGTATATTCAAATCTAATATAGCGCTGTTAAATTTCGAAGTTCAGGTTCGGTCGTTATGCGTTAATAACGGTGTATAGTGTATATCGAGGGTAATCAAGCCTTGACGCAGCAGATGCTGGTCGATTAAACGAACAGCGATCCGATACAGACCAGATATATACACACGTTATATTTTATGTATTTTCGTTGTTAGTCTGTTTAAGTCGCGTTTGTATGTGCACAGTATTAGAACCCGCCGCGGTGCTTTATTGAGTTAAGAACCGGCTGATATCGCGCCGAGCATTGGGAAACGAGTTACCATTATACAGGGAATAACATTGGGGTGCAACTCTCGCGACATGCTAGGAAAGTGACGTCCGGTTGGGAAATGTAGGTTTATCGTTTCTGTTTGTTTACGTTTCACATATGCACAGGCGCGTTCATTCTGTTACAAAACGCTGGTTTTAGGTGAATTCCAGGCTATTGAGAGCTCACGGAAGAGCACTGCATGGATTGCAAAGCGTTATTTCCGAGGCGAATGGGAACACGTGAACGTCGCTTGGAGCGATGACGTCATACAAATGTGCGCCATGAAGTTATGATTTTGATATGAAACTATCCATGGGCGAACATAAAGTTTAATATGCCCGAGGCCGAGGGTATATGAAATCCACGTGTAGTATATGTTTTATTTGTATGTGTAAATACACGCTGCAAGGGGGTAAGATAATATGGTTATTCAATAACTGAACTGAACTGTGAGGATCCAACGTGAACACAACAGCTTTTTCCGGTAAGTATGAAGTCCTAATGTAGCTGCATGACATAACTATCTTCTCATTTGCAGTAAATTACAACTATCTCAGATCACTTGAGTGTTTATGTTGCTTTAATGTACACGTTATAAGTCACATAAAGCTAGTTTTAAATAGGATTCTAATCAATTGCATAGATTTGATCTAAAAGCTAAAGAAAGAATAACAACCTTTCTTTAGAGATAATGAATAAATGCAGATAATGTTTAGATGAGGCCAAATCATATACAGAGAAAAGTGAGTCGAAAAGAAAAGAGTGGAAAATTAACATGTGTTTGTGTTTACAGACAACCAAGAGACAGACAGATCTGACTCTGAGGCGAGATGCAGAGCAGTGCAGGTCTACATCCAAATTGTATCACAAAAGACGGAAACTCAAATGATTTGCATCTGAACACAGACAAGACACAAAGTGAGACCAGCTACAATCATTTAAATTGAGACCCCAAAATAATCTACATTTGAACACGAAAATAAGCTGAGGACGATGTGGAGCTGAAAGACAATGCAAATAGCTAGAGAGGACCCTGACCACACCTAGGGACTCAACTTAGTATCTCCACTATACTTAGTATAGTAGGAAGTATCGCTTTAGATGCAGATTTTTGAGCGGTTTCTCTTTGTTACCACAGAGACTCACCTGACAATGGATAACAACAGGGAACCACAAAATGCATTGAATGAAATGTTTTAAAACAAACATGCCCCCTTCATTTAATTAACATGAATTAGACACAGGTGATGAATTTGCAGTCATGAAAGGCTACCATATTTCCCATACTAACAGAATAACTAACCAGTTGTTTTCATCGCTCTCTTTTCAAGAAGGCACACGAATTAGAGAAGTGCCCAAAATGAAAGATTAATGATAAAAATAACATAACTTGCATGCTATCTCCTCCTTCTATCCTCTGCTTATAACCACTAAATCCTTCTATTTCAAGTACTTTCCATGACTGCAAATATCAAAACCACCAATTGGAGCACAATTATCTAAATGTACAAGGTGTACATTTACATTGGTCATTTAACTGACACTTTTATCCAAAGCGACTCACAGGTTCTGTGCGACAGGACATCAGGAAGGGCACAACTCTATCAGCTGAGTAACAATGTTCAGTGCCACAGTGTAGGTTAGTTTTATTAGGACGAGTGCATGACAGTAAGGTTAGTTAGGGTTAGATGACAAAACGAATGATTGTTTTTCATGCAAAATGAACTGGCTGCATAGATTTTTATGTTTTTTCCCCATGCTAATATGATGAGCCACACTGAGATGTGAAGAACGCCAGAGAAGTCATGGCGAGGTAAGTATCCTGAAGCACACCAACGTACGCGGCCTGAGGTAAGGTCAACTTCAATTTTAACATCACAGACTATGAAGATAAAGAGCTATTTTGTCTGATTCAAGACTATGGCCATTCATTTAAAATTTTATTTAAAGCCTAATGCTGTAAGATCTAGTTAGATACAAGATCGGATAGATTGTAGTGAATGTGACCTTCTTGGCATAAGGACTCACTGCTAATGCAATTGGCTTGCATTTCCTATTTTCAATTAAGTGATTTTATTTACAATGAAATGAATTAACCCCAAAATGATTTTCCTCTTTAGCAGAAAGGCGTTGAATCATTTATGTGAGGAGTTTTCTAAGGCAATTTTATCATCCTCAGATCACAAATTGGTGAGAGGACAGGACGAGTGAGATGACGCGTGACCTGAACCACGAACGACGGCGGGACCAGGCAAGGAGGAACACAACCCAGAGACCAGGGCGACCCACGACAGCATAGGACCACCAGGGACGCCGCCAAGGAGCTGCGGACACAACCAGGACGACGACAGCAACCGTGGGAGAGCCGCCATCCAACCCAGCCCACACAACACAGACGTCCCCAAGGAAGGGGAGTATAGACAGGATGGACGACATGCGGCCTCACCCCGGCGGCCCACGGCAGACCAAACCCATCACCTGCAGAAGGGAACTAGAGCCCTGACCATCAAGGTGGATTCCGATGATAAGATTGTCATCCGGTGAGAGAGAACGTCCTGCTGACTGGCCACTACACCGGCGGGCCCGCGCCCTCCATCAAGTGGTGCCACGGTGACGGGGAGAGGACAGCGAAACCAGCACAACACGTTCGGAAATGCCCTGACCACCATGTCTCTGGGCCTGATGGGGGCCAAGCGTGAGCACAGTGGTGGATGTGTGGTGGTGATGGAGAGCAGCGCAGGCTCCAGGAAAAGAGTCTGCAAGATCACTATAGCTGACCGCCCCACTGCTACCGGTGACCCTGTGACCTGTGACGAGATACACAAGGAGGGAATGGCGACCTGAACACACGAGAAACGCCTAACACTTGCAGTAAAACAGGCCTAGCACATAAATTATCCACATTGTTATTTTTTTTGGATTGTTGACTTGCTGTCTGGCGCTGCCACACGACAGACTCACAGAGGCATCGACTGGGTGTGCGATACGTTCAGCGCGCATCGGGACCACCACGGGGGAACGCACCCCTGGCAGAGAACAGCTTATCGGCAGCGAGGCGGCATCTGTCGGATTCATGCCTTCACAAGCAGGAACTGTTTCACAGAGTTCATATTTACCTGGAAAATTATTGACTAGGAATATGATGAAATACAATCAGCAAGATTGCATTAACCAATTTTATAATGGCAATGAGGAATGATCACAGAGTCACATTGCAAATTGTATTGTTAAACAGGGCAGAACCAGTTGGTTTGCTCCAAGACACCAAGTTTTGTTTTGAACATTGATAGTATGCACCACAGAACAATGCATAACGATTATCATAATCACCTTTTATATCAGTTTTTTATACAAACCAGTAGGTTAACGGTTTTTAAAAGTTTTTTTTATACATTAGCCACTAGGTTAATGCCTATTTGTAAATCCTATTCCTGATAATTATACACACGATTTTGTGTTTTCACCCTGTGCACTCCGACCACACAGAGACAGTGTTCACATGTATTTAATTGGTTTATTACTATGTCTGTATGTGCGACCATGATCTTAGCTCCCATAGATATTATCATGAAGACACATAGTTACCACTTAAATGTCTGAGTCACGACGTGAGCGACTGGAGCCAAGCCAAGATGGGCACAACCAGAGCTTCTAATGATTATGTTATTTGTTGTTTGATATCAGAGTTGAGGACCAATCATCGATATAGGTATTTGAGCGGTTAAATCAGACCATTATTAATAAAAGAAAAGGGTGATATCTATTCCCACATCTCTGATATCAAAATAACACAGACCGCACTCCAGTCAATCATGTCATGAATCACGTATGTAAATATTTCTATTTTAAACTGTAATGCCAACCAACAGATCACATTGGCCAACATTTTCATTATTTTAATTGTTTTCTATTTCATGCATTATCTGATAACCGATGGATTACATCGATCCCAGTCTTTTACCATATCTATTTACTCTTCAATATTTTACCTGTTCCAAATAATCCTGGTATAATATATATTAATCTCACCCACATTATAATAGAGAAAAGTGAGTAACTGTGGAATAATATAATGCCCTCATGTAAAGACATTCCCCTCCCCTTTCTCCCCAATCCTGTGTCCTCTCCCCAATCCTGTATCCCCCCCCCATTTGACCTATCAAATGGGACCACCTCCCCCCCTTTTAACTATATAAGACTCCTCCCAACAACATTCCAGGGCCCTCATTTATCAACGTGGCATACGCACAGATATGTTCTTAACCCGTGCGTACGACCATTTCTAAGCAAAGTGTGGGATTTATCAATTTGAACTTGAACTTGACTTTGTGCTTATGTCTATGCACAGCTCTGAGCATGCTTCGCTGACGCCCAGTGGTAGAATATCGTTACTACGGCATATGCGCTCCTCAGTCCATGCATTAGTTTCAACGCGGAAATAAGCTTTCGTGCATTACTCTGAGTCCTGACACTGGCGCGTGTTCTGTATGAACCGTAATTCATTATAGTTCATTGTGAAATAGCGACAGTAGTGTAATCATAATGGGCTCATGCGCGAACAAGAGGTTGGCTTGCTTGTTTGGCACGGGGGGCAGACGCAGAACACCTAGTGTAACTGCCGCCATGTCATAGTGTAATACAAGTTAAGCTTCAGTATGATGTCATATAGTAGAACCGGTTAGAACAGGCTAGAACTTTCCAGAACTGCGCTCCACAGTGTATAAATAGAGAGAACTTACAAGGGTTCTCTCTCTCTCACTTCTCAACCACCATCAACCACCTAGCCCCTTTCGTGACTGTGATGCACCGAGTGAATCCACAGTCACTTGCTCCTCAATAGGAAACCAACCTAGATTTACCCTGAAGGACTGGTTCTGACCGAACCGTTCGTTATACAAGAATCACAGAGACGTTTCAAAGGTACTCACAGTTGCAGGAGGGTTTCGGACAGAGATACGGGATGGTTTGAAAGCTCGGCGTTGCTAATAAACATTTTAAATATTTTTAATAAACTGGTCAACACTGCATTATTTCCGGCGTTGTGTGCATGATGCGCATGCGCTGTGATCACACCAGGCAGCCAACGCCGGAAATAATGCCGTGTTGACCAGTTTACAAAAAAATATTTAAAATGTTTATTAGCAACGCCGAGCTTTCAAACCATCCCGTATCTCTGTCCGAAACCCTCGTGCAAATGTGAGCACCTTAGACATTTCTCTGTGATTCTTGTATAATGAACGGTTCGGTTAGAACCAGTCCTTCAGGGTAAATCTAGGTTGGTTTCCTATTGAGGAGCAAGTGACTGTGGATTCACTCGGTGCATCACAGTCACGAAAGGGGTTACAGAACAGCCACCTCCACCAAACGCGATTAAATATTGTTTCAAATAAAAAGCGACATACTATTATTTTGTGTCATGTTTCCAAATAAGATTGGCCACACGAAATGCTTTCTACTTCAATCTGTTGGTTAGAATAGATTACCTCGCTCCGTTGAAACTTCACTGAGACTAACAGTAAAAGACAGTATTTTAATAATAATAATAATAACAATAATAATAATAGAGCTTCATTTTATATAGCGTCTTTCAAGAGACCCATGCAAGGTCGCTTTACATAGATATGGGGGGGGGGGAATAACAAAGTAATAAACATAGTGGACAGACTATGTAAATATGATGATGGGATTCAAGTTCATGTTTGTATTTATCACATAGGCAGGTTACACATGGCGTATACTTAGGCTACATCATACATGGCAGTGAGATTCATTGTTCTTGTATATGCTCTCGTATTATTGTTTATATAGGCTACCCAATACTGACATCAAAATAGATTGTATGCCTCTAGAAATCATATGCAGCAGGTAGAAAATTTACGGAAAATCCGTCGCGATTTGGAATACAATTGAGGAGAACTTTAATCCCTGGGTATTAATCGAACAAAACGGAAAAAGGCAGTCATATTCCAGCATGGGCTTTATTAGTTAATATGGTCTTTAAGAGATATCATATCCGACATCACGGTACGTGTACATGTCTGTCAGCCTGTCTCGTATTTCTCCATAACACGCAATTCCCTCGGGTCAGTCCATTATTTCACATCCCATGGGGGTGTTTCATGACCATATATGGATAATCGCGGCGGTTCTGGTATGCAAATACTTAAAACCATGCACAAGCTCAAGCTTAGGAGCAAGGTGATATTTATGAAGACAGGTGTGCGTAGGACCTGTGTACGCACGTGTGATAAATCCCGTTTTTTTTGTGCGTGCACACATTCTAAATTCTGTGCTTAAGAACGAAAATAGAATACTTTCCAAGAAAACTTGATAAATGAGGCCCAGGTCTCTTTACTTGGGTAATTTCAGCTGATCACCTGGGGCGAGAGCCTCAGCCATTCTCTCTATGTACTATGTATATTTCTATCTGTTTGGTTAATAAACCTTTGTTATTAACTGAACCTCGGTTGACTGAGAACCTTCTTCTTCAGGATATCCACGAATATCCCACAGTCGCCTCCGCCATCAGTGTGTGAATGTGAGGAACAAAAAAGTTTAAAGCGCCCTTTTTTATGGATAAAAACGATATATAAATGCACCATTTACCATCAACATTCACCCATTCACACACCAATGGCGGAGGTGACCATGTAAGGTGCCAGCCTGCTCATCGGTTAGCAGTTAGGGATTAAGCGTCTTGCTCAAGGACTACTTGAGCCGGAATCGAACCGGGAAAACTTCTGATTACCAGACGGCCGCTCTGCCTCCTGCGCTACTGTCGCCACCGACCACAAAATTGGCAATTTATAGTCAACCTGTGACGATATCTGTGCATGTTTTGAGCGCCGTGTTTGTCCGTGCGAGGCCCTGATCCCAACGTCTTCTGCCTCCGACTAAATCGGATTAAACCCTCCATTATTACCGTACATCCATTTCTCGTCTACCATCGAGGCTTTTTTGGGGGGATTACGCCACCCGACGTGATAGGATGAGGTCTGATCAAAGGAGGGTTACATCAGTGGAGCAGCCAGGATCGGAGCCCCGGCGAGGGGTTTTGTGCCCTCCTTTTCTCATCCTTTATCCATATGGTAATATGTTTGAATTTGATGGAACATATTATTCCTTTAATGCGACCATCAGAGCGGAATGATGAAAGTGTGTGTGTGTGTGTGTGTGGGGGGGGGGGGGTTATGTTGAGAATTGCTCTGCGGCTGAATGTAGAAAGACAGGGAACATGGGGTTAGGAGGAGGATGTGGGATGTGGGGTTAGGAGGAGGATGTGATGTTAGGAGGAGGATGTGAGGTTAGGAGGAGGATGTGATGTTAGGAGGATGTGAGGTTAGGAGGAGGATGGAGACATGTAGTAGTACACACTACTCATTTACACACTACATATTTATACACACTACTGATTTACACACACTACTGATTTATCCATTATCCGGGTCATGTGACTGCCTCCTATTCGGCAGGTGATTATATAGGTGAGGCCACCTGATCTGCTGGCACTTTTGCCCTGATTAAGACCTTCCTATAGGTCGAAACATGTTGGCAATTTTAACACAATATCTGCCACGCAATATCAGCATCTTATAGCTCTATAGCCAACGCTGTAAACGGTGGGAGTCGCTCACCTTGTTTGCAGGGCTATAACTATTTAAATATTATAGCTATATCTGCTTAACTATGGCCCATTCGACATCGGGTATCTATTGTTCAAGATGTGGGAAAGTAATATTTTTTCCATTCATACATTGTCGCTTTATACCGTGGTGAATATAAGTATAGTTTTAGAGGGCTCTAGGATAATCTAGTTATAGGCCGCGATGCATATTATACTTAATCGATTGGCATTTCGTCCCTCTACACGCTACAATAAGAAATTCAAATGCATATGATCGGTATATATTATGTTCCATCATGCATGCAGTAAATGGGGGGGGGTCGTTTATGATTAATTGATTGTCAATAACGGCATTTGTTAGTACAACTGCATACGTTGATCAGATGGATTGCAATGATAGAAATGGACAATCAAGCTGGAATTAATGTTATATTGCTCTTACCTCTAGCCGATGAGAGTGCAGAAAGAATATTCCAATTATTTGATTGCCATCTGCTAGATCGTATTTCCGTTTGGCCGACGCCATAAACTCCAAAAGCATGTTGATTCTTGCGTCTCGTAGGCGATTCAATGGACTCGACTGTTCATCTGGATCCACGTTACAAGATAACTGCGCCCGGATGACATTCACCGACGCACAGAGCCAAGCTTCCTGCAGAAAGTAAGTGCAACATCGGCCCAATACCACCAGGCGGCGGTATCGGGCTGTTGCGATCTCAGACAGAGTGCCAAAGTTTCCCAGAGCCTTGCTGGATGAATTATGAATGGAAATAGCGAATAAAAGAAATAACGATCACAACAACGAGTTGACTCGTTGTTGGCACTCAACGATTGGACGGCAATAACGAGTTAACTCGTTTTTGGCGCAGAAAGGGTTAAACGTGGCAGCCATTGGTGGGCATGGACTGATGCCAGCAGCTGGAGTATGAACAGCTGCAGAACTATTAGGAATGTCTGACCACTAAGTGTGTCTGACTCTTAACCACCAAAACCTGCACGGACTACAATGTATGGCGTATTATCCTCATGCCAGTGTACCTTGTGTACTGTTTACTCATAATATTATTAATAATAATAATAATAATAATAATAATAATAATAATAATAATAATAATAATAATAATAATAATAATAATAATAATAATAATAATAATGATAATAATACACTTTGTTTGTATAATACCTTTCAAAGTGCTTCACAGCTGCAAAAAAGGCATACAAAATTGGCATAATATGAGAACAGAATTGAGAAAAAAGTCCATACATGAAGCATGTATAAAATAGATAGCAGCTAAACAGACAAGGCAAGGCACAGAACACCAAATCACACAGTTTTTCATATCAGGATCCAACATCCCAATAGGTCCCTTTGTTTACGGCTTGATCATCCTTTCCACTCATAGTATATTCAGATTCAAATTCTTTATTGCCTATTATTTATTGTAACATAATAGTATATATATAATATATATATATATATATATATATATATATATATATATATATATATATATATATATATATGGCACAACATCTAATTTGCACCGCTGTTTATTGTTCTCATATTTGTATATTCAGATCTAATTGTATTGCCTATATTTATGTATTTCTACTATCACCCTGCCCATACCTGTACCTCCCCTCCCCCATGCTGCTATAATTCCTGGATTTGCCAAGGGCATCAATAAAGGAACATCTTATGTTCTCATTTATCATTATAATAAAGGCTTTTTAATTGACTGCCTTCCTCTGTATCATTGTGGATCGTCTTCCTTTTTCAACTGATGTACCATATTGTGATGTGATTGTGATGTGTGCCGGGCGCCATTGTATGGTAGCCATTGAGCCTGCATAGCCCAAGGTTGGGTGCTACCAGTGGTGGTGAAAGAGGCAATTTCCACCCTACATTGTAAAGCGCTTTGAGTGTCTAGAAAAGCGCTATATAAATGCAATTAATTATTCATTATTATTATGTTGGAGCTGATTGTTCCTAAATTACAGCTGAAAAAGTGAGCGTTTTATGGTTGCCAGGCGGTGAGGATGGGACCCAACACATCAGCCCCTCTGACCGTTAACACTGGAGCCCCCCCAGGACTGTGTCCTGAGCCCCCTCCTCTACTCCTTGTACACCCTCAATTCTGTAGCCATGCACAGCTCCCAATATAGTGATTACGTTTGCTGATGACACAGGAGAGAGGGAGAAAGGCAGGATCCCATCAACGTCAACAGGTCTGCTGTTGAGAGAGTCAGCAGCCTCTAGTAACTCTAGTTCATCTGTGTTCACATCAACATCAACAGGTCTGCTGTGGAGAGAGTCAGCAGCTTCTAGTTCCTCTGTGTTCACATCAGAGGGTCCAGCCCAAAACGTCAGCGGATGTGAGCTTCCCTCCATCCAGGATATATGATTTTTAAGGACCCCAGCCACGCCAAACCACAACTGTTTCAGCCGCCTGTGAACCGAGGAAAACCAGTGCTATTCTACTGCTGTCTCTGCTACTGATTTGTACACACTACTGATTTGTAGACACTACCGATTTACACACACTACTGATTTATACAGACCACTGATTTACACACACTATGGATTTACACACACTATTGATTTATACACACTACTGATTTATACACACTACTGATTCACACACTATTGATTTGTACAAACTACTGATTTACACACTACTGATTTACACGCACTATTGATTTATACACACTACTGATTTGTACAAACTACTGATTTATACACACTGCTGATCTACACACGCTATTGATTTACACACACTATTGATTTACACACACTACTGATTCACACACTATCGATTTGCACACACTACTGATTTATACACACTGCTGATCTACACACTCTATTGATAGAAAGAAACAGACTAAGAAACGACGTAAACTCCATGATCAAAACTGCAAAAAAGAATTTCATCAAGGACAAAACTGAGGAAAACAAAAACAAACCACGTGAACTTTGGAAATTACTCAATAATCAACTAGGATGCAGTAAAAAACTTAAAACCAGATTCTCAAACATAAACATAAAAACGGACAACACGCTCATCACAGACAAGCTGGATGTAGCCAATTACTTAAACATTTTCTTCACAAACATAGCCACAACACTGGTAAACAAACTACCCTCCCACTCAGGGCTTTATGGGGTAGAACACATAGTAGCTTACTACAAAAACCTAGGGGTCCGCAAGGACGACTTCAAGCTGGAAATGGTAACAACAGATGAGGTACTCAATAAACTGAGCGCCCTCCAACCTAACAAGGCCACTGGCCATGACAACATCCCCTCCAAATTCCTCAGAGACTCAGCAGCCGCCATCACACCAATCATCACACACATAATAAACCTCTCCATAAAACAGGGACACGTCCCCAAGGACTTCAAAATTGCGAGGGTGACCCCTCTGCACAAAAAGGGCAGCAAATTAGACCCAGGCAACTACCGCCCTGTTTCTATTCTCACCTCCATCTCGAAAGTCATGGAAAAAATAGTCTACGAACAGGTCGAAAAGTACCTAGCGGAAAAAAATCTAATCTACGAATTCCAATCTGGCTTCAGAACATCCCACTCCACTGACACATGCCTTCTCTATTTGAATGACCACATCAAACAAGAGGTGGACGCAGGCAAATACTGCGGCATGGTCATGCTGGACCTACAAAAGGCCTTTGACACGGTCAATCACTCCATTCTGATTGACAAGCTAAAAGCAATTGGTTTTGATAGTCTATCAGTGAGCTGGATGCAATCCTACCTTGAGGGGAGGGAACAGATGGTGGAGGTAAACGGTACCCTATCCCCCCCCCTCACAGTGAGCTGTGGTGTTCCACAAGGAAGCATACTAGGACCGCTACTGTTCCTAATTTATGCAAATGACATGTCGTCAGCTTGTGACTGCAACTTGTTCCTGTTTGCGGACGACTCAGCCCTGCTGGTCTCTGACAAGAACAAGTTACAGGTTGAAAAAACCCTCAGCTCGGAACTAGGCAGAATCTGCATATGGCTCGCTGATAACAAACTATCATTACACATGGGCAAAACAGAGTCCATTCTCTTCGGTTCAAATAACAAACTCAGCAAGACCGACGGCTTCTCAGTTACAGTGGGTGACAATATTGTCACAAGGAAAGATGAAATTACCTACCTGGGTTCCATCCTAGAGGCTAATCTCTCCTGTGACAAAATGGCATCCAATGTAATAAAAAAAGTCAACCAACGAACTCGATTCTTGTACCGGATCTCCTCTCTGGTAAACAAGAACACCCTGAAGACTCTGGCAGGAGCACTCATTCAGGGGTACTACGACTATGCTTGCACCTCATGGTACCAAAGCACCTCAAAGGCGCTAAAAACAAAATTACAAACATCTCAAAACAAACTGGTCAGACTACTGCTTGACCTTACTCCTAGAACCCACCTCACCCCTGCCCACTTTGACAACCTAGGATGGCTTAGAGTAGACGACAGAGTACAACAACTTGCAATGGGCCTGGTCTACAAGATACACTACACGACCAAGGTACCCATGTACATGTCAAAATACTTCCCAAAGGTCAGTGAATACCACGATCACAACACCAGAGGGAGCTCCACAAATCATGTTAAACCCAGATTCGGCTCAAATAAGGGACTAAACACGTTTCGCAATTATGCCACATCAATGTGGAACGCCCTACCCAAAGCTGTAAAGGAATGTGGATCACTACCCACTTTCAAAACCTCTCTCAAGGGACACCTACGGGAGACTGCAATTCAACACTGGCCCCTGTAAATATCCTAACCCAACCCCCTCCAATGTACAGTCATTTACCTAGTATGGTTTTGTCAATAGTTCAATGTACAATTGTGTTTGTTTGTACAGTGTCTCCTCCCCCCCCCCCCTCAATGTACAGTCTTCTTCTTTCGTGTAACGTCAGAGGTCCAACTCCGTATCTTGTAGCCATGCCCTTAACTCTGGTCCCACATCAAAGAGGCTGGCTTCCGAGGGTGGTTTGTATAGGGGGCAGATGGTCAGGATGTGGTCAACAGTCTGCTCAGGGTCTCCACACTCACATGCAGCGCTGTCTGCCAGGCCCCACTTTTTTAATGATGCTTTAAAGCGACCAACCCCAGATCTTAAACGGTTCAGCAGAACCCATTGCCGGCGTGGAAGATCGTCTCCTGTGGCGCCATCTCCTGGATCCCAGATGTGGTGGTGGATACGGGATGGCCCAGCACTCTCCCACTCTCTCTTCCAGGCTGCCGCCAGCCATCCATTTCTGGATAGGTCCTCAGTGGTGGAACGGAGCATCTCTTGTGCCACCTTGTTGTAGGGGTGGCGGGACTTGAGTCTGCTCATAGGTGCTGTTGTTGTTGTGGTGTTGTGTAGGATGTGCCAGTCATGCTTCACTGCCTTCCTTGCTAGGGCGAGAGTGGCAGCCTCTCGTCGTAGGCCAGCTGGTGCGATTCCTGCAAGGACTGGCAGCAGGAAGACGGGTGTAGCCTTCAGGCATCCAGTGATGATCCGGAGGGCGTTGTTAGTAGCCGCATCAACTTTTTTAACGTGCAGGCTTCTGCTCCAGACTGGGGCACAGTACTCTGCTGCCGAGAAGACCAGGGCTTGGGTGGATATCCGAAGGGTCTTGGCAGTGGCTCCCCAGGTTGTACCTGCGAGGCGTCGGATCAGCGCAACCCTTGATGTTGTCTTTGCCCTGACATCTTCGAGGTGTTGTTTGAAGGACAGTGTCCGATCCAGACGCACGCCAAGGTATTTAGGGGCTTGTTGGGACTCCAGACGCTTGTGGTCAGCATATACCTCCAGTTCCCTCTTGGCATCTCTGTTGCAGAGATGGTATGCTGCTGAAACGGTCTTGCTGGTGCTGAGCTGTAGGCGCCACTTTTGTAGATAGGCTACTAGGATGTCCATGTCTTGGTTAAGACCGTCCTCCAGTGCCTTCCATGTGGGTCTTCTCAGCATGATGGCAAGATCGTCCGCATAGCCGTACTTTCTGGATGCTGTGACTGGGAGATCGTAGATGTAAATATTAAACAGCATCGGAGAAAGGACTGACCCCTGTGGGACACCGTTCCTCAGTCTTCTGAGCCTGCTGCGCTGGCCATCGCTGGTGTGTAGGACAAAACTGCGGTTAGACAACATCTCCATGATAAACTTCACCATGTGCCGATCAGGTACCATCCTCATCAGCTTCAGGTGGAGTCCACGGTGCCAGACAGTATCGTATGCGGCAGTCAGGTCCAGGTACACTACCCCCGCTTTCTCATTAGCCTGGAAGCTGTCCTCGATGTCTTGAGACAGTAGTGTTACCTGGTCCACTGTTGATCTACCACGTCGGAAACCGGCCTGTTCCTGTGGGAGCTGTGTGTCAATTACTGGCTCAATGCGGCTATGGATCATTCTTTCCAATATCTTAAATGGAACACAGAGCAGCGAGATGGGTCGATATGCCTTGGGGTCTTCCGCAGGTTTGTTTGGCTTTGGCAGGGCAATTACAGAAGCACGACGCCAGGTCTTGGGGATCTTACACCTCTGATAGCATGCAGAGAAGAATGCACAGAGCCAGTCAGATGTTGTTGTGCTCTGGTGGGTGATAAACTCCGGGTGGATGTTGTCACGGCCTGGAGATTTGCCCGTCTTGAGCTTACTCATGGCCTCATCGAGTTCATCTGCTGTGAACTCTCCTGAGAGGTTAGAATCTACACTGGCCACCTTGGAGAGGGAAAACACCTCCTGTGTTATCAGGCGGGTAACATCTTTGTCTGCGTCTGGGTAACGACCGTTCTTCAGGAGCTCGGAGGCGATGGCATCTGCAGTGACTGGGCAGCTTGGGGGCTTCGTACATCTGCCTGTAAGCTGGTTGATCGTTTGCCACGCCTTCCGACTAGAATGGGTAAAGTCAATTGATTCAACTACTTCAGTCCATCTGTCTCTACGCGTGCTGTCCAGTCTCTGGAGTAGTGCCGCTGCAGTCGCATCCACCTCTTCCCTGGAGCCAGCGCTCTGGTGGTCGCACAGGAGGCGGCTGCACTCCTCGTCCCAACCAGGGATGTAGTTCCTGTTGTAGCCGCGTGGGATGGTCTTCTTTGCCGCACCCAGGAGGACCCCACAGTAGGCCTCATAGGCGGCGTCCACATCGGCTGCATCTGGGTCTGGCAGACCAGCTGCCCTCTTATCCGTCTCCTGAGCAAATACCTCCCAGTTGGCCTTTCGAAAGTTCCATCTTTTGACAGGCTTCCCTAATACCGGTTGCACCAGTGATGGGACTTTAATGATGGATGGTCGGTGGTGTGAGTCGGGAAACCTGTCTAGGACGCGTCTTTCTGGTTTCGGGTCATTGCTCCAGCATACGGCAAAGGCCAGGTCTGGGTTGGTAGAGGTGTTCCAGCGTGCAGAGAAGAAGCTTGGCGGCTCCTTGGGGTCGTACAACAGCAGAGCATCGATGTTGGAGGCCCATTCGCTGAGCGCCTCTCCGTTAGGTGTTGTGTAGTTGTAACCCCAGTCTGTGTGTTGACAGTTGAAGTCACCTGCGTAGATGGCGGGTGCAGTTATGGACGGGAGGGACGTAGCAGCCAGCTCTGATGGTGGGGGCTTATATACGTTGATGACTGAAGTTTCCTGGATTTTAGTAACCAGCCACTCGATGTTGGTGCCTGGTGGGGATTGGCTACTGGCTGACCAGCTTAGTTCAGTCCTCACGAAGGTTGCCACACCATGTTGCTTGTTGTGGATGGACCCGGCTAGATGGAAACCAGGCATCTTGAGGATGTTATCGTTTGTGCAGTGTGTCTCCTGCAGGAGCACCACCGCTGCCCCATTGGAATCAGCCAGGTGACGTACGATCTCGAGTTTGGCGCTGGTGAGGCCCTCGACATTGAGTTGGAGCACTGGTAGGCCGCGGTTTTCGACGGCCGGTATGACCGCCCGTCCTGAGTAGGACGCTCCACCGTACCTTGGCCTGCCTGCTCGACGTTTAGTTGGCGACATTCGTTTCACAAGTTGGTCTTGCACCATCTCTTGCTACTTACAGGGAAGGCCTCGTGAAGGCTGTCGTCATCTCCCCCTATGGTTGTCAATATCCCAATGTACCCAACCCCCCCCACCCAACCTCCTCCAATGTACAGTTTCTACGTCAAATGTATATACTCCCTTTTCCTGACTCCTTCTGTATCACAAACAGTACTGTATTTGCAAATCTGGTATGTCATAAATGTATAGATGTAGCAGTACTGACTATCTGTATGTCATGTATGTCATATATGTCTATATGAATTGAAAATGGGGGACCCTGATGGAAACAAGACAAACGTCTTTCTCAGGTCTGCATCCCCTTAACAATTGTATGTATTGAGCCGTACTGTATTGTACCCATTCTGCAATCTGTTAAATAAAGTTTTCATTCATTCATTCATTCATTTACACACACTATTGATTTACACACACTACTGATTTACACACTACAGATTTATACACACTACTGATTTACACACTACAGATTTATACACACTACTGATTTACACACACTACTGATTTACACACTACAGATTTATACACACTACTGATTTACACACACTACTGATTTACACACACTACTGATTTACACACTACAGATTTATACACACTACTGATTTACACACACTACTGATTTATACACACTACTGATTTACACACACTATTGATTTACACACACTACTGATTTACACACACTACTGATTTACACACACTATTGATTTACACACACTACTGATTTATACACACTACTGATTTATACACACTACTGATTCACACACTATTGATTTGTACAAACTACTGATTTACACACTACTGATTTACATGCACTATTGATTTATACACACTACTGATTTGTACAAACTACTGATTTATACACACTGCTGATCTACACACGCTATTGATTTACACACACTATTGATTTACACACACTACTGATTCACACACTATCGATTTGCACACACTACTGATTTATACACACTGCTGATCTACACACTCTATTGATTTACACACACTATTGATTTACACACACTACTGATTTACACACTACAGATTTATACACACTACTGATTTACACACTACAGATTTATACACACTACTGATTTACACACACTACTGATTTACACACTACAGATTTATACACACTACTGATTTACACACACTACTGATTTACACGCACTACTGATTTACACACTACAGATTTATACACACTACTGATTTACACACACTACTGATTTATACACACTACTGATTTACACACACTATTGATTTACACACACTACTGATTTACACACACTACTGATTTACACACACTATTGATTTACACACACTACTGATTTATACACACTACTGATTTATACACACTACTGATTCACACACTATTGATTTGTACAAACTACTGATTTACACACTACTGATTTACACGCACTATTGATTTATACACACTACTGATTTGTACAAACTACTGATTTATACACACTGCTGATCTACACACGCTATTGATTTACACACTATTGATTTACACACACTACTGATTCACACACTATCGATTTGCACACACTACTGATTTATACACACTGCTGATCTACACACTCTATTGATTTACACACACTATTGATTTACACACACTACTGATTTACACACTACAGATTTATACACACTACTGATTTACACACTACAGATTTATACACACTACTGATTTACACACACTACTGATTTACACACTACAGATTTATACACACTACTGATTTACACACACTACTGATTTACACGCACTACTGATTTACACACTACAGATTTATACACACTACTGATTTACACACACTACTGATTTATACACACTACTGATTTACACACACTATTGATTTACACACACTACTGATTTACACACACTACTGATTTACACACACTATTGATTTACACACACTACTGATTTACACACACTACTGATTTACACACACTACTGATTTACACTAGTGCTGTCAGGCGATTAAAAAAATGTATCTAATTAATTACAGGAATTAATCGCATTTTTATCGCATAACCATTTTATTTATGCCTGATATTCTATATTCTATAATCATATTTCAAATTGCATGTGTCCGGATGGCAGAATTCAGTGCTGTATCTACAAAACCTTCTGTTTAATCATCTTCCATCTATTAATTTGCTTAGATTTTTCAGGTCTGGTCAATTTGAGCATAGTGTTATTCACAGTCAAAGAATATATATTTTTTATTGATATTCTCATTTGGTTCATTACAATTTACTCAAGCCTAGTAACAGACACAGTATTTGTGAGGATTCGCCTGTCCCTGGACCTTTTTCCTGTGTTTTCCCTGTCTACTCTCCTCTACTCTTCACCAGCCCCCACCCTTGCGATGATTTACTCTCCTCTACTCTTCACCAGCCCCCACCCTTGGACATCCTTGATCCTCTACCTTCACGCACCTGTTGGGAGTTTGCAATCACCTCGGGAGAGTACATAGGTTGCAGACTCCCCTCCAGTCCTTGTCGGGTCGTTCTGTGTTCTGGACTCTGTGTTCGTTCTGTATCTGTATCTGTGTACACTCTGTGTTCATGGAGTTCTGTACGTTACCATCCTGTACGTTACCATCACCTGCCGCGTCTCCGGCGTGAGACGACGTGCCAGCCATCACCACCTGTCGCCGTTTGCCTGGAGTGGGACACCGTCTTCGCTCTCTAATTCTCTACGGGAGGTTTTCCAGTGTTACCACTCCAGACGTCAAGCCGGCTCGTCATCGCTCCCGATTCCACAGGAGGAAGGCGTCTTTTCGTGATCCTCGTTCCTGGGGGTGAGGCTCGTCGTCGCTCCCTAGTATTCCACGGGAGGACGGCGTGTTCCCATCCCGGTCCCCTGGGACCCCCTTTGTTCTGCGCTGCCCGTCTGCAGCATCCGAAGAGGAGGAGGAGGATCTCCGTGCCAGGCCCCGCTGTTGGGCCCCTGTTCCCGTGCCAGGCCCCCGCCGTCGGGCCCCTGTCCCCGTGCCAGGCCTCCGCCGTCGGGCCCCTGTTCCCGTGCCAGGCCTCCGCCGTCGGGCCCCTGTCCCCGTGCCAGGCCTCCGCCGTCGGAACCCTGTCCTCATCCCTGTAAGCAGCTCTGGCCCTCGCCCTGTCCAAGGCCTTAACCCTGTTCTCTGTCCCTGTCTCCAGCCCGCCTCTCCGGGCCTCTGTCCCTGTCCCCCTCTCCAGTGCCCCTGTTCCTGGCCCTGACACTTAGCCCTGGTCCTTAGCCCTGGCCCTTAGCCTTAGTCCCTTAGCCTGTTCGCCTCTTAAAGGCACAGTGCCGCATTTTCCAGATTTCCTTGACTCTAGTGTTTTTGTGTTTTCCCTTAAAGGGACTGTGCCGCCTTTTGTTATGTAAGAAATAAATTCCCTGTTTTGGCTTACACTCATACCTGTCTTGTGTTGTGCGATTGGGGTCGGTTACAAACCATAACAGTATTTCTGACACTGGGAATACATTCCCTGAGATCAATTGATGTCCCTCGAATCATATACTAAGAACATGCAAATGGACCATATAAAAAAAGTCTGTAAATGTGTATTCTACGTTCTTATGGAATGAATGAGATAAAAGAAAAACGCTATTTAAAAAATATATATATATTTTTTGTAATTCATTTTGAGTTCATTTTCATAACGCGATAATTTGCTGTGTAATTAATTAATCTAATTAACGTGATAAACTGACAGCCCTAATTTACACACTACAGATTTATACACACTACTGATTTACACACTACAGATTTATACACACTACTGATTTACACATCTACTGATTTATACACACTGCTGATTTACACACACTATTGATTTACACACACTACTGATTTACACACACTACTGATTTACACACACTACTGATTTACACACACTACTGATTTTCACACACTACTGATTTACACACTATTGATTTACACACACTACTGATTTACACACACTACTGATTTACACACACTACACTACACTTATATTGTAAATTGATGCTATTCTGGGTGGTCCATAACCCCCTGTCTCCCACAGAGGTGGTCCTAACCCCCTAATCAAAACCCGCCCTCCCCTCCCTCACTCTACATCTATATTCTACCCTGCTAACCTTATGGGTTAGCCTTCTATATTAGTTTAAAACCATACTTAGCCCTAACCTCGTTCCTATCCCCATAACCCCAATGGACCTCATTCACCAACATGGGTCTCATTCCCGAACGAATTTACGACAAAAAATGTCGTCTTAGCCAGATTTCGGCCCATTTAAGACATATTAGGGCTGGGAGTGGAAATGGGCCGAAAAATTTTTCCTGAGATCAGATTTGATCGTGGCTGAGAGCAGATTTAAGAGTGCTGAGGAGCACTCTTAAATCTGCTCTCAGCCACGATCAAATCTCATGATTGATTGACTAATTTAAAATTGTATTAACTTGACAGACTGTGTTCTCATAGTGATTCCTTCATGTCAACGCTACAGGCCTCCTTGGAATTAATTACTTAATCATAATTAAAATAAATATGACAATATTTGTACGATAATGTCGGAAAAATAAAGAATATGGATTCATCTGATCACAGGGCAGCTGTTTTTTTTTTTTTTTTTTTTTTTTTATTGCAAAACAAAAATTATTAAAAGTCAGTACTCAACACACAATGCATAATGAAACTAACAATCAAGGTGGCTAAAATGACATGCAAGTACAGAAACAGAAAACAAAAAAAAAGTCTATAATAATATTTTACCGTATACAGTGTATATCCAATGAAATTACCAATTATACAAATGCCTTATACAGGATATACCCCTAATACCTATTTTATAAAACCCTACACACATATGCTCCAGCTCGAACCCCCCCCCTCCCGGACCCCTCCTTGGATAGTACCTCCATTATCCCTCACTCCTAACCAGACACTACCATTATAAGCTAGCTTTTATTCTCTCCACCACTTCTAACCACATTGACATTTTGGATTCGTTGAGACCCAGAATTCTTGCTGTAGATATTTCTTGATAAATCACATCGAGATATGTAAGAAACCAAACCTTCCGGCACATTTTTTCCGGTTGAAACCAGCGTGATGCGATCAGTTTTTTAGCTACTGTGATACCCGATAAAACCAATCTCTTTAGCTGTGGATTTACTGCAAACTCAAAAACATCATTCAATAGTAATACAGAGGGGTGTACTGGTATATTCCAAGATACGAGTTTTGATAATTGATGGGTCACATCTTTCCAGAATGCCTTAACTGGTGGGCAGTCCCAATACATGTGCATAAATGTCCCTTCGTCTCCATTTGTACATTGGGAGCATTTTGAGTCTTGTTTAAGGCCCATTCTGTTCAAATCAAATCAAATCAAATTTATTTATAGGGCCCGACAACACACGTTAATGTCCCCATGGGCCGTACAGGTCTTCTTTAAACAAGTCAAGAAGACAACATAACAATAAGTCAAGAACAGAACAAGAACACCATAGGGTCCAAACATTTTTTAGATGAATGCAAATAAATGAAAGAATGCAAGCACTCCCAGACATACCCCACGCGAAGGTAAGGAAAAACTCACTAAAACCTAACAATAGGGAAAAAAAGCTCCACAGGCAATGTGGAGGAGAGAAACCTTAGAAGGGCCGTTCAAGGGGGGATCTCCCTTCTTAGATGTCGGTGATAGTAGTGTTGCAGACGGACAGTTGGTAAGCATGCACTCATGTGTGTGGTGAAACACAGATGAGTGCATGCAATAGCAACTGTACATTTTGAAAAATTAAAGATAGAGCTAATAGCGATAGCAACTGAACATTTTGAAAGATTAAAGATAGAGTTGATAGCGGATCTATTTGAGGCACAGGGGCGGCGCAAGAGGGTCACGTCCTCCCCGTCTTAGTCACTGTTCAGTCTTATAGGAGTCAAGTATGTCCTGTGAATATAGTTAAGATTGATTTGTTGATGGTCCGGGTTCCTTGATGTAAGACGGACATTTGCCCATGCTTCTTGCCAATCAAAGTCACTTTCCAGGTCTGGTATATCCCTCCTCCAGACAGAGTCTAGTTGGAGGGTTTCATACGAGGACGTTAGTAATTGATAATAAAAACCTGATACAAAACCTCTCGATGTTTCTCTTTCATAGAAGAATTTGTGGTATCTGTGGTGTTCAACTGGTATGTCTAATGGAACACTGTGAGACCTCAAACATAGGCGTAACTGTATGTAAAAAAGCCATGTGGACTCGGTGAGGTTAAACTTTGTGCATATTTCTCCATAACTACAAAAACCCTGGTTATTAAAAATATCCCCTAATGAGTGTATGCCTTGCTCTTCCCATATAGGGAATCTTATAGGACGTTTTTCAATTAATAGTGCATTGTTATTGAATAAGGGAGTGTGATTATGCCATTTTTGTGGGTTAGGATATTTTTTTTGTGTTTCACGCCATATCCGGATTGCATGGGTAATTATGGGGCCAAATTTCCGCTCACAGTGCTTGATTGGTAGTTTAGTGTGTGCTATGTCCTTCAGTCTATGTGGGGCTACTATGTTTTCTTCCAATTTTCTCCAGGATACCAATGCCTGGGGATCAAACCATATTGTCAATGGTCTTAATGTGTATGCCTTAAAATATTGGAAAAAATCTGGAACTGCCATGCCACCGTCTGCTTTATTTCTCTGTGCGGTGGATCTTTTTATGCGAGGTGGTTTGTTATTCCAAATAAATTTGTATGTGGAGGAGTGTAATCTTTTCCAGTAACCCTCTGGAGGGGGTAACGGTAGCATTGAACTGATGAAGTTGATTCTAGGTAGTACATCCATCTTAACTATTGATACCCTTGCCTGTACTGAGTTTTTAAGTTTTGCCCACCTGTCCAGGTCGTCTTTGATTTTGTTCTGTATTTTTGTGTAATTGTGCTTCACCGTTTGTCTTATGGTGGGAAATATTTCCACACCCAAGCATCTAAAATGTTTTACCATGGGTATCTCACTTGGGAGGGTTGTATATTTTTTTGCATGGGTGTTAAGTGGAAGGAAAGCCGACTTCGGCCAATTTATTTTAAATCCCGATAAATCACCAAAGTTCTCTATCAACTTGAGTAGATGAGGCAATGTGGTGTTGGGGCTTTGCATGAACAATATTACGTCGTCCGCATATAAACTAATTTTATGTTGTGTGCCCTTGATTACGATTGGTTCTATGGATTGGGATTGTCTTATATATTGTGCTAAAGGCTCTAATGATAGATCGAATAGTCCGGGACTAAGAGGGCAACCCTGTCTGGCTGAGCGTGATACCGGAAAGATTTTGGAGATGAATGTACCTGTTGTAATCATGGCCGATGGGTCTTTGTATAATACTTTAATCATATCAATGAATCCTTTTCCTAACCCCATCCTTTCTAATACTGCCCATAGATACGACCATTCCAGCCTGTCAAAGGCTTTCATAGCATCCAGGGACAGCATCGCCTTAGGTATGGTGTCTTCTTTGTCTGCATCTAGTACGTGCAGTATTCGTCTTATGTTATCAGTGATCAGGCGACCTCTTATGAAGCCAGTTTGGTCCGGATGAACTAAAGACGTCATATGCTTTTGTAATCTGATGGCTAATACCTTAGAGTACAGTTTGACATCGGTTCCGAGGAGGCTTAAGGGTCTGTAACTACCGCACTCGGTGGGGTCTTTGTCTTTTTTGAGAAGGACTGAAATGAGTGCAATATTGTCGTGTTTATGGAAGCTCCCCTCCTTGACTGAGTATAAGATCATATTTAGTAATAAGGGTCCAATTATGTCCCAACAAGAAAGGTACATTTCAGGGCAGCTGCTTAACCATATCTGAACCAGCTATTTTGGACAAATGTATAATTACTTTAATTACTCAGATATTCAAACACAATTATGCAATTATTGTGAAATGATTGAAAATAATTATTATTTAATGCCTTCTGTGGAATTTGTATTTCTTATTAGTTACACATCTGTTTTAATGATTAATTATATACATTTGAAAGAATGCAGGTCAACATGCAATGTATCACATTGATTGGTATACAATGAGACAGACCTTTGTTTGATTGATTGATTGATTGATTGATTGATTGATTGATTGATTGAAAACGTTATTAACAGATTGCAGAATGGGTACAGTACAGTACAGCTCAATTACATAAGGAGATGCAGACCAGAGAAAGAATTTCGTCTTGTTTACATCAGGGTCCCCCATTTTCAATTCATCATAACATATATGACACACACGACACAGATAGACAGTACTGCTACATCTATACATTTATGACATACCAGATTTGCAAATACAGTACTGTTTGTGATACAAAAAGAGTCCAGAAAAGAGAGTACATTTGACATAGAAACTGTTGTAGGAGGTTGGGTAGGAGGGGTGGGTGGGGGATAGACTTACACTGTACAAGCAAAACTGTACATTGGAATATTGACAAAACCATACTTGGTAATTTACTGTACATTGGAGGGGGTTGATATAGCTATAAACCTGCATTCCTTCGAATATATCATTAATCAATTAAACGTATATTGAAATACACTATATAGCCTATACACCAACACTGAAATGACAGTGGATAAATAAATAAGAACTAAAGCTAATCGGTGGGAATAGACTGCATTAATATTCCATAACAAGTCTTGTGTGCGCCTACGAATGAACTTATGGAATAATAAGCCATAGGCCCACTGCATTCATTCATTACGCCCGCCGTAGGCTATATATATTATATGTCATTCATTCATTCATATACAGTACTGCGCGTGCGTGTGTGTGTGTGTTTGTGTGTGTGCGAGCTGTATATGATGCCAATACATTAATCTAATCTAGTTTTGATGGCGTGCAAGCCGCATTTCTTGGAGACGCTCTCTGATTGGCACTGACTGACGCTAGGTTTCGTAATCACGCGGCTCGCAAGACTCGCAAAGCACTTCCGCCATTCCATTTTCACACAGTGTCATTACTTTGCTCTTAATAAGGAGCCCTGGAGGCGTTGTTTTGTATGCAAATTACCTGAACGGGAACACGCTTTCGAGTTTACGACAGAATGCCATTCTCCAAGCAGATATCAGATAATATCATTTGTGCAACCGTTTCAGCCACTAAGACATATTACCAGCACGTTCAGGACTCGTCATTGTCAACTTGTCATTGATTATGTCTCAGTGGTTCTAAGATAAGTCTTCTAGAATATATCTTTGAAAAATTTTCGGGAATGAGACCCATTGTCTTAGGATTTCTCTTACAACAACCTCCTTGGACAAACTTGACCGCACGTTCCTGTTTACTTCATTTGCATACAGAACCCAGCCAACCGAGCCGTGTGCAAATGAAAACCCAAAAATTATGAGATCTAAGAGAGTCACATGCGTACCGGCAGGCAAATGCAGAGCTAACTATACAAATGTGGAGTTGGAGGTACTCCTGCTGGGAGTGGAAAGGAGAAAAATATTATATTTAGTAGGGCTGTCCCCAGCTAAGGATTTGGATAGTCGACTTTGATTGGCCGAAATTAGCCGATAGTCGACTATTAGTCGACTATGAAAAAATTATAATAATAAAAAAATATATATATATATTTTTTATTTGTATCATTCCATTTGGGCTGTGGGGGGTGCTTAATGTCTGAAGGAGTCGACTGAAGGCTTCTTGTCCTCTGCAAAAGCATGCAATTGGTCCACTGATGGATACATCTTGATATTTGTCTAGTCTAGTGTGTTCATTAGATGGGTGAAATCCTTTTTCAGTGCCTCTGTGCCTGTTTTCTTAGGCAGTTAGCCTCTGGTATGCGTGTCATTAGCGTTAGCCACGCTTCTAGGCCTCTTTTCTTTTGGAAAGAATGATAAAAAAAATTTTAATTAAAAAAATTATAATATATAGGCTATATATATTTTTTTTCATTCGACTAAGAGGTTGGCAGTCGACTACGGCTCATTTTGATCGATTAGTCGACTATTCAACGAATGGGGGTCAGCCCTACAGCACGCTATAGTGGAATAGACTATATTAATCTTCCATATTTATACCGTCTTGTTCCTGGCCACCTGCCTCAATGCACGCACGGGCATAGTCTACATGTATAATGACTTGTTTTATTAGGAGATCGCAGATACTGTATGTGCTACAGTACAGTACACTTAGGGGCCTACATGTCTTAGATCTCTTTAGTATTGTCTAATGTTTTCGTGTGGATCATTTCCAATTTCTCATCCAAGGGTTTTATCTGAGCTGTTACCGCCAGGCGGTAAGTCTCAAAGTGCTTCTCGAATTGCTTCGAATTGCTTTTCGATTAGCTCCCTGAGGAATAACTTCATATCATCCATGCTAGGAACACTCGTGGTTCGGTGCGTGCTTGGCAATTTAGGTTGTTCTCTGTCGGCTACCGAGGATGCAGCACCGAGCCTAGTCGTCTGTTTGCCTCGCATGTTTGTCAGAAAAGTACCATACTGTCGAAATCATCAAATAAAAGGGAAAAAAAAACCAGTGAGGGGCCTAAGGGCATAAAACGCGTTCGTTTGTAAATGTTTGGGGAGCAGTTGCAATATGCGACTCACTCCATGATACCAGCCCCTCCCCCTGCCGCTTTCTTTTTTTTCTTTAGACTTAATATGACTGAAAGTTCTTTGAATTAAGCTCTTTCTTTCTTTCTTTCTTTCTTTCTTTCTTTCTTTCTTTCTTTCTTTCTTTCTTTCTTTCTTTCTTTCTTTCTTTCTTTCTTTCTTTCTTTCTTTCTCTCTCTGTCTTTATTTCTCTCTCTTTCTTTCTTTCTTTCTTTCTCTCTCTTTCTTTCTTTCTCTCCATCTCTCTTTCTTTCTTTCTTTCTTTCTCTCTCTCTCTCTCTCTCTTTCTTTCTTTCTTTCTTTCTTTCTTTCTTTCTTTCTTTCTTTCTTTCTTTCTTTCTTTCTTTCTTTCTTTCTTTCTTTCTTTCTTTCTTTCTCTCTCTCTCTCTCTCTCTTTCTTTCTTTCTTTCTTTCTCTCTCTTTCTTTCTTTCTTTCTTTCTCTCTCTCTCTCTCTCTCTCTCTGTGCGCATGCGTGTGAGTGGAGTGGAGACCGGAGTTTGGTGAGAGTGACTGCGTTTGAGTGAGTTTCTAACTTTTTTCTATCTGTGTTGTGTTTAATGTTGTGAATTAGAGTGTTATTTATTTATTTGTAGGTTGCTATTGTAGTGTTGTTGGTTTCAAACAGAGGTTGGTTCATCTCGGTTCGCGTGTCGCTGTCGCCTGTCGGCCAGCGCGCGCTGGTTAGGATAGGCTGCTGAAATGGAGGCTCCTATTCTAAGCAGGAGACATGGTTTTAAACTTGCAGTTGGAGCTGATGTGTCAGTGGAAGATTGTAGTTTAGCTGTTGGTAAGGTTGTGGGCTATGAAAGCATTGTATCTGCCGCTCGGATGAATGGCACGATGGTAATGTTTGTGGACCACGTTGGAAAGGCGAACAAAGTGACTGAGACCGGCGTCACGGTTAGAGACACGTTTGTTATGGTGACTCCTCTGTCTACGCCGTATACAAGAGTTACCATCTCGAACATACCACCACTAATCAGCGATGATTTATTAGTGAAGGAATTGTCGCGGTATGGTAAAGTGGTCGCACCAATTAGAAAAATGTCATCCGGCTGTAAATCCCCATTACTGCCGCACGTTGTGTCACACAGACGCCAGGCTCTAATGATCATGAACAAACATGACGAGGAGCTTGATCTGGTGTTCAAGTTGAACGTTGATGGGTTTGAATATGTTGTATATGTTAGCTCTGGGGTTTCAACCTGTCATGGCTGTAAAAAGCAAGGCCACTTCCATCGGGACTGCCCTGATAAGGTTCCCACTGCGGGAGCGCAGGGGGGAGCAGGTGCGGACGCACCGAGGAGTTTTGTTGATGCAGTGACGAAGACGGCTAACGCTAGTAAGAAACAGAATGACAGTGAAAAGACAACAAGGGAGGAAGACAATGGAACTGAGAGTCAAACTCAAGGTGCATCAAATGCAAACCAGGAACAAAATAAAAGAAAGGAAAGTGGTCAAACAGGAGATCAAACTGGTTTAAGTGAAAATGAAGGACAAATAATGAGTGCAGGAAAAGTTAATCAGCAGGAGACAAGTCAAAACAAGGAGAGTAGGGAAATAGTAGATAGTGATGGAGTTTTGATGGATGAGGCTTTCAAAGTCCCTAGTGCTACTAAAAGAAAAGGAAAAGAAAATGGTAAAGAGGGCTGTTCTCAGGCAAAGAAAACAGTAGACAAGGTCAGGGAACCGGAGGAGCAGTCAGATTCTGAGTCAGTTGACTGTCACTCTAGTATGGAGGACGAAGGAGAGGAAGAGGAAGAGGATGACCAAAGTGAAGGCAGTCAGAGCTTGTCTGAATCACAAAAAAGTGAAGTGAAGGGGAAGAAAAAATATGATGTAAAAAGGGTTCAACATTTCTTGAGAGTAACAAAGAAGAAGTATGAAATTGAAGATTATTTCTCTGATAAAGAGGCTCTTTTTTCTTCTGTCAAATCACAGTTGAGGAGCAGAAATAATGGAGGCTATACTGAAAAGGAGGGGTTCAGACTGAAGAAAATAATACAGAGTATCAAAAAAGGAATGCTCAATGATGGTGAAACAAAGGTC
>NC_140178.1:103416096-103423596 GCF_963971535.1 Notolepis coatsorum
AGACCCATCAGAGAGGACACGTCTTCTGTGTTACAAAGTCCGGGCCCTGCTGCATCCACTATTTGTTTCAGCTTTACTGCCCCAGCTGAAACTAAACGCTGGGTAAGACCAATCCTGCTTTCATTCTGAATGTCCAATCGGGCCCCATAGATTATAAGCTCCTCCAATAGCCAAAACAGTGAACTTGTGGGTTCCGTTCTGCTCCATTTAAACAGCATCCATGTTTTAAAAAGTCCTTGATAAAATGGAGTCACATCACATAAACGTATAAAATGACAATCCAGCAAAAACAAAGACACATCAAATTTCAAACCTTGTATTCCCCTTAAAATGGTGCTCATTACCGGTTTCCATACCACATCCTCATCCCTTCCTGCAATATAGCGCTGGATGAATTGTAACCTGAAAGCCGCTTTCCTACTCTCCAAGTGAATCAGTCCCTGCCCTCCCTCCTCTTTCGGCAGGTAGAGCACACTCTGTGGGACCCAATGCAAACGATCCCAGAAGAAATGTACCATGATGGACTGTAGTTTTGATAATAGCCCAGCAGGGGGCTCCATACATTGCAATTTGTGCAAAGTTTTGATGCCACCAAGTTATTAATTATCAATACTCTTCCTCTGTATGACATATGTGGTAAAAGCCACCTCCACTTTGCCAAACTCCCCTCCACCTTCTCCACCATTCCCTCCCAATTCAGTTTTACAGTCTGGTCGTCTCCTAAATACACTCCCAAGTATTTTAGACCTCCCCTCTTCCAGCTCAAACCTCCTGGCAGCTTAGGGGAGACCTACAGACCAACTCCCAACTGCTAAAGTCTCGCTCTTTTCCCAATTTACTTTTGCAGCTGAGATTTTACCAAAAGTTTCAACAATACAGCCTAACCTGTTTACATCCTCCTGACTCCTTATAATGACAATAATATCATCCGCATATGCAGACAAATTAAAATATGCATTAAAATCAGGTAAAAACATCCCGATCAATACGTGAACGGATATTGTGCAGCATTGGTTCAATAGCAAGTGTGTAAAGCATGCCAGACATCGAACATCCTTGCCTTATGCCCCGAGTGGTTTTGAAAGGGTTTACACAATCCACCATTAATTTTCAGCACACTCTCAGCGTTCTCATACAAAACCATAATCTTAGCAATGAAACCAGGGCTGAGGCCGAACCTCTCTAAGACCTTCCACAGGTAACGGTGCTCAACCCGGTCAAATGCCTTTTCTTGGTCCAAAGATACCAGACCAACATTTATGCCTAATGAATCAGAGACTTCCAAAAGATCCCGAATCAGTGACACATTGTCAACAATAGACCTGCCGGGCACACAGTATGTTTGTGTTTTGTGGACGACCTGGTCCATCACCTTCCTCAGTCTATTGGCCAGAGCTTTAGACAGCAGCTTGTAATCCAAGCATAGGAGCGCCACAGGACGCCAATTCTTTATCTCCTGAAGATCACCTTTCTTTGGCAGCAGAGCCAGAACTGCCCTCCTACAGCTCTGAGGCAAAAAGGAGTCTTTAAAACTTTCATTAAAAACGTCCAAAATATCCTCTTCCAGCTCAGTCCAGAACGCTCTATAAAACTCTGGTGGGAGTCCATCGATCCCAGGGGCCTTCCCTCCCTTCATGCTCTGCAATGCCACGCCCACTTCCTCTGCAGTTAGAGGACCCTCCAGCTCCGTGTTGGTCTCTTTTGAAACTCTGGGCAGCCCATTGCAAAAGGAGTCAAACACCTCTTCATTCTCAACATACTCACTTTCAAACAAGTGAGAGTAAAACTCCACAGCTCTCTGCCGGATCTCATTGTCTTCAGTCAACAGCTGTCCTGTGGCTGAGCGCATAGCATGAAAGAGCCTGCTTTGTCCGTTTTTCTTTTCAAGACTAAAAAAATACTTTGACGGAGAGTCCATTAGAGCAGCGCTCTGAAAACGGGACCGAACCAGCACCCCCTGCACTTTAGTGCCCAACAGATCTGCCAGTATGGCTTTTTTAGTACTGAGATTCTCAACACAACCTCTGTTTCCTGTGGATCCTGCAGCAAGCTGCATCTCCACTATTTCAGTCTCCAAATCTCTCATAGACTTGGCAATGTCACGAGAAACGTTGAGAGTGTACTGTTGACACAACTGCCTTATCTCCACTTTGCCACAATCCCACCACTGCTTTAATGATTCAAAATCATTTTTTCTTGTTTTAAAAACTTTCCAAAAAAATACAAAAGACTCTTTAAAATTAACATCTAATAACAATGCAGTGTTAAAATGCCAGTATGCAGATTTATGTTTCACTTTTGAAATAAAAACACTACAACACACCATAGAGTGGTCAGAAAAACCCACAGGGATTATTCTGCACTCTTTAAAAATGCTGAGATGATGTTTGAAGCAGTAAAATCTGTCCAACCTGGCCAAAGAAATGATATTCTCCTGCTCTGGACCCAAGTGTACCATCTGTTTTTCCCATGTATTCCTCTCCATACATCACTCAAACTGTGAGCCTCTATCATCTTTTGTATGGCTCTCTTTGAAGGACCATGAGGTTCACAATGATTCTTGTCCAGCTGATCATTTTCTGTACAATTAAAATCCCCACCTAAAAATAAAACATCCTCAGGTTCACACTGGCTTAAAACCACACTGAGTTCACTTAAAAACTGAACTCTGGCAGGTCCTAAATTGGGAGCATATACATTTATAAATACAATATTAAAACTCTCATATTTGGCTCTGATCACCATCAATCTGCCCTTCACTATTTCCTCTACCTTATATGATGTTGGCAAAAAATTCCTGGAGAAGAGTAGTGCCACCCCGCCACTATTCCTACTCAAATGACTTAGCACAACATCCCCATCCCATTCTCTCTTCCAGTCAGTCTCATTCAAGGTGTCGCTGTGTGTTTCCTGAACTAACATTATATTGATGTTCTTCAACCTAACAAGTTCAAACAGACTCATTCTTTTCCTCACATCTCTGGCTCCATTTAGGTTAAGTGTGGAAACCCTGAACTCACTCATGAGTGTTGATATGAGAAAAACAAAACAAGAAAAAACACACAGGAACCAGCCTGTTCTAGACCTTTGTTTCACCATCATTGAGCATTCCTTTTTTGATACTCTGTATTATTTTCTTCAGTCTGAACCCCTCCTTTTCAGTATAGCCTCCATTATTTCTGCTCCTCAACTGTGATTTGACAGAAGAAAAAAGAGCCTCTTTATCAGAGAAATAATCTTCAATTTCATACTTCTTCTTTGTTACTCTCAAGAAATGTTGAACCCTTTTTACATCATATTTTTTCTTCCCCTTCACTTCACTTTTTTGTGATTCAGACAAGCTCTGACTGCCTTCACTTTGGTCATCCTCTTCCTCTTCCTCTCCTTCGTCCTCCATACTAGAGTGACAGTCAACTGACTCAGAATCTGACTGCTCCTCCGGTTCCCTGACCTTGTCTACTGTTTTCTTTGCCTGAGAACAGCCCTCTTTACCATTTTCTTTTCCTTTTCTTTTAGTAGCACTAGGGACTTTGAAAGCCTCATCCATCAAAACTCCATCACTATCTACTATTTCCCTACTCTCCTTGTTTTGACTTGTCTCCTGCTGATTAACTTTTCCTGCACTCATTATTTGTCCTTCATTTTCACTTGATCTCCTGTTTGACCACTTTCCTTTCTTTTATTTTGTTCCTGGTTTGCATTTGATGCACCTTGAGTTTGACTCTCAGTTCCATTGTCTTCCTCCCTTGTTGTCTTTTCACTGTCATTCTGTTTCTTACTAGCGTTAGCCGTCTTCGTCACTGCATCAACAAAACTCCTCGGTGCGTCCGCACCTGCTCCCCCCCTGCGCTCCCGCAGTGGGAACCTTATCAGGGCAGTCCCGATGGAAGTGGCCTTGCTTTTTACAGCCATGACAGGTTGAAACCCCAGAGCTAACATATACAACATATTCAAACCCATCAACGTTCAACTTGAACACCAGATCAAGCTCCTCGTCATGTTTGTTCATGATCATTAGAGCCTGGCGTCTGTGTGACACAACGTGCGCCAGTAATGGGGATTTACAGCCGGATGACATTTTTCTAATTGGTGCGACCACTTTACCATACCGCGACAATTCCTTCACTAATAAATCATCGCTGATTAGTGGTGGTATGTTCGAGATGGTAACTCTTGTATACGGCGTAGACAGAGGAGTCACCATAACAAACGTGTCTCTAACCGTGACGCCGGTCTCAGTCACTTTGTTCGCCTTTCCAACGTGGTCCACAAACATTACCATCGTGCCATTCATCCGAGCGGCAGATACAATGCTTTCATAGCCCACAACCTTACCAACAGCTAAACTACAATCTTCCACTGACACATCAGCTCCAACTGCAAGTTTAAAACCATGTCTCCTGCTTAGAATAGGAGCCTCCATTTCAGCAGCCTATCCTAACCAGCGCGCGCTGGCCGACAGGCGACAGCGACACGCGAACCGAGATTAACCAACCTCTGTTTGAAACCAACAACACTACAATAGCAACCTACAAATAAATAAATAACACTCTAATTCACAACATTAAACACAACACAGATAGAAAAAAGTTAGAAACTCACTCAAACGCAGTCACTCTCACCAAACTCCGGTCTCCACTCCACTCACACGCATGCGCACAGAGAGAGAGAGAGAGAGAGAGAAAGAAAGAAAGAAAGAAAGAAAGAAAGAAAGAGAGAGAGAGAAAGAAAGAAAGAACAAAGGTCTAGAACAGGCTGGTTCCTGTGTGTTTTTTCTTGTTTTGTTTTTCTCATATCAACACTCATGAGTGAGTTCAGGGTTTCCACACTTAACCTAAATGGAGCCAGAGATGTGAGGAAAAGAATGAGTCTGTTTGAACTTGTTAGGTTGAAGAACATCAATATAATGTTAGTTCAGGAAACACACAGCGACACCTTGAATGAGACTGACTGGAAGAGAGAATGGGATGGGGATGTTGTGCTAAGTCATTTGAGTAGGAATAGTGGCGGGGTGGCACTACTCTTCTCCAGGAATTTTTTGCCAACATCATATAAGGTAGAGGAAATAGTGAAGGGCAGATTGATGGTGATCAGAGCCAAATATGAGAGTTTTAATATTGTATTTATAAATGTATATGCTCCCAATTTAGGACCTGCCAGAGTTCAGTTTTTAAGTGAACTCAGTGTGGTTTTAAGCCAGTATGAACCTGAGGATGTTTTATTTTTAGGTGGGGATTTTAATTGTACAGAAAATGATCAGCTGGACAAGAATCATTGTGAACCTCATGGTCCTTCAAAGAGAGCCATACAAAAGATGATAGAGGCTCACAGTTTGAGTGATGTATGGAGAGGAATACATGGGAAAAACAGATGGTACACTTGGGTCCAGAGCAGGGAGAATATCATTTCTTTGGCCAGGTTGGACAGATTTTACTGCTTCAAACATCATCTCAGCATTTTTAAAGAGTGCAGAATAATCCCTGTGGGTTTTTCTGACCACTCTATGGTGTGTTGTAGTGTTTTTATTTCAAAAGTGAAACATAAATCTGCATACTGGCATTTTAACACTGCATTGTTATTAGATGTTAATTTTAAAGAGTCTTTTGTATTTTTTTGGAAAGTTTTTAAAACAAGAAAAAATGATTTTGAATCATTAAAGCAGTGGTGGGATTGTGGCAAAGTGGAGATAAGGCAGTTGTGTCAACAGTACACTCTCAACGTTTCTCGTGACATTGCCAAGTCTATGAGAGATTTGGAGACTGAAATAGTGGAGATGCAGCTTGCTGCAGGATCCACAGGAAACAGAGGTTGTGTTGAGAATCTCAGTACTAAAAAAGCCATACTGGCAGATCTGTTGGGCACTAAAGTGCAGGGGGCGCTGGTTCGGTCCCGTTTTCAGAGCGCTGCTCTAATGGACTCTCCGTCAAAGTATTTTTTTAGTCTTGAAAAGAAAAACGGACAAAGCAGGCTCTTTCATGCTATGCGCTCAGCCACAGGACAGCTGTTGACTGAAGACAATGAGATCCGGCAGAGAGCTGTGGAGTTTTACTCTCACTTGTTTGAAAGTGAGTATGTTGAGAATGAAGAGGTGTTTGACTCCTTTTGCAATGGGCTGCCCAGAGTTTCAAAAGAGACCAACACGGAGCTGGAGGGTCCTCTAACTGCAGAGGAAGTGGGCGTGGCATTGCAGAGCATGAAGGGAGGGGAGGCCCCTGGGATCGATGGACTCCCACCAGAGTTTTATAGAGCGTTCTGGACTGAGCTGGAAGAGGATATTTTGGACGTTTTTAATGAAAGTTTTAAAGACTCCTTTTTGCCTCAGAGCTGTAGGAGGGCAGTTCTGGCTCTGCTGCCAAAGAAAGGTGATCTTCAGGAGATAAAGAATTGGCGTCCTGTGGCGCTCCTATGCTTGGATTACAAGCTGCTGTCTAAAGCTCTGGCCAATAGACTGAGGAAGGTGATGGACCAGGTCGTCCACAAAACACAAACATACTGTGTGCCCGGCAGGTCTATTGTTGACAATGTGTCACTGATTCGGGATCTTTTGGAAGTCTCTGATTCATTAGGCATAAATGTTGGTCTGGTATCTTTGGACCAAGAAAAGGCATTTGACCGGGTTGAGCACCGTTACCTGTGGAAGGTCTTAGAGAGGTTCGGCCTCAGCCCTGGTTTCATTGCTAAGATTATGGTTTTGTATGAGAACGCTGAGAGTGTGCTGAAAATTAATGGTGGATTGTGTAAACCTTTCAAAACCACTCGGGGCATAAGGCAAGGATGTTCGATGTCTGGCATGCTTTACACACTTGCTATTGAACCAATGCTGCACAATATCCGTTCACGTATTGATGGGATGTTTTTACCTGATTTTAATGCATATTTTAATTTGTCTGCATATGCGGATGATATTATTGTCATTATAAGGAGTCAGGAGGATGTAAACAGGTTAGGCTGTATTGTTGAAACTTTTGGTAAAATCTCAGCTGCAAAAGTAAATTGGGAAAAGAGCAAGACTTTAGCAGTTGGGAGTTGGTCTGTAGGTCTCCCTAAGCTGCCAGGAGGTTTGAGCTGGAAGAGGGGAGGTCTAAAATACTTGGGAGTGTATTTAGGAGACGACCAGACTGTAAAACTGAATTGGGAGGGAATGGTGGAGAAGGTGGAGGGGAGTTTGGCAAAGTGGAGGTGGCTTTTACCACATATGTCATACAGAGGAAGAGTATTGATAATTAATAACTTGGTGGCATCAAAACTTTGGCACAAATTGCAATGTATGGAGCCCCCTGCTGGGCTATTATCAAAACTACAGTCCATCATGGTACATTTCTTCTGGGATCGTTTGCATTGGGTCCCACAGAGTGTGCTCTACCTGCCGAAAGAGGAGGGAGGGCAGGGACTGATTCACTTGGAGAGTAGGAAAGCGGCTTTCAGGTTACAATTCATCCAGCGCTATATTGCAGGAAGGGATGAGGATGTGGTATGGAAACCGGTAATGAGCACCATTTT
>NC_140178.1:103428596-103478596 GCF_963971535.1 Notolepis coatsorum
GCGGCAAATTCAACTTTCAAACAAGTATATTACATGATTGGCGAAAAATGCAACCCCGAGCCGGCAGACGAGAGCAAAGTGCCACGACATGCGCGCGACTGCGAAACGGGACGTACACGACCCGCTGCACGTTAAGAGGTTCACCACTACTAGTCACGCAGGGGCGATTTTACCACTGGGGCACCAGGGGCACGTGCCCCCCCCTGAAATCTCAGGTGCCGCTGAGGTGCCACCCCAGTTTTATTTTTATTTTTTATTAAAAAATCGAACCCTCCTAATATACTAACCTACAATAGCACACAACACTTTGATGAACATTGTTACTCAGCTGATAGAGTTGTGCCCTTCCTGATGACTTGTCGCTTTGGATAAAAGCATCAGCTAAATGACTAAATGTATGTGCCCCTGCCCTAAATGAGTAAATGTATGTGCCCCCAGTGTGCCCCTGCCCTAAATGAGTAAATGTGTGTGCCCCCATTGTGCCTCTCCCCATATTGGCGCAAGCTGATGCAAATTTAAACCAGTCCGTAGCACTCTGGTTACAGTAGTTAGTTACACAGGGGAGGGGACTATAATTTGTCGGCTCGGAAGGAATAAAGGATACATAACCTCTCAAGTTAAATGTGGGTTCTTCTGAACCGGTCACAGCTGATGTGGAAATGATTGACAACCATTGTAGGTGTAGCCAAGGAGCGCATTTTGACTGCTTCAAAAAGCAACCCTTGACAACTCCAGCGCTGATTGCAATTTGGAAGTGCAACAACGACAGACTGAGAAGCCGGGTGCATTGCAGATTCAGAACAACTTCAAGAAGACAAACTTACCTCACTGCTTTCATGTTCAACCCAGATTTGGCTCAAACAAGGGACTAAACACGTTTCGCAATTATGCCACATCAATGTGGAACGCCCTACCCACAGCCGTAAAAAAAAATAATCCCACCTTCAAAACCGCTCTCAAAGAAAGACAAAGAGCACCTGGCCCCCGTAAATGTCTAAACCCCCCCTCCCACCCACCCACCCACCCCCTCCGAAATAATGTACAGTTTCCTCCCCCTCATATGTATATATTTTCTGTTAGGATCTCTGTTTAACAGTACTGTATATTTGCATATCGTGTATGTCACAAATGTAACGGTACTGTATATCTGTATGTCATGTATGTCATAAATGTCATGATATATATCTGTATGTTGTTGTGTACGTCATTATGAATTGAAAATGGGGGACCCTGATGTAAACGAGATGAAAGTCTTTCTCTGGTCTGCATCCCCTTAACAATTGTGTGTATTAAGCTGTACTGTATTGTACTCATTCGGCAATCTGTTAATAAAGTTTTCAATCAATCAATCAATCAAAAAAGGTCAGAGCCGGACATCAAAGAGTCAATTATAGGTTATACAGAAGATATGTATATATGCCTCAAATTAATAATAAATAATGCATAATGCTTTTTAGTTACACAGGGGACTAACGGTAACGGAACGATACATAACCTTTCAAGTTCAATGTGGGTTCTTCTGAACCGACCAGTCACAGCTGATGGCCAAATGATTGACAACCATTGTAGCCAAGCAGCTCATTTGAACTGCTTCAGGTAAAATTGCAAGTGCAACGACAGACAGTCTGACTAGACTCAGTCATACTGCAGAAGAACAATTTCATCAAGGACAAGAAGGCAAATTTAGTTAACTGGAGTCACTGCTTTTAAGTTTTATGGTAAGTTGAATCCTGATATTGAAATGTTTGTTCAATTAGTATTTTAAATTTGTAATATGTGTCCCTTGTGGCTTTCGCGCACTTTGCTAGCTAACGTTAGTATAATAAACAAGCAAAATGAATACAGTGGTAAGTAGAGCATAAAAGCCACTGTTTAGTAATGGTATAGACTTAATTAATGGGTGAGATAGTTAAAACTCTCCAGCTAACATTAGCTATCTAGCTAGGTCTCACGTTATTTTCAGTTATCCTAGCTAGCTAACTGTAAAGGACAGGGACACTCAATTATCATGTTTTTCACACTCAATCAATCAATCAATCAAATGTATTTATATAGCACATTTAGACATGACGCTTAAGTGCTTCACATAGCTAAGAACAAAGAAAAGTATACAATAAACAGAAAAAACAACCAACGGATAGACAAAGGAAAACAGAACAACACGTCAACAAGAGTCAAAGTGAGTCAGGCGATATAAGTGGGTTATAGATCGTATAGCTTTACGCTCTGCTCTATTGGAACTATCCCTTTATCCATTGTAATAATGAAGAACTTTCTCCACATGCACACACCTATTTATCTCTGCCTGGCCACACCCACATCCGCTCCTATATAAGCGGGGTCGTGGCCACACAATCAGCTCCTTCCCTACTTTCACCACCGAAAGTGTCTGTATACACCACTTTAAGTTTAGTGCCTAAAGTAGTTAGTTAGTAAGAAAAATGCATTGACATTGTATCTTTGTTTTCTCTCTCTCAATTTTTCGAGAAAACAAAGCGATAATGTCTTCACCACCGGAGAGACTAGAAGATGATGATCATTCTGACCTCCACCGGCGCTTTGCATTGGGCGCGCGCCGCTGAGCAATCCCCGCCGGCATTGTCTCCGGCTCTGCAGCTGGATACTGTGCCTCGGGGGGCGGTCGGCTGTGTGAGAGCTGACGGTCTCCCTGGGCGGGTGGTGTTTTTTGCGACGCAAGCCTCAGGTGTGTCAGTTGTGAAAGGACAACTGTGCAGCTTGCGTTAGGTCGTTGCCCCTCATAGCGGCGTGGAAGGGGTTCTAGTTTGATGCCCCACGATAACACAGTGCTCCTCCTCAGTGAAGTCGTAGCTTTGTTTTCCTGGGGCCGTGATTCCGAGTCTGCGGTTCAATTCCCCGGGTCTCTGGAAAACGGATACCATCTGCCACCGCGCTGGCCCCGTTTTTCAAGACGAAAACACCCGGCACGAGGGAGGCGAGCTTGGTGTTTCATTATGAGAATATCTCCGAGCTCGAGTCGGCTGCAGCCCGCGTACAACGGGGCTTACTGCCAATGCCGCTGTGTCTGGTAAACACCGTTCTGTGAAAGGGACGTGTGTTGCCTTTTTCCCTTTTTTCTTTCGGATAAAAAGAGGAAAAGACAGCGGCTGTCAGAAGTGTTGGCCTGTATCGCTATTTCTCACGTTATACAGCTTCAGAGTAGCCGCTTAGCTTGCTACTGCGTTAGCTAGTGGCTATCGATAGCCGGTAGAAGCTAACTGTTAGCCAGTTAGCTGTTAGGGTAAGTCGTTAACTGGCGGCTACACTCGGCTAGAAACGTTAGCTTGATGCTATCAATTAGCCTGGAGTTAGCTGTTAGCTTATGCTACAACCATTGGCGCTAGCCATGAGGAGGTAGCAGGCCCTGGCACTCTGACTACGGCGTCATCTCTGGCAGAAGATGTCGTCGGGCCTGCGCCCCATGACCGGCCGCAGGAGGGGGGCGGAGCGGCGGAGCGAGGCTCCAGCCCTCGCCGCTTCTGGCCCTGCCAGTGAGAGGCCTCGTCAACGTGGTAGACCAACCTGTGTTTGCGGCCATTTCGTCCTGCATACGAGGTGCAGGTAAGATGTCGGTAGGACATTGCCCCACTCTTCCTTCCTCCCCCTCCCAAATGTTTTTTGGTTAATAACGACGTCTTTGTTTAACAAAACATGTTACTTCACTGCATTTGGAGATACGACGTGTGCTGTGTGAAAATTTTCTTGGTCGCTATTTTATATAGCTTAGGTTCTAGCATTGGCCAAGGCTTATGTCTTTTTCTCTACCTAAAAACTGCGTTATTTTTTACGTGAGTAAAAATGAACTGGGGTTTTTTGTTGTATGATGAGAAGTTGTGTGTGTGTGTTCATGTAACGTTTAGACAACGTGGCTGAGTCCACAACTGGCTGGGTGTTAACCTACAGCGCTGTAGTGACATGTGATCAAGGGCCTGATTCCCTCTCTTGGCTTGTTATTTTCTTTACTTTTTTTTTTTGATCCACTTTTTCTCCCATTTTTTTCTATATTTTCTCCCATCCCAATTTCGTATCATCCAATTCAACCCTCCCCTGTCACGAACGCTGTTTCTTGCTTCCCACAAGCCGGCTGCAATGTGGACTAAGTCATACATAGCACAAGTCCCCTCCGGTACTTGAGGTAACAGCAGTCGCATCTTTTCACCTGCGCAGCTCGATCTCTCAGTGGCGAGGAGTAACGCGTGGGAGGCTCACGCTGCCCCCGACACTTCCTGATTCTACTGCGCAGGCGCACCAACCGACCTGTAGGAGTCGCTGTCCACAACGCCCGATCCCCACCCATCAGTTTCCCACCCCCTAATACGGCCAATGTGTATTAGTATGAACGACCAGCTAAACTGAAAGCAATGTGGAGCGCTGGGCTCGAACAGGCGAGCCCAGCGTCTCCGCATTCGTGGCGAGCGCCTTGCCCACTACGCCACGTAGCCGCGTTATTTTCTTTACTTAAGGGTAATGGTAAAAATAACGAGTGGCAAGTTTTCACACATAAGCAGAGCCGTGGATAAAACCTGTTTTCAAACGAGGTTATCGGCTGTGGCTGGCGTGCATGATGTAAAGCTTTTACTGTGCTTCATCTGCGCCATGCACCTGGTGTCACGGCTCTGTTTTTCTTTTGGGGTCGTATCAGGGGTGAGGTGGTGAGGGGGTGGGTGAAATTATTTCCCGGGTTTGCCCACGCCCCCCCCCCCCCCCCCCCCCCCCCCCCTCAAATATGATTTTGTTTACAAAACGTGTGTTGATTCACTATATTTTTGTGGATACGGTGTAATCCCTCAGCTACTGCTGGGGTTGTGCTCTTGCTTAGGGAGAGTGCAGTTTTCTCTGAAAATTGTTTCGTCGCTATTATGTATGACTTAGCAAGGCCTGTAGCTAGCACTTGGTCGAGGACTTATGTCTTCTCTCGTCATAAAAGACTGTGTTCCTCTTGCAGTAGTGAGAGTGAACTTTTGCCTTTTTTATTGTGTAAAGAGGGTTGTGTGATCATGTGTGTACGTTTAAGATAAACGTGCCATTGAGTCCACAACTGGGTTAGGTGTTAGCTTCCAGTGATGAAGCTAAGCTACGCTAATGGAGCGACTGTTCCCTAAGCTAAATGCACGCACAGAGACAAAAAAGGAATGTATCTTCTTGTCTAACTCCAGGGAAGATGTTAAATAAGCTAATTTCCCAAAATGTTGGAGTTTTCCTTTAAGTAAATGTGGCATTGAGTCCACAACTGGGTTGGATGTTAGCCTACAGAAGTTTACATGTATAGCTCTTGTACCAAGGCCTTTGGCCCCTCTCTTTGGTCAGTTTTTTCTTTACTTTAGGGTAAAGGTGTAAAAATTCAGGTGGCAAGTTTCGCACATGAGCCTGAAGCCATGTATAAAGCCAGTTTTTTCGTCTGTGGCTGGCGTGCAGAATGTGAAGCTATTACCCTAACAGGTATATGCGCTTTTATGTAGCGCGCTACGACGGGTGTCATGGCTCTGCTTTGTTGTTGCATCGTATCAGGGGTGAGGGGTCATAAGGGGTGGACTAATAAACCCCTCCCCCCTTTACTGATTGGCCGGGAGGTTGGACCTCCTGCCTGTCAGTCTCCCTGTCGTTTGAGGGGTCAGCGCGTCGAAGGGGGGGGGTTCCACTACATGTAAGGATGGGTGGGTCACAGGATTTCCCCCGGCCATGGAATAAGTCACTGGATGCGTTTTTCCTATTGGCCATGAGACATCCGTGAGTTTTCAGGCTCTGTGCTGCAGACCGCTGTCATTGTCAAAGTTGGATGATGCGATGCATTCGAAAACTGTTTGTTTTCTGCTCTGCTCTCTATTAAAGTGTGTATCGGGCCGTTGGTCACTTGGCCCAATTATACATGTATCTTTTTCAATTGTTACTCACGTAGATATCTCTCTGGGGGAACTTCTGTCTTCTCCTCTTATGTAAAGAGCAGAATTGACAGGGTTTTACCCTCAGACGCGTCATATGAGACCCGTGTCTGTGTCTTATAGGCCGGCTTCCTGCTGCTTGTCCCAGACAGCATGGAGGAAACGTTGTCTGGTGTTTCTTGTTAGAATTCACCATCGATATGTTTCGGGTTCTCGACGTGGATATAGCGCTGGCCCTGGGTGCTTTCCATGTGGAACCACTTTATGGCTGGCGCGCTTTGGTTGCCCAATTCATAGAAACTGCGTTTTCTATGCGGGCGGCTGGGAAGGAGATTTTATCTCTACAGAGCGTCAGTGCACTAGGTTAGACTCGACGGCTCACGTGCATCTCTGGGGGGAGATGACGGAGTAGATCAAAACATTGGCGGGGGGGTCTCACGCCCATGAGGTGGGCCACCAGGAGCCCACTGACCGTCTTTGTGGCGCCCTCTGTGATGTTTTGGATCGACACGCGTACCTACCCCCCTCTTAGGACTGGGGATGGCGGCGTGACTAGGACGCAGGACTGGTTCTGGTCGCGCCGGACCAGGTCAGTTAACCCGTTGTCCACCGGGGCGCAGATCTGCTGTTCTGGTACCCCGAAGGACTTTGTGCTTTTCCGGGGGGAAATGCTGGGTCGGGCAGGGGCGTCGCGGGGATTGATGTTGTGGATGTGTGTGTCATATGTATGCCATCACGGGTTGCCCTTAACAGTGACGTGCTTGGTCCATACTGTGTTGTACCTTGCGCTGTGTTAGGGGGCTTGGTCCCTCTCCATTTGTTTCACCCCTCCCTCCCTGCTAGGACGGGGCTGGGAGGGGGCTGTCGGGGAGGTTGTTGTCAACTCCTCTAGGCATCCCTGTGTAGGTCCCAGTCCGCCGGGCCTGGGTCAAACTCGTCCTCGTCGACCTGTTGGCCTGGGTTAACCCTTTGAAAACCGAAACACTTGTGCTGCTTGTATAGCCTGTGTATACACGCAGTTATGTTTCTGAGTTTTCTTTGTGGGTTAAGGGAACAACCGCCTCCTGTTAAACTAAACATAGGGGGGTGGTTGGTTCTCCGGTGTGTTGGTAGCAGAGTCGACTCTCGGGTTGAGGCCGGGCTTGACCCCGTCTGCCCGAGAGTATGCCCCCGTATCTTTCATGACGTCTGCCAATTGTGTCAGCCTCTTCTTTGAACCTTGACCCGCTGGATTGGGGGGTCGGGTTTGTGGAGGTTATGACATGGTGCACAGCATACCGAACACCCCTTCCGCCGGGATACTGTTCTTGCAGTAGACCCTTTAGGCACCTGTCTAGTCCGCAGTGCTCCAGGCACAGGTCGAGTTCTGCTCTTGGGGCCTGTTGCCTGGATTGAGGGATCAACCTCCTTGGGGGTTGTCTCCTCGGCACGCCGACTGGCCCTGCAGTGTTGTGGGGGGGTAGCCTCTTGAGGAGAGTGCTTCAGAGTGGCGTGCCAAGGGGGGAAGGGCCTGCTCTTGATTTGGGCCCTGTCCGATACGCTGGCGATGTGAGGGCTGGTGGGGTCTCGATGCCGCGGCCTCGTTGGCTTCACCAGGCCCCTTTTTTCGGGGGGTCCTAGTCCTCAGGTTGCCTAGGGCTGGGACCTCCTCCGCGCTCCGCTGCTGCAGCCTTGCCACGGGGTTGGGTTCTTGACCTTCGACCCCGTGATGTTGGGGGCTGTGACAGGTTTTTTTTTGGCTTCCCGTCCGTTCCCTGATGGCATGTGGGATTCTGAACGAAGGTAAGTCCCACGGTCTGCTCACCCTGTGCGTTTGAGGTGCTAAACCCTCTTCGCACAGTCGGGTCCGATTCCCTCCCGTCCTCCACTAGGGAGGACCGGGGGGCTCGGGTCCTGCCCGGTTCTGATGGTTGTAGGGGGCCTCAGAGGGTACATCTGTCAAGCTTTTTGCTCTGCTCAGCTCCTGTGTTCCAATAGAGCAGAGCGTAAAGCTATACGATCTATAACGTAAGGTTATCCTATAACCCTAGTTATATGAGTATAGCGAGCGCTCTGCTCTGACTCACTGAGGACCCCATGGTCTTTGCCTTCGGTGGTGAAAGACTTGGGAAGGAGTTGATTGTGTGGCCACGACCCCGCTTATATAGGAGCGGATGTGGGTGTGGCCAGGCAGAGGTAAATAGGTGTGTGCATGTGGAGAAAGTTCTTCATTATTAGAATGGCTAAAGGGATAGTTCCAATAGAGCAGAGCGCTCGCTATACTCATATAACTAGGGTTATAGGATAACCTTACGTTTTGAGTTTCGATTTAAAAGACTCAATGGAGGGGGCAGATTTAATGGACATGGGGATGTGGTTCCAGAGGTCAGGGGCTGCAACCGCAAAAGCACGTCCCCCCCTAGACTTGAAATTAGACCTACGGGTGGTTAAGAGACCCTTGTCAGACGATCTGAGGGCCCTGACGTTGGTATAGGGGGTGAGGAGGTCTGCTAGATAAGCAGGGGCCTTACCATTAAGGGCTTTGTAGACCAATAAGAGGACCTTGAAGTCTATTCTAAAGCGTACCGGGAGCCAGTGGAGGGAGGCAAGTACAGGGGTGATGTGAGCTCTCTTCCGGGTACCTGTGAGCAGTCTAGCGGCAGCGTTTTGGGGCAGTTGTAGACCGGCTATGGTGGATTTATTAAGCCCCACGTACAGGGAGTTACAGTAGTCTATGCGTGAAGATATGAAGGCGTGAATTACTCTTTCCAGGTCTGAGGGGGAGAGAATGGCCTTGATCCTGGCTATGGACCGGAGCTGGAAAAAACACCCCTTCACCACCGAGTTTACCTCGGTCAACTCAGGGTCAAAGAGCACGCCCAGGTTTTTAACGAAGGGCTTGACTAGGGGAGACAGGTTACCCAGGCTGCTGGCAATGCAGCTAACATGCAATCGTCTAGTGTCTCATTGCTTCATTTTGTGAAAAATATGCACAAAAGCTCATAAACACTGTTGGTGACTTGAGCATATTATTAACTTAGCTACTGTAGCTGCTCTTGTCATTTTAAGCTATGATGAATACAATAAGATAGATATTCCTTTATTGATCCCCTTGGGGAAACACCCCCTTCACCCACCCACCCCCGCTCCCCCTTTTCACATTAGGATATAGCATCCCAATTATGATATCCTTATAAAACCGTTAACACCACTTACTCACTCACAGTATATGGGCCTGCTGGACTAAATATGACTGGTCCATGTCCAGCTGTAGCTAATAAAGCTCAGCCTGTCTGTGATACCACAAGGTAATTGTAGAAACATGCAGCGCTGGCAAACATACACACACACAGGCAAAACGTACCCGCACGCACGCACGCACACACACGCACACACACACACAAACACACACACACACACACACACACACACACACACACACACACACACACACACACACACACACAGCTGCCAAATGTCTCCCACGGGACAGTTATAAAATTAGAGTTGAAAGAGAAAAGACTCCCTGCTGTTTCCTCAGCTCCCGCGGCCGCGTCAGTCTCTCCCTCTGAAACGCATCAACTCAACACACACACATGGACCCCCGTCGTTAAATAACAGACGCATCAGGGGCGGATTGATTCCGTCAGACATATCTCACGGCGTTCATCAACTCAGCAGCACACGCTTTACCAAACACCATCAGTGCGTGCGGGAGGCCTGTGTCAACTGGGGCCTTCGCGCACGGAGCGGGAAAAAAAATCACTTTATAAGCAAGGCAGGCAGGCATGCTGTACTACACGTGACCCCCCCCCCAATTACTGTACACGGAGTACAGCAGCGAGATTGCTTGCGGCTCAGTCCATTAGTGTGTGAAAGGTGGGTGGGGTAAGGGAAGGTTGGATCGTTATGCTTTCACGGAAGCGCAGGCTGTGCGCTCTCAGCACTAATCAGGGAGTGGGTAATTGATGATGGTCCGAATCAAAGGCTAAACCGGGCCTCTGAGTGGCTGGGGGGTCAGAGCCACCTTCACTGTAGCAGCAGCAGCAGCTGTAGAGCCTCCGTTCTCTGGCGGAGGGAGGAGGGAGGGAGGGAGGGAGGGAGGGAGGGAGGGAGGGGAGAGAGAGGGAGAAGAGAGAGAGAGAGGGAGGGAGGGAGGGAGGGAGGGAGGGAGGGAGGGAGGGAGGGAGGGAGAAGGAGAGAGGGAGGGATGGAGAGAGAGGGGGAGAGAGAGATTGAGAGAGAGAGAGAGAGAGAGAGGGAGGGAGGGAGAGGCGGAGTGTTGAGGTGTGTCGGAAATGGGACGTGCCGGTTGGTCGGATTAAACTCGCAGCCAATCGGGAGAGCCTCGTGTTTCTCAGCATGGCAGGTCTTTAATCAGAAAAAACACACTGACAGTCCATGTATGGGAATAAGCCGAACAGGTGTATGATATGAGTCATGGTGTGTGATGGAACAACATGATCATTTAAAGCATTAGATTAGATTTAAATGTATTGTCATCATACAGCACAAGTACAGTACAACAACAATAAATTTGGCTTCCAACCAGAGTGCAAATGTAATAGTAAAGTGGAACAGTAATATACAATGTACAGGTGATGAAATTGGATATAAAATATATAAATGAGTACTACTCAGTAATAGTGCTAATCAGATATATTTACAGAGGTGTAGTATTATTATAAGATAAGATAAGATATTCCTTTATTGATCCCCTTGGGGAAATTCAGGCATCATGGGGGGGGGGGGGGTACAGGTAGTAAAAACAACACAGGCAGTGTAAACAAATAAGTCAATATAATTTACTATCTAACTAACTGAAATATACAGAATTCACAGTATCACAGTTTTCACATTAGGTGCAGTATGCATAGGGTGGTGTTATTGTCCTCCTTGGGTTCCTATTAGTTCTAGTTGGATGTCTGGCAGCAGTCCCTGCCCACTGTTGTGGAGCCTGATGGCCGCTGGTATGAACGACTGTCCGAGGCGGTTAGTTGAGTGTCGGGGGGGTATGAGTCTGTGGCTGAACGTGCTTCTCATCTTGACTAGCTCGTTGTAGAGGGGGTGGGAGGGATTTTCCAGGATAGCAGCCAGCTTCCTTCTCATCCCCCTCTCTGCCATCACCTCTAGTCTGACCAGCTCGACTTCCACCACGGAGCTAGCCTTCCTCACCAGCTTGTTCAGTTTGTTGGTGTCCCTCGAGTTGATGTAGCCCCTCCAGCATGCCGTTATGTACAGTGATACAGGTATAAATACACTATGGTAGTTAGTCATACTGGCCAGGAGTGTAACTAGTAGGAGTATGTAAGGGATATGTACAGATATAGATATAATGTGTGTGGTAAATACAAATATAAAAAGTAAATGCCCTACTGCCCAACCAACCAACCAACCAAATACCCTACTGTCCAACTAAAGAAATGCCCTACTGCCCAACCAACTAACCAACCAATCAACCAACCAATGAATGAATGAATGAATGAATGCATGAATAAATGAATGAATGAATGAATGAATGAATGAATGAATGAATGAATGAATGAATGAATGAATGAATGAATGAATGCATGAATGAATGAATGAATGAAAACTTTATTAACAGATTGCAGAATGGGTACAGTACGGCTCAATACACACAATTGTTAAGGGGATGCAGACCAGAGAAAGACGTTTGTCTTGTTTACATCAGGGTCCTCCATTTTCATACATTCCCAAGCCCTTTTGAGGACCAACTGAATGCACCAAAATGTATCTCTTGTGTAGTGTTTCTTTTACTGCAGCGTTGCACATAATCTCACACACACATCCAAAAACAGTTGAATCAGTTTTGTACACATTACTTTAGTTTAATGGGAGTAAATTATTTTTGATATGGCCACGAGGTGGCCTACCAACCAACCAACCAACCAACCAACCAACCAACCAACCAACCAACCAACTAACTAACTAACTAACTAACTAACTAACTAACTAACTAACTAACTAACTAACTAACTAACTAACTAACTAACTAACTAACTAACTAACTAACTAACTAACTAACCAACTAATTAATCAACCAACCAACCAAATGTCCTACTGCCCAACCAACCAACCAACCAACCAACCAACTAAATGTCCTACTGCCCAACCAACCAACTAACCAATCAACCAACCAACCAACCAACCAACCAACCAACCAACCAACCAACTAAATGTCCTACATGCCCAACCAACCAACCGCCCAACAAACTGACAAACCAACCGCCCAACAAACTGAGCAACCAACCAGCCACCCAGCCAACCAACTGCACAACCACCAAACAAACCAACCAACTGACCAACCAACCCCCTCACCCACAGTGCACATATTTTATAGAGGGGCTCCCTCTGAGCACTAACAGTAAAATCACTCTGGAACTTTCACATCCCCCTCTAACAAAAAAAAACAATAACCTTTGCCCCTGTATTTACCAGCAATACAAACATCTCCAAGGACATTTAAAATGCAGCTTCTACTGTCATATATCGACGGCCCTGGGACCAAGAGCTCAGACAGTTTGTCAGTTTGAGGGGAAAAATACTTTTCCAGGCAGATAACCACCAACAAAGCCAACTGAGGGGGCGGGGGCAGGTCTTTGTGCTGTAGGTAGTCTTGTATTCTGCTCCCCGATTGGGTCTTCAACTAACTCCACCCTCCCACACTGCCCCGCCCCTGTCCGGGTGATAATCCCGCCCGGATGACCTCTGTACTCATCCCCTCTGATCCGATCACTAACACCATATTAGTGACTTTGTCTACACACACACACACACACACACACACAGACAGACAGATAGACACACACAAAGCCTCACACAGACAGATATACACAAACACACATATATACACAGGCATACAGACAGATAGACACACAGAGACACATGCACACAAAGCCACACACAGACACACACAGACAGATACACACACACAAAGCCACACACGCACACACACAGACACATGCACACAAAGCCACACACACACATAGAGACACATGCACACAAGGCACACACTCACACACACACACTCACACACACACAGACAGACACAGACACACAGACACACACACATAGAGACACACTGTAACATTCAAGCCTAAAATATGGCTCGTGTAGGCCTTGAATGTAAAGTGGTGGACACAGGACACTGGACAAGAGTATATAAAAAATAACAATATTTATTTGAACAGCTATTTAAATGGACAAAAAAGAGTGGGAGCTGGGTGTTCCAGACTCCAAAGTTCAATAACAAAACGAATGCACATAGGCCAAAAGAGAACAAACAGCAAAAATAGACAGGTAAGCAGTGAGAGCAGGTGAGACTCTGGTGAGCTGACATCTCTTGTGAAGTGGGAGACACTGCAGCCTGCATTCTGCTCTGCTTTGTAGGGCGTGGTGCCTCATCACCACACCTGTGTCAATTAGAAGAACAGCCATTTTAATTACATGGAAAATAACAGAAACAAAACAGAAGTGTGTGTCAATTAAACCACCAATTAGTGACAGCACACTACAACCACAATGTGAATATGCACCACAGACAGTAAGTATCCCTCCACCATGTGAAAGTAATACGTAACACACACACACACACAAAGCCACACACTCACACACACACACACACACACACACACACACACTTCAGAAACAAACATAGTATCAATGAGAGCATCAATAATACACCTGAGTGATGTCTAGTAAAAAAAATAAAAAATAAAAAATGTTGGTGCTGGGCCCTTGGAATCATCCTAAGCCCCCCCCCCCCCCCAGCTACGCCCCCAAAAGCCACACACGCACACACACAAATTTTACAGCACGGGCCACTGAGCAGGTTGACCCGGCTACCTCCTGGTATTACAGCCGATTTACTTCCCCAGCTGTTTAACCGCATCGCGGCTCTCCGAAGGTACAGATGCGGCGCACCGCGCGAGATAATGAAAACTCTGTGGCTGCTGAAGACGGATGTCTGTAATAAACTCAGCGGCAGCACTGCTTGAGAAACGGACCCCGCGGCCGGCGCAGCGCCATAAAGACATCAGGCGGCGCGCACGAACGTGTCAGCGCCGTCAACGTAGCTCATCTTGATCACCGCCATCAGCATCTGTAACCGCGTCGCCCCCTCGAGAAACGCTCGCGTTCGATACGTCCCGTCTGGGGAGAGCTCAGAGTCAATCACCACCCCCCCCTTCCACCCCCATTCCTCCCTCTTCCTCCCCCTTCCTCCCCCTTCCTCCCCCCGCCCCCCAGAAGAGCAACAGAGAGGGAACACAACTGTCCTTCTGCAACACAACAAAAAACGTCATTGAAGCTCCACCCAAAAAAATTTTAAGTTTCCATATTTCCATTCAACACATATATCTCAGCAAGAACAACATATGAGCAACCCAAGAAGGGTCCCGTCAGTCCAGTTTTGTCCATTTTTATACTCAGCACATCAAACAGATCCCCCTCATCAGGATCCTCCGTTCCACTGAAATAGTCCTGCACAGGTCTTGTCCCCCGATGCTCCGCGCTTCAGTCCAATCGTTCAAACAAACTCTTTTGTGACAAGCTGTCCTCAGCCCCAGTAAAGAAACCACTTCCTCAACTCAACCCTGTATCTGCCTGACTGCATAAAGTTTTTTCTGTTGCGAATCAGACACATGAGAATCATTGGGAAACTCATTTTCCTCAGAACTTGTGCCCTCCTCATCCTCGCCCATGCTGGACTGAGAGAAAACTGTGCCTTCTACATCCTCCTGACTCTCTTTGACCCAACTTGTCACTCCTTCTTTTTCCTGAGAGCCACTGTTGCCACTTTCTTTTTCCTTTTCAAATAATACAAGTACATTTTCCCCCACCCCTCCATCACTACTTCCCACCACGTCATCCACTGTCTGACTGTTTACATTGTCTACCACATTCGGCTTTTTCCCTATTACTTCACTGTCACTTGTCATATTTTCCTTATCTCTTTTCTTTCTCCGACGCGGTGTTGGGGGGACCAAAACACCTCTGCTCTCCCCTGTTACCTCACCACTGGTTGAGGGGGGAGCAGCGTCTCTCACTCCTCCCTTCACTGTACCTGCACTACCCGCAGCCTTGCGCTGCTGAGACCATGCGTTTCTCACTCCCTCCTCTGTACCTGCACTGCGCACAGCGCTGCGTTTTTCCCGGGGCTGAGATTGTGCGCCTCCTGCCTCTCCCCTCGGACAATCGTGCACCATATGTCCTTCCTCTCCACACTTGAAACACTTTGAGTTTCCAGAGTTCACAAAAAACGACAGTCAAAATCATCAACTCTTAATTTTAAAACCAAATCAAGCTCTTCTCCGCTGTTCTCGAGAATCATTCAAACCTGCCGTCTATGTGAGACAACATGTTTTAACACTTTGATTGCCAGGCTTATGTACATCATTATACCCTTCTCTGCCAGCTCTATTTGTCTATGGAGAAGTTCCCCTTCTTTGCAGGGCTATAACTTTTTAAATTGTATTGCTAAATTGACATTACTATGGCCGATTCAACATCAAGTATCTATTGTTCAGGGTGTAGCAACGTTATACTTTTTCATTCACATATTCATACTAAAATACGGTCTAAAGTATAAGTATGTTTTTATAGTTTTCTGCAGCATTCTCCAGAACGTGATTTATAGCCCTAAATGCATTATATTGATGATCAAATACAGTTTGATAGCGATCTGCACGAGATAAAAAATTTCAAATGGACGTGCTTCTAGAAGTTACTACTTATCATCTGATGTTGACCGGATGGGGGGGGGGTCGTTTATAATTCCGTGGCCAACATTAGATTATTCATCTAGTGTGGGTGATATGATCATTAGAGCAGTTTGTATCGAACACGTTAAAAAAAAACGCTGAAACTAACCGTAGCTTCCTCGTAGCGTTGGGCGATGAGCGTGGAGCAGAAATATTCCTATTATGGGATGTTGAAATATGCGATCCATCTCCAGGTTGTATAATAGTATATACGTCCAAATCATGTTGTTTATCGAGTTATTGGTAACGGATTGCTATCCATTGTGTCTAGCTCGAGTCCCGGGACTATTAGCGAGTGATCGGACCAAATTGGAATGAGCACCAGCTCACCGCTGGAGAGTTGAGAGGGGATCAACAGTAGATCTCAAGTCTCCGGGGGAGAAATATGATTGCGATCACAGATTTTTGAAATATTGATCTCAATGACGTGTTACGGCGTCATTGGCAGAATTAGCATGGCGGGGAATGACGAGTTAAGGCATCCTTGGCGGCCATAGTGTTAACAGCGGAGATTTGCATCCAGACGACAATTTCCTTATCGGGGAAATTATCCTCCCATGTCGTGCAAGTTGACTTATTAGTATTTTGTCACTTATGAATGGCGGAATGTTATTTATGTTAATCCTTCTGCCTGGTGTGGAGAGAGGCGCCATGGCAATGAACGCATCATCGATACTAATTCCGGATTCTACCACCGCGTTCACCTTCTCCAGACAGTCTAGGAAAATCACCACTCCACCATTCATTCTCGCAGCTGATTTAACACTTTTATGCCCAACAACTTCAGCTACTGCCAAGCTGCAGTCCTCTACGGACACGTTAAAAGCATTAATTTTAACACCATGCTTCCTGCAGAGTTTGGCAAACTGGCGTCTCACGCCAACCAGCGGCACAACCTGGCCGACTGCCAAACAAACAAACTCCCCACTTAACCCTGTACACACCAAACACACCGCAAACTAACACTACACTATCCGATTGGGGGCCAACCACGGACATGTCCGTGTTTCGGATCCAACGCTAGAGGGCCAACCACGGACATATCCGTGGCTAGGTTGTTTTGGCTTTTATTCCATTTTAATAACCCACTCAATGTCACCGAGCGGCACTGCAGAATTACCCTACTCTTGGAACTCGGAAAAGTGCATTACCGGCCAGATCCTCATAGGGGCGCTGTCTCGATAATGCAGTGTTCCCTGTGGCAGAACGGGTTTCTCTTTGTTTGTATCTTGAATGGAGTTTCCTGATAACGTGAAGCTATGTGTGTAGCATGTAGCATGGAATACGTCTTGCGACGCGGAATTCACTATGCTGTAAAGGAAAATATCATCAGCCAATGGACATATCGATCTACCAGATGGCGATCGATAACTGGGAAATCCTTTTTGCAGTCCAATCGGCCCACGGTAAGATCTTTTTCACATAAATTACAGGCCAATCGGGCCTTGCTCTCATACTCAACCCTCTGATCATCGTATGAGGCTACTGAGGCTAATGCCGTTATTGCTAATCAATAATCAGAAACGATGTCTCCCGCCCCCCCCTTTCATGCATTCATGGTGGACCGACATATGCATTTTGATTTTTAGCTCTAGCTTCTGTAGGGCCGAAACGCCATTCGATGTAACGTTATTAGCTATTAGCCTTATAACTAGCGTTCCAGGAATTATACCAGACCAATCCCATATAACGCTTATATTCACGAGGCTATAAAATGGGAACGTATTGATGAAAGGATTATTTCTTTAAGCCATTTTGAAGGGACGGTTTATGGTGTCAATTGACAATGAGAATGGACAGATAGCAATACTAAAAAGTATAGATTTAGCTCTACAAACAGCCTCACGCATTGTTAAAATGTGTTATGATAAGCTGGCCTTATAGAGTGGGTCCGTCTATTACCTGCGGACGTCAATGTGCTATAGTTACAATATAGCATAAATAAATTTAACTAAATATATAGATAAAGAAACAGAAAAACTCACTCTACTTTCACACACCTCCAATCTCGCTCCCAGCATGCACAGACAGAGAGAGAGAGAGAGAGAGAGAGAGAGAGAGAGAGAGAGAGAGAGAGAGAGACTCACTCACGCATTATGGTTGCCCTCAAAGGGCCAAAGACTATAAATGTAAATGTAATGTAATGTAAAATAAATGTAACTACTCATTTACATCATTAGGCTTGCCCCCTCGATAGATGCCTTCAAATCTAGTCTCAAAACCCACTTCTACCTATTAGAAAGACAGGCTGACAGAGCGGGGTTCTCCCCCTAACAGTGAGGTCAGGTTGTCTATATAATAATAATAATAATATAATGCCATAATATAATCCAATCTGCCACGTCATCCGGGGGGACTCTGTTTTCTTTTTTTAGGCGTCACGTTCGTCCCTACGGTATGTTTACTGGCAGTAATAATCAGCGTGGGCAGAGGAAGACAGGCTGGATGGAGGCATAGCCGAGCTTACAACTTCTCCCAGCACTCACAGGTTAAAGGGAGAATCGAAAACAGAACCTACATTGTACTATTCCAATGCAACTGACTATGTTGGAAATTGAGTCAAAGTTTTTTGTCGCAGAGTCAACGTTTTATATGAGGACCATGTAGTCTCAATCTCAGCATTGTTACACATTGAAACTGAACTGTATAATATTATAGATATAACACACATTGAATTCTATTTAATGGTGTAGCAGCAGGACGTTGGACCAAGCGACCACCAGGGGGCGCTGTGAATACCTTGTTATCTGTATACCGGTACAGTACATTTTTACATTTACATTTATTAATTTGGCTGACGCTTTTATCCAAAGCGACTTACAAGTTCTGTATGACAAGTAGGCAGGAAGGGTACAACTCTTTCAGCTGAGTAACACTGTTGAAACTTGGGTGCTACAGTATCCAGTGCATAATAGTAAAGTAGGTATAAAGTAGTATAGTAGGTAGCAGTGATGGGAATAACGGCGTTATAAATAACGGCATTACTAACTCGTAACTTTTTTCAGTAAGGAGTAATCTAACGGATTACTCTTCCAATCTTAACGCTGTTACCGTTACTGCCAAAAAATTCGGCACGTTACTATGATTGAAGCAGTTTTTTCATCAGACCAACTAGATCTCTGCGCCGAGAGGCAATCATTTTTTTTAACTGTTCTTCCTTGGTTAGTGGGCAGTGCGCGAGACAAGCGCACGATTGGCTGAGGTTGAGTACAATTTCATGGTAAGCCAATCAGAGGTAGAGTTGGGCGGGTGTTCGAAAGCATGCATAGTCGGACACACAACGGAAACACAAGCGAGTCAGTCAACGAGAGACTGCAGGTCCGTGGGTCCGTGTACGTTTTGATAGTTTGTTTGGCAAGCCCAAATAATCCAAAAGGAATCCAACGAACAACACAAGCGAGTCAGTCAACGAGAGACGGGTCCATGAGCGTTTTTTGTTCGCTCTTAGTCTTGTGTTTGTTGTGTTGCAGCACAGGGCACTACAGTAGTGGAGGCTCTACTGCTGACAGCCTTATCAACATAGTGCTGCACTTCCTGGTTTAATAGCACAGTCTTCAGGTGCTCAGAGAGAGAGAGAGAGAACTAGAGAGATACAGAAAGAGAGTGAGAGACACACATGACACATCTGTTTTTAGTTTTATTTGCACCACAAAGAGTGATTGATTGAATTGAATTGATTGAAAACTTTATTAACAGATTGCAGAATGGGTACAATACAGTACAGCTCAATACACACAATTGTTAAGGGGATGCAGACCAGAGAAAGACTTTCGTCTTGTTTACATCAGGGTCCCCCATTTTCAATTCATCATAACATATATGACATACACGACATACAGATAGACAGTACTGCTACATCTATAAATTTATGACATACCAGATTTACAAATACAGTACTGTTTGTGATACAAAAAAGAGTCTAAAAAAGAGAGTATATACATTTGACGTAGAAACTACATTGGAAGAGGTTGGGTAGGTGGGGTGGGGGGGGGTTGGGTAGGTGGGGGGGGGAACTGTACATTCGAGGTGGTTGGGTGGGTGGGGTTGGGGGGGGGCACTGTACAACTGTACATTGGAATATCGACGAAACCATACTTGGTTCCAAGAAGAGGGTCTTGTGTATTATTGGGTTAGGACATTTACTGTACATTGGAGGGGGTTGGGTTAGGACATTTACAGGGGCCAGTTTCGAATTTCAGTCTCCCGTAGGTGATCTTTGAGAGTGGTTTTGAAAGTGGGTAGTGATTCACATTCCTTTACAGCTTTGGGTAGGGCATTCCACATTGATGTGGCATAATTGCGAAACGTGTTTAGTCCCTTGTTTGAGCCGAATCTGGGTTTAACATGGTTTGTGGAGCTCCCTCTGGTGTTGTGGTCGTGGTATTCACTGACCTTTGGGAAGTATTTTGACATGTACATGGGTACCTTAGTCGTGTAGTGTATCTTGTAGACCAGGCCCATTGCAAGTTGCTGTACTCTGTCGTCTACTCTAAGCCATCCTAGGTAGTCAAAGTGGGCAGGGGTGAGGTGGGTTCTGACCAGTTTGTTTTGTGATGTTTGTAATCTTGTTTTTATCGCCTTTGAGGTGCTTTGGTACCATGAGGTGCAAGCATAGTCGTAGTACCCTTGAATCAGTGCTCCTGCCAGAGTCTTCAGGGTATTCTTGTTTACCAGAGAGGAGATCCGGTACAAGAATCTAGTTTGTTGGTTGACTTTTTTGACTACATCGGATGCCATTTTGTCACAGGAAAGATTTGCCTCTAGGATGGAACCAAGGTATGTAATTTCATCTTTCCTTGTGACAATATTGTCACCCACTGTAACTGAGAAGCCGTCGGTCTTGCTGAGTTTGTTATTTGTTCGAAAGAGAATGGAGTCTGTTTTACCCAGGTGTAATGATAGTTTGTTATCAGCGAGCCAGGTGCAGATTCTGCCGAGTTCTGAGCTGAGGGTTTTTTCAACCTGTAACTTGTTCTTGTTAGAGAATCTGAAGCCAGATTGGAATTCGTAGATTGGATTTTATTCCGCTAGGTACTTTTCGACCTGTTCGTAGACTATTTTTTTCATGACTTTTGAGATGGAGGTAAGAATAGAAACAGGGTGATAGTTGCCTGGGTCTAATTTGCTGCCCTTTTTGTGCAGGGGGGTCACACTCACAATTTTGAAGTCCTTGGGGACGTGTCCCTGTTTTATGGAGAGGTTTATTATGTGTGTGATGACTGGGGTGATGGCGGCTGCTGAGTCTCTGAGGAATTTGGAGGGGATGTTGTCATGGCCAGTGGCCTTGTTAGGTTGGAGGGCGCTCCGTTTTTAGAGTACCTCATCTGTTGTTACCATTTCCAGTTTGAAGTCGTCTTTGCGGACCCCTAGGTTTTTGTAGTATGCTACTATGTGTTCTACCCCATAATGCCCTGAGTGGGAGGGTAGTTTATTAACCAGTGTTGTGGCTATGTTTGTAAAGAATATGTTTAGGTATTTGGCCACATCCAGTTTGTCTGTGATGAGAGTGTTTTCTGTCTTTATGTTTATTGTAGGGGATGCAAATAGATGGTTATCATACCATCGTAATTCTACACATAGTGGAATCATTATGAACAGGTACATGGTCCTATCACAAGCGGGGCAGGAGTTTTCAGAACCAGCCTAAAAGAATGGAGTACCTGAGTGGAGTCCCACAGTGACGGGCGTGTCCAGGCATGTTGGAACAAGACGGCAGGTTGGAACAAGACGTTGCCCATGAGAGAAGCACGGAGAATACCGTCTCTTCACGAAACTACTAGAAGTTGACGTTAAGCCAACACGACTTCTAAAAAGAAGTAACGGACATTAGAACGGACAGTCTAATAACCGTGTGTGGTCGCATTGTTATCGTAACGTGAGTTTTATGCGACAAGTACCCTTGTGTCTGAGAGAATATCATGCTAACCACGACAATGGCGGCGTTAGTTTCTGAAAAGTAACATTCGACTGAGAGCGAAAGAGGCTTTGTCAGTGCTGTGAGTTTCAAGAAAGTGAATGACATTGTTGAAGAAAGAAGCAGATGAATATTCTGTGAGAGTTTTGATGGACTTTTAATGAATTGCAAAGACTGAATTGTGCATTCGTTCTGGATTGAAGAAGACGTGGTGCCTGCTGTCCAGGCAGTCCCAGGATCTGAGGGAGACCGGCTGGTGTCCATCAACAGTTTAACACACACACACACACACACACACACACTATCCCACACAGAAACAGACTGGAATACACGCACACACAAAAAGACTGGAACACACGCACACACAAACAGATTTAAACATACGCACATGCTCAGTGACCAAGCAGTCACACGCATTATTTAGATTTAGAACATTAGAGAAAGAACGTTTCCCTGCCATCAGAAGACATCTTCCAGCGACTCAGCCCATCCTGTATGCCAGGGGTGGCCAACCAGTCAGAGACTAAGAGCCACAAAAATGACTGTGGTACCACAAAGAACCACACCATATACCAGCGTTTCTCAACCTTTTTTTTCAGTCACGGCACCCTTCATGTGTTTATAGGTCTCACCCTCTGGCCTCTGACGTTGCTAATGTCTTTTTTATTTGGGCCTCACAGGGTTAAAAGTACCCTGTGAGACCCACAGTTGCAAAATTACAAAATCACTTTTAGCCATTTAAAAAAATAATGTTTATTTAAAAAATGTTAAAGGGGAACTATTTTACTATTTCTTTCACTATTTGGGCACTTTTACACAATTCCTGTGAGTCTATGGAACACCTAGGTTTTTTTCAAAAAAAAAATGCATTGTTTTGTATTTCTAATCAAGTACTAAAAACCGCATTTTTCTACCTCAAATCTTAAGCCGTTTTGAGGCTGGGCTCCAACCACTGTGTGGCCTGGTGCCAACTGCCACATCAACTGCCACATTATTATGCAGCTGAGAAATCTCTGACATCACAGATATGCACATTTTCAGATGACTCAGTTCAGTGAGGGTGAATATTGTGAGAGGAGAATTGGAAGAATTCGCCAATATGAGAATTAGAGACATATATCCTATTAATATAAGTCCACATAGCTAAGAAACAATGGTAAACACTGAAAAAAGCCATTTATAAGATAGTTCCCCTTTAAGCACATGTATAGTGTATATAGTGTATGTATAGCACATGTAGGGTGAGCAGCTTCAAGTACCTGGGGGTCCACATCTCAGAGGACCTGACATGGTCAACACACATAGACACAGTAGTAAAGAAGGCGAAACAGCGTCTCTACCACCTGAGACAGTTAAGGAAGTTCAGAGTATCGGGGAAGATACTCCAGTCCTTCTACTCAGGAGCTGTAGAGAGCATCCTGACCGGAAACATCACTGCCTGGTATGGAAACAGCACGGCACAGGACAAGAAGGCCCTACAGAAAGTGGTGCGCTCAGCCGAGTGTACCACGGGTATTGCACTACCCCCCCTGCAGGTTCTATACAACAAGAGGTGCAAATCCAGAGCCTGCAGGATAATGAAAGACCCTCACCACCCCAATAACAGCCTGTTTCAGCTGCTGAGGTCAGGCAGACGCCTGCGAACCCCAGCTACTAGGACAGAGCGGCTTAGGCTCAGCTTCTTCCCCCAGGCCATCAGAGCCATGAACAATGAACATTGAGTGCTCAGAACATTGAACTGTCCACACACAAGCACACATGAACACACACACGACACGCACACTGTGCACGCTCACACACGAGCAGCCACTTAACACTTTAACATGAGCGGGCACACACTCATGTCGCACACACGCACACTTATGGCCAAAGGAAAGGACACTTTAAATTAGAATAACAGGAACAGTGTATTGCACTACCAAAGCTAACTAGCATGTCACACATGCTCTGTAAATAACTATGTACAGATACTGAGATGTCACTCCATGTTACCTGCTACCTGTTACTGCACAATGTTGTTTTCTTCTTTTGATTCTATTATATGTACCACTGTATTGCACATCATTGCGGGCAAGACCACCCGCATTTCATTGTATACCTGTATGCCGTGACAATTAAAACTCTTGACTTGACTTGACTTGATAGTCAATTGGTCCTGTTGTTCAGTCTCACAATGCTACAGTATTTGATAGTAAATGTGTTTATATGTCCCACCCTCTGGCCTCTGAAGTTGCTAATTTCTTTTTAATTTGGGCCTCACAGGGTTAACCTCTTAAGCCCGAGATATACAGTAAAAGTGTATATTTTCAGCATTACGTTTGTTTACCAATTATTTTAACTGTTATTAGTGAAATATAAGATTATAGAAATCTCAGGGCATTGAGTCGGAAACCGGCGCATATTGACAGGAGGAAGTGGCACAGCCAAAAGTGAGTGTAGTCTTTTGAAGGAAGAGACTCAGGGCTTTCAAATTTCGAAAAACTACCCTACCAAGCTCACACCAGCCCCTGTCAATCATCTGACTTCTGGATTTACTTTTTAATTTCTCTTATTTTTTGGGATTATCTCCCACAAACCTGAACGTTATTGCCATAAAACAGAACGCAGTTAGTTTCTCTACCTTTCTGTGAACGTCTTGCAAAAAACGGTGTTGCAATATGATGAAAAATGGTGGAGAAATTTACATTATAAAAAAGATGGCAGAATTCAGTACTGTATCTACAAAACCTTCTGTTTAATCATCTTCCCTTTATTCATTTGCTTAGATTGTTCAGGTCTGGTCAATTTTAGCATGGTGTTATTTACAGTCAAAGATAAAAAATGTTTTAAATAGAATTTATATTCTCCTTTGATTCATTACAATTTACTCAAGCCTAGTAACAGACACACTATTTCTGACACTGATCCATATATGTCCCTAGATTCAGATACCAAGAACATGCAAATGGACCATTTAAAAAAAAATTGTAAATGTTTATTCTACGTCCTTATGGAATGAGTGACATAAAAAAAAAAAAAAAAAAAAAAAAAATGGATGGAAGAGTCGCACATTGACGGGCAAAGAGCCGCATGCGGCTCGCGAGCCGCGGGTTGGCCACCCCTGCTGTATGCAGTCTACTGTGAGAAGTTGGTCTAGAACACAGCCCAATTGCTGAACACACAGGAGAGGAGAATGGAGCGTTTCAAGGGGTTTTAATGCACAAAGCAGTTCAACAGGAATTGGGGGGCATAGAACAGGGTTAGTGTTCTTGGGGCTGCAGCTGCGGGCAGCGAGAGAGCGAGTGGTCCTCTTGTTCTAAATGGGACGTCAAGACAGAACGGCGTACTGGAAAGTGGATCCTGGGGCACAGGAGAAATGTGAGGTTTTGCCCGCTGCTCACTACCTTTTCTCTGTTTCTTTAAGCCTATACTGTTTATTTCCCTTCTCACTCACTCTCTCTAGCCCCCACCCTCTCGTTCCTTACCCTTAGTGGCCACACCTGTTCGATATTCTATTATCTCTCGCACCTGTGGTGGCAGGCTAATTAGTCCCCCTGTGGGCTTTAAATACCAGGGCGCTTCCCCTCGTTTTGGCGTGGGGTCGTGTTGTATACTTGCCGAGTCATATTCTCTAAACATCTAGACTCTTTCGGGAGATCCTCTGTCTGCCTATGCTGTTCCATTCTCCGGCGTCGAGATGTTTGCTCCAGCCTTCGCCAGCTGTCGCCGTTGCCTGTGGGGGAGACTGGTCTGCGCTCCCTGTACTTCCACGGGAGGCACCCCAGCGTTCCACTGCAGACCCCCGCGCAGCTGTTCGTCCTGACGCACATCCAGACCAGCGCAGACGCTCTCCAGTCCTCAGCGCGCAACGCGCATCTTCCAAGGACGCTCGAGCTTGGCACGCTCTCCAGACCAGCGCGCAACGCGCATCTTCCAAGAACGCTCGAGCTTGGCACGCTCTCCAGACCAGCGCGCAACGCGCATCTTCCAAGAACCCTCGAGCTTGGCACGCTCTCCAGACCAGCGCGCAACGCGCATCTTCCAAGGACGCTCGAGCTTGGCACGCTCTCCAGACCAGCGCGCAACGCGCATCTTCCAAGAACCCTCGAGCTTGGCACGCTCTCCAGACCAGCGCGCAACGCGCATCTTCCAAGGACGCTCGAGCTTGGCACGCTCTCCAGACCAGCGCGCAACGCGCATCTTCCAAGAACCCTCGAGCTTGGCACGCTCTCCAGACCAGCGCGCAACGCGCATCTTCTAGACCTTCGTGCTTGGCACACTCCTCCTCGCAGACGCACCCCGACGCGTCTCTCGGTTCCGGTGCGCACTCAAGCAGTGGCGCACCACTCTGTTCCTCGGCTCCGACAGTCGGCTACCCGGTGACGACACCTTCGCCACCGCCGCCTGTTCCAGCACCACTCTGTCCTCGGCTCCGACAGCGGCTACCCGGTGGACGACATCCTCGCCACCGCCACTGTTCCAGGACTCTGTCCCTCGGCTCGGACAGCCAGCCACCCGGTGGCGATGCCCTCGCCCCGTTGCTGTCCCTGTACCTTTACGCATACGCCTGGGTGAGTTTTGATTGTGATGTCACTCTCCCAGCGTATTGCCTCTGTTAGTTAGTTTGGACATTTCATCTCCCAGCGTATTGCCTCTGTTAGTTAGTTTGGACATTTCATCTCCCAGCGTATTGCCTCTGTTAGTTAGTTTGGACATTTCATCTCCCAGCGTAATGCCTCTGTTTTTGGTTCTCACTTAGAATAGTATTTTTGGACTTTACATCTCCCCCTGTGTGTTTGTCACACGAAGATATTATTACTTTGTTCACTTTGTTATTTGGACTGTTCTGCACCTGCTCTGTTTTTTCCCTTTTGTGCATTAACTCTCTCCTCTGTCCTGCAGAGCGGCCCAGATGTTTTCCCACCAGTCCCCAGTTCCTCCCTGTACCCCAGCCCGCCTCCGCGGGCCTCAGTCCCTAGTCCTCTATCCCTAGTTCTCCTAGTCCCTAGTCCTCTATCCCTAGTTCTCCTAGTCCCTAGTCCTCTATCCCTAGTTCTCCTAGTCCCTAGTCCTCTATCCCTAGTTCTCCTAGTCCCTAGTCCTCTATCCCTAGTTCTCCTAGTCCCTAGTCCTCTATCCCTAGTTATCCTAGTCCCTAGTCCTCTATCCCTAGTTCTCCTAGTCCCTAGTCCTCTGTCCCTAGTTCTCCTAGTCCCTAGTCCTCTGTCCCTAGTCCTCCATCCCTAGCTCTCCTAGTCCCTAGTCCTCTATCCCTAGCTCTCCTAGTCCCTAGTCCTCTCTCCCTTGTTCTCCTTGTCCCTTGTTTACCTAGTCTCTAGTTCCTCTGTCCCAAGGCGTTCCCTTAACCTTCCCTTAGGCGTTCCCTTACCTTCCTATAGTGTTCCCTTTTCCTGCCCGCCTCTTAAAGGCACCTTTCCTTCCCCTCATATTATATTCCTGTATTTGTGATTCTCCCTTAAAGGGACAGTGCCCTTTTCCCTGTTTTTCCCTGTTGTTCAATAAATATCTGTTTCTTGGCAAACCATCATACCTGTCTTGTGTTGTGCGATTGGGGTCGGTTACAAACCATAACAGTACGACCCCACCAAGTCTACGACCCCAGCCAGCACAGACTGTGTATGTTGAGTTTGCCTTTTTTTTTCTTGTCCCCTCTAGCTCCCCTGTTAGCCCTGTTAGCTTCCCTGTTAGCCCAGTTTAGCTTCCTTGTTAGTCCTGTTTAGCTCCCTTGTTAGCCTGTTACTCCCCTGTTTAGCCCAGTTTAGCTTCCCTGTTTAGCTTGTTAGTCTCCCCGGTTAGCTCCCCTGTTTGCTTCCCGTTTTGCCCTGTTTGACCCCCCTGTAGCTAGCCATGCCCTGGCAGCTAACCCAGTTTCCCTCTGCATGGCCCCGGTCTGCTAGCTTGGCCCCGGCTGTTAGCACAGCCTCTATGTTAATGCAGCCTTGCAGCTGGCATAGGCCCTGTAGCTAGCCAGGCCCAAGCAGCTAACCCGGTCCCTCTGCATGGCCTCCACTTTTTTTGTGTAGTTTCTCCCACTGCTAGGACTGCCCTTCAGCTAGCAAGGTCAGTATTCCCACAGCTAGGACTGTCCTTCCAGCTAGCTTGTTCTCTCATGCTGGTCCAGCCCTGTCTGCCAGCCTAGCTCCGGCAGCTAGCGCAGCCTCTATGTAGATGTAGCAGTACAGCTAGCATAGGCCCTGTAGCTATCAGTGCCTTGGCAGCTACCCTTTCCCTCTGCTAGCCTAGTCCGGCAGCTTGCGCAGCCTCTATGTTGATGTAGCAGTACAGCTAGCATAGGCCCTGTAGCTATCAGTGCCCTGGCAGCAACCTTCCCTCTGCTAGCCCTTTCCCGGTGCTACCATGGTTACCCCTTTGCTACCCTGCTTGCCCCTCAGTTCCTCTAGACCAGTTGCTCTAGACCAGTTCTCTAGACCCAGTTCCTCTAGACCAGTTCCTCTAGACCAGTTCTCTAGACCAGTTCTCTAAACCAGTTCTCTAAACCAGTTCTCTAGACCAGTTCTCTAGCCCAGTTCTCTAGACCAGTTCTCTAGACCAGTTCTCTAGACCAGTTCCTCTAGACTAGTTCTCTAGACCCAGTTCCTCTAGACCAGTTCCCCCAGTTACCCCTCGGCGACCCTGTTTCTTTTGCTAGCCCCACTCTTGTGGTGGCTTCCCCTGCTGGCTTGGCCAGTACCTCTTGTTTTGCCCCCTGCCACTCTGTCTGTATTTGTTTTGGGTCGCCGGGTGGCTCCCGTTGGAGGGGGGGATACTGTGAGGTTTTGCCCGCTGCTCACTACCTTTTCTCTGTTTCTTTAAGCCTATACTGTTTATTTCCCTTCTCACTCACTCTCTCTAGCCCCCACCCTCTCGTTCCTTACCCTTAGTGGCCACACCTGTTCGATATTCTATTATCTCTCGCACCTGTGGTGGCAGGCTAATTAGTCCCCCTGTGGGCTTTAAATACCAGGGCGCTTCCCCTCGTTTTGGCGTGGGGTCGTGTTGTATACTTGCCGAGTCATATTCTCTAAACATCTAGACTCTTTCGGGAGATCCTCTGTCTGCCTATGCTGTTCCATTCTCCGGCGTCGAGATGTTTGCTCCAGCCTTCGCCAGCTGTCGCCGTTGCCTGTGGGGGAGACTGGTCTGCGCTCCCTGTACTTCCACGGGAGGCACCCCAGCGTTCCACTGCAGACCCCCGCGCAGCTGTTCGTCCTGACGCACATCCAGACCAGCGCAGACGCTCTCCAGTCCTCAGCGCGCAACGCGCATCTTCCAAGGACGCTCGAGCTTGGCACGCTCTCCAGACCAGCGCGCAACGCGCATCTTCCAAGAACGCTCGAGCTTGGCACGCTCTCCAGACCAGCGCGCAACGCGCATCTTCCAAGAACCCTCGAGCTTGGCACGCTCTCCAGACCAGCGCGCAACGCGCATCTTCCAAGGACGCTCGAGCTTGGCACGCTCTCCAGACCAGCGCGCAACGCGCATCTTCCAAGAACCCTCGAGCTTGGCACGCTCTCCAGACCAGCGCGCAACGCGCATCTTCCAAGGACGCTCGAGCTTGGCACGCTCTCCAGACCAGCGCGCAACGCGCATCTTCCAAGAACCCTCGAGCTTGGCACGCTCTCCAGACCAGCGCGCAACGCGCATCTTCTAGACCTTCGTGCTTGGCACACTCCTCCTCGCAGACGCACCCCGACGCGTCTCTCGGTTCCGGTGCGCACTCAAGCAGTGGCGCACCACTCTGTTCCTCGGCTCCGACAGTCGGCTACCCGGTGACGACACCTTCGCCACCGCCGCCTGTTCCAGCACCACTCTGTCCTCGGCTCCGACAGCGGCTACCCGGTGGACGACATCCTCGCCACCGCCACTGTTCCAGGACTCTGTCCCTCGGCTCGGACAGCCAGCCACCCGGTGGCGATGCCCTCGCCCCGTTGCTGTCCCTGTACCTTTACGCATACGCCTGGGTGAGTTTTGATTGTGATGTCACTCTCCCAGCGTATTGCCTCTGTTAGTTAGTTTGGACATTTCATCTCCCAGCGTATTGCCTCTGTTAGTTAGTTTGGACATTTCATCTCCCAGCGTATTGCCTCTGTTAGTTAGTTTGGACATTTCATCTCCCAGCGTAATGCCTCTGTTTTTGGTTCTCACTTAGAATAGTATTTTTGGACTTTACATCTCCCCCTGTGTGTTTGTCACACGAAGATATTATTACTTTGTTCACTTTGTTATTTGGACTGTTCTGCACCTGCTCTGTTTTTTCCCTTTTGTGCATTAACTCTCTCCTCTGTCCTGCAGAGCGGCCCAGATGTTTTCCCACCAGTCCCCAGTTCCTCCCTGTACCCCAGCCCGCCTCCGCGGGCCTCAGTCCCTAGTCCTCTATCCCTAGTTCTCCTAGTCCCTAGTCCTCTATCCCTAGTTCTCCTAGTCCCTAGTCCTCTATCCCTAGTTCTCCTAGTCCCTAGTCCTCTATCCCTAGTTCTCCTAGTCCCTAGTCCTCTATCCCTAGTTCTCCTAGTCCCTAGTCCTCTATCCCTAGTTCTCCTAGTCCCTAGTCCTCTGTCCCTAGTTCTCCTAGTCCCTAGTCCTCTGTCCCTAGTCCTCCATCCCTAGCTCTCCTACTCCCTAGTCCTCTATCCCTAGCTCTCCTAGTCCCTAGTCCTCTCTCCCTTGTTCTCCTTGTCCCTTGTTTACCTAGTCTCTAGTTCCTCTGTCCCAAGGCGTTCCCTTAACCTTCCCTTAGGCGTTCCCTTACCTTCCTATAGTGTTCCCTTTTCCTGCCCGCCTCTTAAAGGCACCTTTCCTTCCCCTCATATTATATTCCTGTATTTGTGATTCTCCCTTAAAGGGACAGTGCCCTTTTCCCTGTTTTTCCCTGTTGTTCAATAAATATCTGTTTCTTGGCAAACCATCATACCTGTCTTGTGTTGTGCGATTGGGGTCGGTTACAAACCATAACAAGAAACGGGTTAGAGCAAGGAATACAAGAGCAGGTTTCAGCAGAGCTTTAGGCAGAGACGTCGTACCTAGGTTGTGGTATTTAACACCACGACGACTTCTGCGTCGCGGGGTAGAAGTAGGATCCTCATCAACGGGGGATTGGATACAGCTGTGAGGAGTGAGGTGCCTGACAGCGTGTGAATCAGAGGGATGAGGTGCAGCTGGGCTAGGTGACGGGAAGTGAAGTGATGCAGGCCGTATAAGGGTGAATGGAGGGGTGAATGGAGAAAGAGAGGATGAGGAGGAGTGCGTGGTGGAAGGAGAGGGGGATGAAGAGGAGTGTGTGGTGAACGTGAGGGGAAAAGGAGGGGGAGTGAAGTACGCTCGTGCTGTGACTATGACATCTACAGGAGTGGTAATTGTATCAAACCCCTTTCAGTTGTAACCAACTGAGATATTGTGTTAAAGTAATAATTGATTGTACCAAACCTTTTCCAGTTGTAACCAATTGAGGTATTGTGTTAAAGTGATAGTTAACTGTATCAAACCCAGGTCAGTTGTAGAAGACTGAAGTAATGCGTTAACCCTTAGTGGGTGACAGATATCCCGTTTATATCCAGAGTGAAAACTCTCTCTGGGAAGTTATAAGAGAGCTTTTGTTGTGAGGTAATTGCAACTGTTATAAGTGAACTGTCATAATCATATGCAACTATCATAAGTGACCTGCCATAATTATATTATATGTAACTGTTACAGGTGAACTGTCATAATATTGGGATGTATAGAAATGTACACTGTGAATCTGCTTTTGAAGCACAAATAACTATTCAGGTTATGTGTACCCTGTGAATCCTTCGAAGAAGAGGTAATAACTAATAGATTGGGTATTGGTTATATTGTGAAGTGAAGAGAATGTTGTTATTGTGAAAAGTGTATTATTGTGTTGTTTGGGATAATTGTCCCTAAAAGAAAGAGATATCTAGCAGAATCAAGGACTGAGAGAAAGATAATATTTATCTCCCTCAAAATAAATATTTGTTCTGAGTAACACATTGAATTAACTTCTCAGGTGTTTCTTTAGTAATGGTTTACTTTGGAGTAGGGGCACCTCACCTATCTTGTTAGATTGGGGAGGGAGGGTTTATGTTCCAGCTAAGACTGTTGAGAGTTGAGCATAACGTTGGGTTATGGCTATAACCAAGTTCTGTTAGTTAGGGGTGACGCTTGGCATCACACTGCACTCCCTCGCGTACGTGCACGCGCACTGAATAAATTCCACAAATGTACCTTTAATACCAGTATTAGTCTGACCACACCCCTCATCAGCTTACCTTCATAAGCAGGTGTGTGGTCACCTGCTCTCCTCCTTCCCAAGCTTTCACCACAAGGTGAGGTCAAGGGCTGCAGCGGCCGTCTGATGCCAAGCGTCACCCCTAACTAACAGAACTTGGTTATAGCCATAACCCAACGTTCTGTTCCGTTAGGGGCTCTGCTTGGCATCACACTGCACAAAGGGAGGCCAAGCGGAGCCGCTGGCTGACAAATACACCCCGCTGACAGCCCCCCACAACCATCAGAACAGGGAGGGCCGAGCCCCCCCGACCCCCCCTAATGGAGGGCATCCCCCCTATTAGGGGCTTCACGGGAGGGCGACGGACCCGACCGTGCGAAGAGGCACTCAAGCAACTCAACGCACAGGGTGAGCAGACCGTGGCTTGACCCCACGACTACACACACGCACAACCCGCATGCCACCCGGGAACGAACGGAGGAACAACCTCGTTACTTACCCCAGAATCACGGGGTCAAGGGCAAACCCAACCCCGTGGCAAGGCCGTAGCAGCAGAGCGCGAAGGAAGACCCAGACCCACCAAAAGGACTGGACTCCCTGGAATGGGGGCCCGGAGAAGTCCATGATGCCAGCATCAAGACCCCACCAGGTTGGCACGTAGTGCCCCGCCCCCCACATCGCCAGCGTATTCGGACAAAGGCCCCTCAGTTACTGCACCTGGTATTCCCAGGCGGTATCCCATCCAAGTACTAACCAGGCCAGAACCTGCTTAGCTTCCGAGATCGGACGAGATCGGGCGTGTTCAGGTTGGTATGGCCGTAAGCCGAGCGGGCCCTGTCCCCCCAATAGTACACCGCCTGGCACACTGACCCTGCAGAACAGGCAGTCAGCATGGCCGTAAGCACACAAAAAAGGTTAACCAACGGAAGCAGGCAGCGCACCGGGGAAAAACCAGGCAACAGGCTGTTAACCCTAGCCTGGAGACTGCGGACGAGACAGGCGCCAGAGGGGACAGCTGAACACAGCCGCCCCGGCGGAAGGGGCGTATGCTGGCGTTGTTGAATGACCAAGCCTCCATTTAAAAACCCCCACCCAGAGGGGTTGAGGCAGAGAAGGCTGACACGATTGGCAGACGTCATGAACGTGCAGGGGCACCCTCAACCGGTGAACCCGAGAGTTGACACTGCTCCAACACACCAGGGAATCAACCACCTTGCCGTTACCCAATGCGGTGGTTGTTCCTATAACCCCTCAAGAAAAAACTCCAAAACACACCTGCGGGTATACACCGGCTATACCGCAGTACAAGTGTCTCAGTTTTCAAAAAAGGGTTAACCCAGGCCTACGGGTCGACGAACATTACCTCGGACCGGGCCTGGCGATACGGGAAGCACAGGGTCACCAGAGGAGGTCAAAGACCACCCCAACAGGCCCCTCTTCGCCATGCGCGAGAGAGGAGCGAAAAAGAATGGAGAACCAGCCCCTAAGCACACCGCACCTGGCCTTCCCAGGCGGTCTCCCAACCAAGTACCAACCAGGACCAACCTGTGTAGCGGCCGAGATCCGACGAGATCGAGCGTGTACAGGTTGGCATGGCCGCAAGCCATTACGACAGTGCTGAGTAAAAACGTACCCAACCAGGGTCCCCATAGCGCTTAACCCCGTGACACCCGTACCGACCTGGCATTTTTCCCCCTGAAAAAAGCCCAAGTCCCTCAGGGTACCAGAACAGGTGATCTGCATCCCCGGCGGACAACGGGTTCAACTGATCCGGACCAGCGTGACCAGAACCAGTCCCGTGCCCTAACCACGCCGACATGCCTACTCCAAGAGAAAGGGCAGATATGCGTGTCGATCTTAACATGAAAAGAAGGCGCCACCCAGACGTTCGGGCGAACCGCGCCTGGTGGCCCACCCCAAGGGCGTGAGACCCCTCTACATATGTTCAGATCCATTCCGTCATCATCCCCCAGACATGAACGAGAATCCGTCGAAAAACCAACCCAGGTCGTGGGATTTGGTCGTCGGAAGAGGAAAAACCCCCATCTCAGTTGCTTTATAAAAACGCTGTTTCAACCACAAGCAACCAAGGCGTGCCAGTCAGTCGCCTGTTTACAGCGAGCTAGCACTATACGTGCGTCGGGACACACCCCCATCAATGAACAGGCTATTTAGACCTGTCATTGAATCCCCAAGGCGCCCAGGGGAACGACAAGAGGGGTGTGACACTTCCTAACTCCAACACTTTTTGAATAGAAAAGAAGGAAGCATCAACAGTATGTATCCCAGTCTACACAGCCAGGGGTAAAAAAATTTCACATTTTTACATCCCACCACCCTCCCATAGGAAGGAGACGGGGATCCCCAGAGAGACTTCCCACGCGAGCTGTACAGATTGAAAAGAATATATTGCACCTTGAGCCATGTAAAAAATTGGTTTTAGGGCTCTCCGGGGAAGAGGCACTGAACCCATACACACTCAACAATCGAATTGAATCGAATACATATACAATAGAATAGGACACCTTCTAGAGGGTCCACTCACTTTGACAATCTGAGGAGGAAGGCTCTGTACTCTGATGGAGGCTCCCTCACATGGAAGAAGGAGTCCGAACTCACAGAAGGCCCGAATAGGCGCTTGGTGAGGAGGAGCCCTGACCACCCCCCTGAAACAGATCCATCACATGGACCTGGGCCCCGTTCCCCGTACCTGGTTCAACTAAGTCGATCAAGATGTCATTATCCAGATTCAGTTAACCCGATGTTTGAAGCCAGGATTTTCCTGTTCCTCGAAGGTGGATTCAGTCTCGTTAACTCAAGCCAGACTTGAGACCCAGGATAAGTGCGCGTGCCCGCCTCAGCCGAGAAGGCAGCAAGTGTCGAGAGCAGAGATCCTGATTCTCTAGCGGCATTGATGGATTAATTGATTTAAAACTTTAGTAACATATTGCAGTACGGCTCAATCGCCTCGCCGACAAGTTAAATGCGTTATCTATAGGCTAATTTTAAGTCCCTCATTACCTCAATCAATCAGATTATATTTCTTTAAACTTGCCTGCTGGATTGAATAATCAAATGAGATCTTGCTAGCGAAAATAATTAGTTGAACTGTTATACAGAATAACGATACGGCTCTCTTCCCATTGATTGATGTATGGTCGATCTTTTACTTATCTCCACTGTGGTGTAACGGGTTCTTCTTTTGACTTTCACGCAGACGACCGGGGTTCGAAACCCGGTCTTTTCCTTCTTTTTGCGATGTAGAAATAATTCAATTTGGTGCACGTTGAGAGCTATATAAAGAATGACATCCTCAATGCATGTAGATTTATAATATTTTAACTTACAACTAGGCTACTTTGGCGTATAATCATTAATATTATATTCCAAAAAATTATATTGGAAACACGGGGATTCGAACACCGGTCGCTAGGTTGGCAGGTTTGAGCACTACCGCTGCACCACTGTGCCAGATGGCATAAATTCATTGTTTATACATTAATGAACGAGAGACCCGTGTTTAGAATATTCTTTATTTTGAATGAAGTTTTCTCTTTTTATCCTCATTCATTAATGTGACGTCAATGGCTCATTCAATTTCTCAAATCCGTCAAACAGCGCATCTCATCAGACATCTTAATCCCAGTTACAATTAAAATAACCACATAATGTGTACATCGCACCGAGCGAGCGCCACGGTATATATAACGTGCATTATTTAGGACAAAGTGAATTTAGTATCAGCATTTTGGGTCTATTTTACATTTCAAAAGCCCCCTCTGGAAGAATGGAGCACAAAAACGTAATTCAGAATGGTATAAAGCAGATCCTAGACTGTGGGAATAATTTCAGGAAACGCGCTGTCACTTTCTTTGCGGGGGCGTGGCTGTGCTTCATCCGGCTAACTTGAACTTAAACCCTGCTTTCGACCAGGCTCAAACTTTTGGATCTGTTGTCATGGTGATTTGGACAATCCAGGTACGGGTAGCCGGAAAGTCCGGCTTAAGTCAGACTTAACCGAAAGTTATCCGGCTAACTCAGTTATCCAGGTACGGGGAACGGGGCCCTGAACAGCACACGGAAGTCCTACCAACAGAGACGCGCACGGTGACGTACTCTATGGCGGGGGAATTCCTGCGGTGCACACGCCCAATATACCCCTGACCGACAGAAACAAGGGGGAGAGGAAAGGTTACCAGTTCACCCCTTTACAACCCCACACCCATGATACGATGTAATGACAAAAAGAGAATATGACACAGTCATAGTCAGCTCTATGAAGCGTTTGACAGCTCCACACAGCGCATGAGCTAACCTGCTATCTGATTTTTACTAAGGAAAAAACACAGAATAGAGAGGGCTCTAAGAGCCCCGGTCCAACATACACATGTGCTTCTGTGGCCAGTCCAACCCAGTTGTAGGTCACATGACACACACAACCCATCATCACCTACAAAAAATGGCAAAAACACTCTACAGAGGAACGCCGTTTTTCACAATGAGAGAATACATAATTCTCGATTAGTATCGGCCACAGGCCTTGCTAAGCACACACGACAGCGACCAAACCATCTTTTCTTTTAGGAAAATAAAGTTTCTCCAGCAGTTTTAGCACAACCTCAGCAATCAAGCTAAGGGTTACATCGCATCCCTACCACACAAAAGACACAATTCTAGTGCACAACATGTCTGATAGGAGGATGAAAAAGTCCCCAGGGAACCGGGGGGAAACACAATCCTCTTATTTTACCCTCAATACGGCCAGTTAAAACAGGAAAACCTGTTAATATGTGAACACACTGTTCATTGTCATCACAGGCTGAGAAAAGAACATTCTTTTACTCACTTGTCACCAAGCATAGCTTCATACTGTAGGTTAGTTACCTTAGTTGTGAGTACACGGTACATATAAACACCATACTGTTTCTCACACAACAACCAGATCATTTTCACATCTGTAACAACAACCCGATTTGCACGGAGAAGCTAACTGCCAGTGACAAAAACAGTACACACATAACTCGCGTCGTATCCTAAATGCATTGCAGCAACACACGTTTGGGAAAACATCGTTATCCACAAAACATTTAGAAAAGTAAAACCAGAAGACGTGTTATAAGGTCTGGTCAAACCTTGTCCTACCCGAAACGTAGATCAGCGAAGTGCAGTCACAGACACCGTAGGAACACAGCCGCTCCTGTGTTGTTCGAACTGGGCAGCGTCGCCGCTCCAACCCGCACTACAGTCCTCTTTGTTGACGCAACCTTGCCGTCCTGGCTCAGGGCAGGGTCGACGAACATCCCCTGTCAAGGATGACGTCGTAGTCAAGAGTGTAAAACATGTTACAATCAAAGCACGTTCAACAGAGTAGCATTAAGCTAACGGCCGCTCCAACCGTTCGGGCGCTACTGCCCCTGCTCGCGAGACACCGAGCTAACGGCGCACGCGACCAGAAGCGAGCTCGCGGCGGCGCGCGAGGAGCTGAAGCTCCCCGCGCCAGGCCTTGGCCTATAGCAGCACGCTAACGTTACCTAGTGATCACGACATGCTAGCGCCGCAGCTAACAGCTGACTGGCTAACAGTAGGCCCAACCTAAGTAGGCCATGCAGCGATCCCAGCAGGCTAACGCAGCAGCTAACAGCTGACTGGCTAACCGTAAGCTAAGCAGCTATCACCTGAACATGTATACAATGACATAACACTCACCCAGACAGGCCGCCGTTCTGAACCTCTCCTCACTTTTTAAGAGAAAAGAGAAACAAGATGTCAACACTGCTTTACAACGGTGATTTTACCAACACCCGACGGAATCAGCACAATACCAAACTGGCCTGTGTAGCTGACTTGAACATGGATCTGCCGCTATCGCACATCCATGCACATATCTCCTCATGAAGGAATACTCTCATTTGGATATGAAAGAAGGGGCTTAACACGGGACAGAGAGAAATCCACTCGTCCAGAACACACAGGGATCACCAGTGTTAATGGTTGCGGCCCACTAGTTAAACTACAATGGTCTTCAGACCAAGGTCTTCTGTCGCCTAGGTGGCTGAACAAAGGACCCTAGCCCGGGGCCGGTTTCCATAAACATTGTCAAGTAGCCCCCATAGCACTAACAGACAAGTGAAGCCCGCCAGCAACAGTACTCACCCAACCTGAAACCCACCGCTTCTCACAACAGCGGCGCGTCCGACAGTTCAGCTGTGGCCTGACAGGTTTCACCCCAACAAACACAGCAAGGAACTGCAGTTGAGAAGCATGCAGCGGCGTGCTCCCAATACGAAAACCGGTGGAGGTTTTTAGAATGATCATCATCTTCCAGACACTCCAGTACGAAGACAATATCGCCGTATTTTCTCGAAAATAGTGAGAGAGAAAATAAAGATATGATGTCAACGTATCTCCTTCCTTGTAAACAATATTTTTCTCCACGTCAACTAACAACACGTCAAGTGGGGTACTACCGAGGCACTTCCTTGTGGTGAAAGCGAGAAGGAGGAGAGCAGGTGACCACACACCTGCTTATGAAGGTAAGCTGATGAGGGGTGTGGTCAGACTAATACTGGTATTAAAGGTACATTTGTGGAATTTATTCAGTGCGCGTGCACGTACGCGAGGGAGTGCAGTGTGATGCCAAGCAGAGCCCCTAACGGAACAGAACTATATACTTCAGGTTGCCACTGTGTCTGAGTTAAATCCTGAAGCCCACCTCGCCAAATCCATTTATATTCATACTAACTGTAGAGCAGGATAGTTACAAACATACTTACACACGTAGGTAGGAGGCTAATTGTATTGGGGACGGGGACTCAGCTCCTTTCGTTGTCTCAATCTTCCAAGGTAAGAACACACCTGTCATAATCACAGCACGGGCCTACTTCACTACCCCTCCTTTTCCCCTCACGTCCTCCACACGCTCCTCTTCATCCCCCTCTCTATCCACTGCGCACTCCTCATCCATCATCCTCTCTTTCTTCAGTCACCCCTTCCTTCACCCTCATTCACCCAGCTATATTCCATCCACCTAATTCACACACGGGGAAGCACCCCACTCTCCCCAGCTGCACCCTATCCTCCCCTGATGAGGGGACTATATCTACACCTCGACGCTGACCAGAAGCTGTCGTGGTATTAATTACCACTGTCCAGGTACGACGTCTCTGCCGAAAGCTCTACTGCTAGACACCCTCCGTGTATTGGCTTACTCTAACCCATTTCTCTCCTGTGCCCCAAAGGACCGCCGTCTCTGTCTGATCGTCACCTGTTCCCGAAGAGGAACACCTAATCTCCAGCTGCCACCCAGCAGCTCCAGCATCCCTGTCTGGACGTCACCTGTTCCCGAAGAGGAACACCTAATCTCCAGCTGCCACCCAGCAGCTCCAGCGTCCCTGTCTGGACGTCACCTGTTCCCGAAGAGGAACACCTATTCACCCGCTGCCACCCAGCAGCTCCCCCGACAAGCACCAGGACCGCTTGCTCGCTCACTGCCGCCGTGGCAGTCACAGGACAGAACATTAACCCCGTTCTATTTCCCCCAAATTCCTGTGTTGCTCATTTTCCATTAAACACCCTTGAAACCGCTCCTCTCTCTTCTCATGTATTCAGCAATTGGGCTGTGCTCCAGACTCCAGTTTTCACAACACCATATTAACCCCTACAAGGGCGGGCATACTTACCTTACATTATGTTTGTAAATCTGGTTTAGTTTTTTGCTGCAGCCTAGTTGGTTGTTGAGTAATTTCCAAAGTTCGCACGGTTTGTTTTTGTTTTCCTCAGTTTTGTCATTGGTGAAATTTTTTTTTGCGGTTTTTATCATGGTGTTTACAGCCAGTTTAGGTCTCAGGCTGTTAGTGTTAAGGTGGAATATGTGGAGTCCATTTGTGTTCGTTATCTGGTTTATGTCGTCGAGTTCAAGGTGTTGATTGTCTGTGTTCCGTTCTGTGGTGTCTGGTTGACCGGGTGGCGGTAGGTGGGGAGGGGGGTCTGTTTCTTTGAATTTTTTGTTCAACCACATGGGCTTGGAGTTCACTGTTTGAGCTTTTGGTAAGCTTTGTCTGACTTTTATGAAGTTCAGAGCATTTTCCGTCTTTGGTTTTCATAGCGGTCAGTATTTCAGTGTGCATCCATGGCTCAGCGCGATTTTTAACCCTGGTGGTTCTTAGGGGTGCCATGTTGTTAAGTATTGTTGTGAATTTGGTTTTGAATCCAAGCCATGTTTCTTCAACCTGTGTACCACTGAGCTCATCTGACCAGTCCATGCTCTCCAGTTCTTGGTTAAAGGCCTCTCTAGAGTAGGTTTTGAGGTCCCTAGATGTGACTGTTTTGTGACAGCCGGCCTTTTGTTTGAGCTTTTTGCGGGTACAGAAAATCATATAATGATCACTTAACCCGCATGCTATCACCACTTTGTTGGAGATCATGGACTTGTCAGAGGTCAGAATGAGGTCAATGGTGGTTTGTGTTGAATCACATACCCTTGTGGGTTGGGTGATTAGCTGGCTGAAACCGTGCAGATCACAAAACCTACTGAAGGCCTTGAAGACGGGTGCTGCTTTACGTAGCATATCCGTTTTCCAGTCCCCAATACGAATATTTTCTACACCCTCCACCCCAGCTAAACACCCATCAAGTGTGTCATAGAAGCCACTCTGTTCTGGCGGTCTATAGATTGTGCCTACTAGTACTGATTTCGCCCTTTCGAATAAGATTTCAATCCAAACAGTTCCAACTTCGTCATGGTTAAGGTCAGTACGGTTGATGGATTTGGTATCTTTTTGAATATACACACAGACACCACCTCCATACTGATTCCTATCCCTCCTGACTATTGAATAGTTTTCGATTTCAATCTCTGGATCCTGTACAGCTGAATCTAGTTTAGTTTCTGTGAAACACAATATGTTTGCCTTACCGTTCATAAACAATTGTCTGATTTCATCCAGTTTAGGTATCTGTAACACTTCCTCCGGTCCTGGTCCTGTGGGACCAGGACTCAGACATCCATATTCACAAGTACCTCCCATTAACAATAACACTCAATCATCATTGCCACCCGGTGGGCTGATGCCGATCTGGCATCAGCTCACACACCAACTCATTGTAATTTATTGTCAGTTGTGTTTGTTGTGTTTATTGTCTGTTGTCTCCACTTTGTTAGTCTTGTGTTCCCCTGTCTGTGGTTTGTAATTATGTTTAGTCTGATTGGTTATTTGTTATTGTTTTCCAGTGTACTCTGTGTTCTATTGTTTCTGTCTACCACACCTGTGTCTTGTTTGTAAATGACCCTCTGTGTCTTGTCAATTAGTCTGTGTATATAGTCCTGTCTGTCCTGCCCTGCTGGGCGCGATCATTGTTAAATGTTACCTGTGTGTTAGTCGTGTATGTACCTTGTCATTAAGTAAACTGTTCATCGTCACTTTCTGTCTCCGGTCTCATCAATCTCCACTCTGTCATTTGGGTCCATCATGCCAAAGAAGCGTACCAAGCGTAACAGAATGATCGCGCCAAACTTGGACCCGGCAGAGAGGAGAGACGGAGCCAGCTTCGCGCTCAGGATCCTGGGCGCTTCCGTACTGCGTGCCGACCAGGCGACCGCTCTGGGTCTGGCACCATGGGACGCAGTGGCTGGGCTAGCGGCGCCGATGACATCGGGTGCTTGCGCCGCGGCCACCCCGGTGCTGGATCCCTGGGTGGGGAGTCGCCTGGTCCGCAGGGGAGCGTCGGGGATGGGGCGCGGATCCCGACGCCACAGCCCCAGGGGAAGGGGTTCCCAGGACCGTAGGTCTTCCTCGCCGGCCTGGTCGAGGTCTCCTCCGCCCTGGGAGGTTCCAGAAGACGAGCCACCACCATGGCAGACCTGGAGGACGACGTCGGATTCCGCTGCCGGAGGGACCCCGGTTGGGGGTCCTGCACCGCGTCCTGTCGCGAGGGAGCCTCCGGTTCGGGGTTCGGCGGGGGGTCTCGCCACCGTGGAGACCCCAGCCCCAGGTCGTGCTCCGGAGCCGTCGCGTCTCCCCCCCATCCTTCCCTGCTCCAGCCCTCCTCGTCAGCCCCCTCCCCCCGTTCCTGTTCCCGCAGGCCCCGTCCCTCGAACCCCCATCCTCCCCCCTCCTCTTTTCGCCGATGCGGCTTCCGTCCCCCCCACCCTCCCCGTTCCCGGGGGGCCTGTTGGGTCGCCTGGGAGTCGACCTTCGAGGGCGGGGTACTGTAACACTTCCTCCGGTCCTGGTCCTGTGGGACCAGGACTCAGACATCCATATTCACAAGTACCTCCCATTAACAATAACACTCAATCATCATTGCCACCCGGTGGGCTGATGCCGATCTGGCATCAGCTCACACACCAACTCATTGTAATTTATTGTCAGTTGTGTTTGTTGTGTTTATTGTCTGTTGTCTCCACTTTGTTAGTCTTGTGTTCCCCTGTCTGTGGTTTGTAATTATGTTTAGTCTGATTGGTTATTTGTTATTGTTTTCCAGTGTACTCTGTGTTCTATTGTTTCTGTCTACCACACCTGTGTCTTGTTTGTAAATTACCCTCTGTGTCTTGTCAATTAGTCTGTGTATATAGTCCTGTCTGTCCTGCCCTGCTGGGCGCGATCATTGTTAAATGTTACCTGTGTGTTAGTCGTGTATGTACCTTGTCGTTAAGTAAACTGTTCATCGTCACTTTCTGTCTCCGGTCTCATCAATCTCCACTCTGTCATTTGGGTCCATCATGCCAAAGAAGCGTACCAAGCGTAACAGGTATCAGGCTGTTAGTGTTAAGGTGGAATATGTGGAGTCCATTTGTGTTCGTTATCTGGTTTATGTTGTCGAGTTCAAGGTGTTGATTGTCTGTGTTCCGTTCTGTGGTGTCTGGTTGACCGGGTGGCGGTAGGTGGGGAGGGGGGGATGGGGTCCTATGTCCATTGTCGTTAGCCCTGTTAGCTTCCTGGGTCCTTTGTCCATTGATGTTAGCCATGTTAGCTCGCTGGCTAGCTCACCGGCCATCGGGCAATGCCTCGCTGTTTTGGTCCTGCGACATGCTGGGCGCCACGATTGTGAACCGTGGCCTCTCGTGGGTTCTTTTGTAGAGGTGGTAGTGGAGGAATGTTGCCGTTGGTCGTGTCGTAATCCGCCGCCGCCGTCTGTGTAGGTAGCAGTTGTCCTGTTGTGCTAGCGATGCTAGCCGCCGCTTCCTGGGTCAACAGACCTAACTGTCGTCTCTGGTTCCGTGTCATGACGGGCCCCGGGTTCTGGTGTATGTCACCCGACATGAGCAAAGATAATATAGAAACATTGATTTTCTATCAAACTTGCCTGTCGGGGGTAACTTCTTGCGTTCTGGATTCGCTGTAAGTAGGCCTACTGTGTGAATAGCCGTGGTTCCGAAGGTTGGATGTTTCTCCTCCGAGCCCGTTAACAAATAGAAGTCACAATGGGACTGCTGTTTTGCGTTTTCGCTACTTTCCACTTCTGTCTGGAGTTGTTGTTTAAGTGGTGATATATCTAGTGTATATCTGTATGTATATCTGTATGTCTTAAATGTCATGATTAGATTAGTTTAGATGATTAGATTAGATTCTTATATCTGTATGTTGTGTATGTCATAAATGTCATTATGAATTGAAAATAGGGGACCCTGATGTAAACAAGATGAAAGTCTTTCTCTGGTCTGCATCCCCTTGTGTGTATTGAGCTGTACTGTACTGTACCCATTCTGCAATCTGTTCATACAAATTTTCAATCAATCAATCAATCAGTATATATTCCTTTTTAATTTTTGGTATAGTGCTTAACAAGCATAATTTAATGTTGCCAGGTTGTAGCCTGTTGAGGGGCAATACATATCAAAAGTTCCAAAACATCTATTGTGTTTGTATTTGTATGATCCACTATATAAACATAGTAATTATAATATCTACCTACATGGCATTTGATTGGAGGCTAGTCTCACTTTGTCCCACAGCAACATTAAAATAGTTTAGATTTGTGTACGTTGTTTATGCAAAAAATGTACTTGAATGTAACGCAATAGTTACTTTCTGAAGTAACTAGTTACTTTTATAATTTGTAACTGAGTAAGTAATTTAGTAACTTTTTGGAAGAAGTAACTAGTAACTGTAACTAGTTACTTTTTTAAAGTAACTTGCCCAACACTGGTAGGTAGTAATATACTGTAGGCAAGGAAGATTATTTAGTGGAAAAGTGCATGACAGTAAAATACAGTACGAAGGTTACTGTATTTTTATTTTATAAATTATTTCGCCTTCATTTCAGATATTTATTGGAAAAGTGTGTTTCTAGTCGACGGCGAAATATCGGTCTGGTTTCGGCTGTCCTAACTGCGTCTCTACAATTCGTAGCTGCATTTCTGCAGACCCCTCTCTGATTGGTTGAACTCCATTTCTGCAGACCCCTCCCATTTCTGCAGACCCCTCTCTGATTGGTTGAGCGAAGCCTCTCTCTGATTGGTTGAGCGAAGCCCCTTTTAAGGTACGTGCTTGGTTTGAGCAAAGCCCCTCTCAGGTACGTGTTGTAAGGTTATCGCGGTGCTCGCGCCAAAAAAAGAAAAGATGCCGCACATTAATATGGCAGCAAATCTTAAAATACGCGTCAGCAATGATGAGCGTTTTCCCTGTACTCCGCCATGTGAATCTAATCTGGATGCGTACCCTGAACTTGTGGTAGGCCTAGACATTTTCAATTCATCATCTTGTTTACATCAGGGTCCCCCATGTTCAATTCATGATAACATATGACATACAGGTAGACAGATGGACAGTACTGCTACATCTAGACATTTATGACATACCAGATTTTGAACTTGTGGTAGGCCTAGACATTTTCAATTCATCGTCTTGTTTACATCAGGGTCCCCCATGTTCAATTCATGATAACATATATGACATACAGGTAGACAGATGGACAGTACTGCTACATTTAGACATTTATGACATACCAGATTTTGAACTTGTGGTAGGCCTAGACATTTTCAATTCATCGTCTTGTTTACATCAGGGTCCCCCATGTTCAATTCATGATAACATATATGACATACAGGTAGACAGATGGACAGTACTGCTACATCTAGACATTTATGACATACCAGATTTTGAACTTGTGGTAGGCCTAGACATTTTCAATTCATCGTCTTGTTTACATCAGGGTCCCCCATTTTCAATTAATGATAACATATATGACATGTACAGTACACAGTACAGCTCAATACATACAATTGTTAAGGGAATGCAGACCCCAGAGAAAGACTTTCGTCTTGTTTACATCAGGGTCCCCCATTTTCAATTCATCGTAACATATGACATACAGATAGACAACTGGGTTAATCTAAATGTTACATTGTACAGTAAGTGGGGAGTGTAAACAAGTTGAACGCTGGCTGTGTTGTGAAATGTGAATAAACCGTGAAGTCACGCGAAATAACGTTATACGCGAAGCTATACAAACCAATTACATAATCCTATCCAACATGTGTAAAGGCACACACAACATATTCCAGTTAACGGTATATTTTTTTAATGATTCGTTATGGCGTAATCAATACTTCCATGCGTATAAATTGCGTTCGCGACCTCCATGTTTTGGGGCTATTCATCAGAAAACTCGGATCCGGGATTCGGCTCCCATCCGTCGGGCAACAACCGTGGGTTTTCAGCCTCTCTCTCTGGAGTTAACGGAGTTTCGACTCCTGGCTAGAGGAGCGCGTCTCGGCTCATGCGGGGGGCCAATCAGAGAGGGGTCTGCAGAAATGGGAGGGGGTCTGCAGAAATGGCCTCAACCAATCAGAGAGGGGTCTGCAGAAATGCGGCTACGAATTGTAGAGACGCGTCCTAACTGTGGTGGGAAGTTAGTTCCACCATTGTGGAGGGAGGACCGAGAATAGGGGGCTTCTCTTTGATGACCCTCCCCCCCCGGAGCTCGGATAGGAGTGGGTCTGAGGCGGCCAGAAGATGTAGAGGGTGCCAAGTTAGAGACCATTGACCATTGACCGAAGGTAGGAGGGAGCTGTTCCCCTCGCTGGATGGTATGCCAGGTCAAGAATAGGGTTGGGCATCGTTTGGATTTGAACAATTCCGGTTCCGATTCCGATTCGGCATATCGATTCCTGTTCTAAACTATTCTCGATTCCGATTCTTTGAGGTGCAGGTCAAAACAGGTCACAGCTTATTTCGCAGGAGATTTTTTTTTATTTTTTTTTATCTTTACTTTTTTTCATACTATATACATTTTTAGTTGACTTGATACAGTTTAATTTGGTTGCTGTACTGTAACTAGTGTATTAATTAACAAAGTAAATTTTATTATTATTATTTTAATTTTTTTTAAGAATCGAAATTAAGAATCGAAATGCAAATATGGAAGAACCGGAAGAACCGGAAGTTAGGAACCGGTTCCTATTAGAACCGGTTTTCGGTGCCCAACCCTAGTCAAGAACCTTGAAGCCGATTTGTGCGGCGATGGGGAGCCAGTGCAGCCCTCTGAGAAGTGGAGTAACATGGGCTGACTTTTAGCAGTAAGGCGGCTAGTCTGTTTGTTTGAAACTGTCGAGGTCGATTGCTGTGATGCGTGGATGTTGTTCCTAGCAACGCTGTCTGGGAAACTCTGGAGCGAAGACATGCTGAGCGCTTATACGAGACCCATGACATGAGTGATAAATATAGGAACTATATTGCTTTAATGGTGTCTGTGTTGACAAAAGGTGTCAGCTCCACAGTCTGGGTCTCTCTGAGGGAGGCAGAGAGAGAGAGAGAGAGAGAGAGAGAGAGAGAGAGAGAGAGAGAGAGAGAGAGAGATTATAATAACACACAAGATACGTGTGCCCTAATGATAAGAATAAACGTGCAATGAAGAACGTGCAATGGCCGTCACAACCCAGCGTGCAGATAGATGGGCAGCAAGAGCCAACAGCAAAAGCAGCAAGAGTCAGCATATCACCAGGGTCATCAAGTGGGCACCCTCCTTCACTGGTGTTCCATCAAGTTAGGCCCACGACACCTCAGGAAGGCTCAACGGTTAGTTCCAGTGTCCCAGAACCACCCCCCTCCATGCTCGCTCCCACTTTTCCATGATATTCACACGTCGGACCTCCCTATGTTATCCTATGTCAAAAAGACTATTTCTGATACCAATATCACATGCACATGAAACAGCAACAACAGAGAAGAAAAGGAATACTCTTACCCTTTGTTTACTTTGTCCCCCAGACCAGGCTGCAGAAACAAATTAGTGGGGGGGCATAAAATGTTCTCGGGGCACAATGGTTTTTCAACACAGGTTCCCTTTTATACGTTTCAGCTGGGACAACGGCGCTGTGGCTTGCTTGGCGCTGCCCGCGGTGCTGAGCTAAACAGCAGAGACGCAATTGAAAAATCGAATGTCTCTCTATCTTAAGAACATTCACTTATACAAAAACAGACTGAACGGATATATATAACAGACCTGCTGGGGCAGCGGACTGAGAGCAGGGGACACAAACAGGCTGGATAAGATGGTCAGGAAGGCCAGTAGCGTGGTTGGGGTTGAGCTGAACTCTAGCGAGGGTGGCGGAGAGGAGGAACCTTGCTAAGCTCCAGGCCATCAGGGAAAACCCCTCCCACCCACTATACAGAGACTTGGCTGACAGGAGGAGCATGTTATAGGCTCACACTACCTAAATGCAGCACTGAACGGCACAGGAAGTCCTTCATTCCGACAGCCATCAAACTATACAATGCATCACTGTGCCTCACTGCATCACTGAGCACAGAGTGACAGTTACCATCTTCCTGGACTCTTACTTTTTAAACAGCACTGTGCAATATTACACCTACTGTAGACTTCAGTATATGTTTACTGTATTTATTTACTGTATCTTTTATTCTATTTTTATTCTATTTAATTTGATTCTATTCTTAGGCCATTTGTTTTGTTATTCTTATTCGTGACTTGTTCTGTCTAAATGTTGAGTGATTTGCAGTGTCAAATTTCCCTCAGGATAATACATTTCTATTCTATTCTATATCTTTGAAAAGTCTCCATTTATTCAACACTTCTGAATTCACTGACAAACTGAACTGAACTGACAAAAATAAGGTGCATAAAAAAGAAAACAAAAGAAAACGAATTCTCACAGAGTGCCGTGCTAGCTTCAGTAATGTTGTTGTTGACATCAGTGCCCACTAGGGCTGTCCCCGACTAAGGATTTGGATAGTCGACTTTGATTGAAAAAAAAAATTAAAAAATTAAAATTACCAGGGTGGGCACAGCTGACTCAGTGGGCGGGCCCGGCCCCCTAATGCCCGCCCATGGCGCCGGGTCTGCCCCCAGCTGACATTATTTCTCCTCAACCAAATCCACTGACTGCCTTCCAATGCTTCTTCATCTCATTTACCACTTTTCGCGAGCTCCGCCCACAAATCCACAACACTCCCAATAATGATAAAGTTGATTGTGCTAAAAAAAAGTTTCTGCTACCAAGTCTACATACAGTATCTCAGCTTTTTCCTTTCATAAGCCTCCTCCACTGAATCCTCCCAATTGGCACGGCCAAGTAAACTAATCCTCTGACTGCGAGACCATAATGCTACCTGCGTCTCCCACTCAGTAGCTCCATTTAGGTGGCCTGACTCATGCCTGCCTAGAAACCTGCCTCCTCTACATTTCTCTCCCTCTCTGACAAATTGAATGGCTGCACCCTCCATCCGATTACATCCTGAATTAACCTGCACTCTCCTACTTTCAATTCCTGCCAGTAAGCTTTTAAAAACTTGGTTATGTCTCCATGTATACCGACCTTGAGAAAGACTAGTCTTACAGCCTGACGTACTATGCCTCGACGTTGCTGTCTCTGAACAGAGTGGTCACAACGGGTCCCCATCTACCCACTGTTTTAGGTTTTGTCGTGATGGCAGCATATATACAGTATATGTTTTTATTTTTAAAAAAATGTTTGCCTCTTGGACCAGATCGACTAAATAAGAAACCTGTTCTTAACTCAATCAGCGCCAGACCCGAGGATAGTCTGGTTAACTCGCCAACCGTTCAGCGCCAGACCCGAGGATAGTCTGGTTAACTCGCCAACCGTTCAGCGCCAGACCCGAGTATAGTCGGGTTTTCATCATTATTTATTTTATTCTATATTTGTATTCATTTCTCTCACACGGACCTCAGGATTACCATAGGGAATCACTCTGAGATTGTTAGAGTGCAATACCGGTCGCATCCTTGTAGGTGGCAGTATCGCCCACCCTTCGAAACCTTTTTTTCACACCCGGTGTTACGTTTAATTCACTCCGGGTGCAGTTTTTTGGGCCAGGCGAGTCGAGCAGTTCACTCGATCACATTGAACCGTGTCCAATGCCCCCGATGCATGTGTTGTGGTGGATTATGTTGGCGACATGATGGACACCAATACTGGAAATCACGATCAGACAATTGGAATATTCTTTTTGGGGTATAGTGAAGGTAAGGACTATATGACATCAATCCTGCTTTGATCCAACCATGATTTCACATCGATCGCAACGACCATGTGTAACATACTCCAGAACGTATGCCGTTGGTGATGATCAAAGCATCAAAAAACGACCCCCCCCCCCCTTTCATGCATTCATGATGAAACATAATACCTATTATATACATTTGATTTGGAAATAATAGCGTATCCAGGCGAGCAACGCCAACGCTTTTAGTGAAATTCACGTATTGCTCCATAGCGCCGTTTTCTGGAATTAGCCAGGATCACTCTGAAACTATACAATATTCACCACGGTATAACACGCAAACATATACATGAACAAATTTATTCTTTTTCACATGTTGAACGATGGATAGTTGATGTCAAATGAGCCATAGTATTGTCTCCATAGCTATAATATAGAATATAGATATAGCCCTGCAAACACCGCCATGCATCCCTATCTCTTAGAGCGGTGGCGCAGTAGGATCAAAGATGGGCTAGGCCTGCGGCGCTGAAAGAGTTAATGTCTTATCTGGCTAAATAAGGTAAAAAAAAAGATTTGACTCCATACTCCACAGCCTTTGTACACCTCACTACTTCCTCTTGTGGCCGTACCTGCTTCACTATCAGCTTCCTCCTTTCTGTGGCACCTGCTTTACTCCATACTGCCCCCCCCCCCCCCCCCCCGGCCTTGTTGCACCTTACCTACAATGTCTGCCTCTGCTTCCTGTACTGCCGGTCTTGGGTTCCATTTCCTCCA
>NC_140178.1:103483596-103501096 GCF_963971535.1 Notolepis coatsorum
TTTCTGTTTACATTTTTTCAAAAAAAAAATTGTGTTACTGTAATTTTAACCTGTACTGGATACAGTATTTTATGTTTGTCTGATATTTGCTGAGCTTACAGTGTTATGCACATAGTAGCATGAAAACTGGGACATGTATTGTTGTGATTCTCCATGTTGAAATGTTGACTGATTTGGTTATATGGAGAGAAAATGTTATTTTTTTCATCAGTCTGCATCATTGATTTGGGTATATGTAGATAAATAAATTACATTTTCATCAGTCTACAGCATTGGTCTTGTGTAGTGTTTGGTGAATTTATTGTATATTTGCACATTATCTGCGTACTTCACTTACAGTACTCTAATCACTGAGAAGTAGAATTGCTAAATGTGTTTTAGGTTAAGCACAGCAGTGTGTGTAACTGGTTCAAACAGAATTAAGTCATTATGTAACGTGTGTTTCAACTGGTAACAAAATTAGTGTATGGTTTTGACAAGTGTTTAATTTAGCAAAGGATCTGAGGTGTTCTGATAATTGTGTGTGTGGTTGTGCTAATTGTGTGTTTTGAAACACCGGGCCCCGTTTTCAAAATCATGCTTAGGCAATCGAAAAAATCTGTGTGTTTCATTATATACATATGTTTCAGTCTTCTCATTAAAAAAAGATTCGATTTTTGGGTCTTTTCCTGCCTTTGGTCCGCTTTGCATTCACATCACAAATGAACCGCAGCAGGGTTCACTTGCAAGAGTGAATGAGCTTTCACACCACCCCAAACCAACCGGACTATCCGAGGTTCGATTAAAGCTTATTATAGGACACTGGACATGGGTATGGATGGCTCCAGGTGCTGCTGCGTTAAAGTGCACATCTTCAATATCTGTACTATTTAAAAGCACAGTGCAGGACACACTCAAAGGTTATCGCACATCAGAGATGGCAGTGGACATGTATGACAGGACAAAGGCCATATGTAATGGCCTTTGGATTGAGGAACATACTACCAGCCAAAGGAGGAAGCAGAAAAGGATGGACGAGTATGTAGTTGAGTCATCTTGTGGCACAAGCTCAGACCTCAGCTCAGGAGATCAGCTGAGACAGAGACTGTTCTATCCAGTCGTCGACAGAATGCTGCAAGAGCTTGAGAGCAGGTTCTCATGAGTTGGATAACAATTTATGAGAGGCATACAGGCATGTTATCCAGCCTCAGACCAGTTTCTCTCAGTGGAATTGCTGCAACCCCTCGCCACACATTACAATATCCAACTATTGCCAGAGGAGATCACAGTTGCAAAGTGTTTCCTGGTCAGGACAGGCAGAGATGCAGTCCCTACTATCCAAAGTGTCTTTTCCCTCCTGGATGATAATAATAATAATAATGCATTTGATTTATAAGGCGCCTTTCAGGACACTAAAAAAAAAGTCCACAAATCGGTGAATGAAAGAATTATAGGATCAAATGAAAACTACTTACTAAAAATGTTTAAAAGTACTAAAAACCAACAAAAAATACCAAACACTAACAAACATTCAGCACAGACAATGGGGATGCTGACATAAAAAAAAAAAAAAAAAAAAGTAAAAAAAAAAAATGTAAACAATTTTTTTTTTTTTTTTTTTTTTTTAGATCCGGGGCTAGGAGAAAAACATCCGGGGCTAAAGCCCCGGAAGCCCAGGGCTAACGACGCCACTGGTCAGCAGGTCAGACTGAGAGACGCCCATGCTACAGCTTGCATCATGGGGGAGACAATAGGTGCACAGATATATAAGATATTGACATCAAATATTACTAGATCAATGAACTAAAAACTATCATGTGACAAGAGATTAGTGGGGGAGGGGGAGAGGTAGTGTTGACTCTTCTCACTCCTTTTTGGAAAAATGCCTAAACATACCATTACATAAAGATGTGTAAAACACTCCTTTTTTGTGATATTGTTCTAGATAAGATTTCAGGCTATGGCCCCACCGGTGTTTTCAGCTAATAACTATAGAGTAGATGGATCTGCAGGCAAAATAATTCAGACGGAAATGAAAATACGTTTTATTTCAGTGTGTTTAAACCACTGTAACTCAATGACTCAGAGTGATTCTTCCTGTTGTGTAATTTAGCTGACGCTTTTATCCAAAGCGACTTACTGTACAAGTTCTGTACAACAAGTCAGCAGGAAGGGAAGGGTACAACTCTGGCAGCTAAGGGTAAGTGATATAGTTGGTCAAACAGTGTCGAACCTGAGTGCATAGTTGTATAGACATATAAATGGTCAATGGTAAATGGGCTGAATTTATATGGCAGCGTTTTACAACTTAGGCCTCACATTCACCCATTCACTCACACATTCACACACAGATGACGGAGGCAACCATATGATGCAAGGTGCCAACCTGCTCATCGGGAGCAGTTAGGAGTTAAGGAGTTTACCTCTCTGGTAAACAAGAATACCCTGAAGACTCTGGCAGGAGCACTCATTCAAGGGTACTACGAGTATGCTTGCACCTCATGGTACCAAAGCACCTAAAAGGCGCTAAAAACAAGATTACAAACATCACAAAACAAACTGGTCAGACTTCTACTTGACCTTACGCCTAGAACCCACCTCACCCCTGCCCACTTTGACAACCTAGGATGGCTTAGAGTAGACGACAGAGTACAGCAACTTGCAATGGGCCTCCTAATGTACAGTCTCCTCCCCACCGTATGTATATATTCTCTCCCCACCATATGTATATTTCTCTCCCACCCACCCACCCCCTCCTAATGTACAGTCCCCTCCCCATCATATGTATACTCTGTCAGGATCTATGGGTAACAGTACTGTATATTTGCATATCATATATGTCACAAATGTAACAGTACTAAATACCTGTATGTCATGTATGTCCCTATGCCATAAATGTCATGTATGTTGTGTATGTCATAAATGTCGCTATGAATTGAAAATGGGGGACCCTGATGTAAACAAGACAAGCGTCTTTCTCTGGTCTGCATCCCCTTAACACTTTCAGTGCCACCAGGGGGCGCACGACTTAGTGCTTGAATGCCACCATCGGCGCCAATGTTAACGTTAATATCGCCTAATCTATGTTTTAAATTATTATTTCATTATGTGTCTAATCTGCCTGTCGCTTATCAAAGAATCATTTTCCAGTCAGTGTTGTCAAGGCAGATTGTTTTTTTATTGCTTCATTTCCGTTTGAGAGCATTTTGAAAAGCACCCGTTTTGAGGTGAAAAACAGCCCATTCTGTGATAATCGCCTTTTACTGGAATATTCCAGAACGTTGATATTTGTCGGCCTATTTTTGAATCGTTTTCAAATAAATGCTAGATGATCAATAGTATACGTGCACGCATGCACGTTCGAGGCGCGCGCTGATAATAGCTGCTTTCATTTCCTCGTCGATTTTACAGTGAAACCGCTGGAGCACATATCACAAAAAAGCGTATATCTTCATAAAAACTAGTCTGATTATCCTAACACTGATAACATAGATTCCTTACCTGACATCAGATGGTATCCAACTGGTATATTCCAATTCCTGATCACCATTCGAAAACATCGATAAGTGTATAGATCTAACGTGTATACAGTAGAACTCATGATCCGCGGGGCTCAGAGCCCCCTGAATGAACTCTGGTACTCCGGCTGCATGGGTGAGAAGTGAAATGTGGACTGGAATTTTTTTTTTTTTCATCCATTTTCATTGAGTCCATTCCAAAAGGGTGATTTACCATCTGGGAGACGATAAGGGGCGCTTTTTTCACATCTGATCGCCGGTGGCCCTTGGGTAGGCTAGGGTAGGCTTGCGTGATGCAATATGATTTCAGATCGCTAAAAAAAAAGAATAATAATAATTCCGAGAAATCTCGTGAGTGGCTTTCAACGTAACTATCGTAAACTCCAGATTAGCCGTGAGTGGCTATCAAAGTGTTAATAACAATTGTGTGTATTGAGCTGTACTGTATTGTACCCATTCTGCAATCTGTTAAATAAAGTTTTCATTCATTCATTCATAAGTGTCTTGCTCAAGGACCTCGACACGTTGCGGGGGAGGAGCCAGAATCAAACCGGGAACCTTACCAGACAACCACTCAACCTCCTGAGCCCCCTATATTAGCATGATGGGTATTGGGTAGTAGTAAAGATAGAAACATAGTGGTATGGTACAAAATAGTAAAAGACAGTACAAAGGTTAATTGTTTTCCTTCGGTCATGACGTGTTTTATCGGGGGGTGTGCCTTCGAGCGGCATTGTACTTATTTTATGCCTATTCTTAAGTCTGCACGTTTACATTGCACTACTTTTATTGTCTTTTATACTTATTCTTATGTCTGCAATTTATGCATTGTTTTTATCCTGTCAATTGTGTGCAGATTTTATGCCTATGTTAATTTGATACTAATTGCTGTGGGGCATTCTGGACTGCGGTCCATGTGTGAAAATAAAATACTATATTTATTAATATACTATATAGATAGTATATTAATAACTATACAAGATAGTTCTTAATATTTATTATTGTTATATTGTAGAAATATGTGCATTGAAATGTCTGTAAAGTCTCGACAACATTGAAAATAAGGGTGACCTCAATTGTATTTGAAAATAAATAAAGGTTTGAATGAGTTTATTTAAAATGTTGTATTATATCAAATAAAAATCTGATATTGTTTGAAGAAGTGTGTTTTTAGCCAAGGGCAGAACATTGGGTGGATTTCAGCCATCCTGACTGTGGTGGGAAGTTTGTTCCACCACTGCGGAGTGAGGACTAAGAATAGCCTGCTTCACTGTGAAGACCCCCCCAGGAGCCCGAATAAGAGTGGGTCTCAAGAGGCCAGCCTGCCTGCCGTCATCGTAGCTGTGTCTTTTACATGACGCAGAGTGAGACCCGCTACACACACAGGATTCTCCTTGATCCTTATGAGTCAGAGTCAACGTCAAATACACCAGGGTCTTCTCAAAGTCTCCTATCTAGCGTTCCGGTGGATTTATTCCGGAAGCCCAGGAAATTATCCTGATCACTTGTAGCTCAGGAGGGAATTTCCTCCCTCCTTAAATCCAGAATGAGAGAGGTCCCTCGCCACCTCTCAGACTGTAATAAGACAAGATAAGATATTCCATTATTGATCCCCTTGGGGGAAATCTGTGCGTCATTGCAACATGGGGGAGGGGGGGGGAGGAGAGGTACAGGTATGGGCAGGGTATATGTAATAGGCAATAAAATGTAATCTGAATATAAAAATATGAGAAAGATAAACGGTATAAACAATATAATTAACTCTGAATAAAACAATATGAGAAAGATAAACGGTGTAAACAAAGGTGCAGGTATGGGTTTGTTGGCATGATATGCAAGTTGTTGTCCGTGCAGGTTTTCTTGTGTGGCGTTGGGGAAACGTCGTTTGGGGCAACACAACATAGTCACTGTATTTATGGGTCAAAACACCATGTTTATTGTGCATAGGGAGTGTTAGAGGGGTTTGCCTGGCCCGTGGTGAACCCCAAGGTATTCTGTGAGGGAAAGTGGGGGGGGCAGCCAGTCCAGGCATGTTGTCCCAGCGGTCGTCACGCTGTGGGCAGCCGTCGGTCTTCTCCGTCTATAGGGAAAATAGAACATGTGAGCTCTCTGTTGAGGTGAGTCAGACTAACCTCCCCATGTGCTGTCAGAAGCCTCCTTTTGTGTGGCTGCTGACGAGGCCTGATGAGTTCCTGGTGTGGGTGATTCACCAGCTGTGGGTGCTGATTGCCACCGGTGTCACTGTTGATCATGTTGATGAGATGAGTCTGTCATCGTGGCAGAGTGTAGATCCACTCTACATTTCAGAACACTGAACCCCTTCGCTTCGACTTGTAAATACGACCACATCAGCCCCTATCTTCAAATCACTCCAGTGGCTTCCTGCCTTGTTCAGGTTAAACACGACCACATCACCCCCATCCTCAAATCACTCTAGTGGCTTCCTGCCTCGTTCAGGTTAAACACGACCACATCACCCCCATCCTCAAATCACTCCAGTGGCTTCCTGCCTTGTTCAGGTTAAACACGACCACATCACCCCCATCCTCAAATCACTCCAGTGGCTTCCTGCCTTGTTCAGGTTAAACACGACCACATCACCCCCATCCTCAAATCACTCCAGTGGCTTCCTGCCTTGTTCAGGTTAAACACGACCACATCACCCCCATCCTCAAATCACTCCAGTGGCTTCCTGCCTCGTTCAGGTTAAACACGACCACATCACCCCCATCCTCAAATCACTCCAGTGGCTTCCTGCCTTGTTCAGGTTAAACACGACCACATCACCCCCATCCTCAAATCACTCCAGGGGCTTCCTGCCTTGTTCAGGTTAAACACGACCACATCACCCCCATCCTCAAATCACTCCACTGGCTTCCTGTCTCTTTCAAGCTTGAGTACAAGGTCTCCCTTCTCACCCACCATTATATCCATGGCAACGCTCCTCCCGCCTCACCTACCAGCGTATCCATGGTAACGCTCCTCCCTCCTCATCTACCAGCGTATCCATGGTAACGCTCCTCCCTCCTCATCTACCAGTGCATCCATGGTAACGCTCCTCCCTCCTCATCTACCAGCGTATCCATGGTAACGCTCCTCCCGCCTCACCTACCAGCGTATCCATGGTAACGCTCCTCCCTCCTCATCTACCAGCATATCCATGGTAACGCTCCTCCCGCCTCACCTACCAGCGTATCCATGGCAACGCTCCTCCCTACCTCAAGGAACTTCTCACTCCACAAACCGCCACACGTCACCTCCACTCTGGAGCTGCCAACCTTCTCAAACCTCCCAGACTGTATGAATAAAGTTGAGTTTTTTTTCCAAATGTAGCCATGAGTAAAGACCATAACCATGTCACAACAGCAGTCATAGTGTATATTTTCAACAATACGTTTGTTTACCAATATGTTAAAGTGTTATTAACTCGATCAGCGCGAGAGGGCGCTGTGTAATGTGTGGTTAAAAGGCCAGCTTTCTAAAGTATAGGAATATGTGTCGGTGTTTACAGGGCTATAACTATATTACATATTATAGCTATGGATACAATACTACATTTGACATCGAGTATCTATCGTTCAATATGTGAAAAAGAAATAATTTTTTCATCCATACATTCCCGTTTTATACCGTGGTGAATATAAGTAAGGGTAATTCATGGGAGGCTGGTAATAGCCCCCAACGTGTATTATACTAAATGCATTGGCGTTCCGTGCCTACAGACGCTACAATTAAAAAATATTTTTTTTATGCTTTGATCGTCACCAACGGAATGCGTTATGGACTAGCGTTACACACATACGCTCGGATCACAATGAAGGCATGCTTTGATCAACGCAAGATTGATATCATATAGCCCTTACATTGACTAGGATCTGCCCCAATAAGAATATTCCAATTATCTGATTGCGAGTCCCAGTATTGGCCTCGATCATGTCGCCAACACAATCCACCATCCATCTGGAGCATTTGACGCTCCTCATGGCTATCGGAACAACTGCTTTCCTTGCCTGACATGGAAAAGTCCACCCGGACCAATATAATCGACGCACAGCCCAAGACACAGAGTTTCAAAGGATGTGCAATACCGGCCGCATCCTACCAGGCGGGGGTATTGGACTTTTGCGATCTCAGACTCATTCCCTATGATAACACCAGGCTCCCTGGATGGATAATGAATGGAAATATCGAATAAAAGAAATAACGATGAAAACCCGACTTTTCTCGGGTTTGGCGTTCAAGCGTCGGCGAGTTAACCCGACTTTATTCCCATTGAGTTAAAGGATTTTGCAATTCTTTTCACTATTTGGGCAATTTTACATAATTCCCAGCTTTTTTCAATAAAATTCATTGTTATGTATTTTTAATCAAGTACTTTGGTGGACCACTTTCTGCCCTTCCAGATTCCAAGTTGTTTTTGGCTGGGCTCCGCCCATACTCACAATGCGCTTTGAGTGACAGTCACCCACCTGCACTGGCAGATACCTTTGCGGGAGAGAGAGAGAGGGAGAGGGGGAGGGAGAGGGAGAGGGAGAGAGGGAGAGGGAGAGACAGATCTCCCTCTCTATCTGTCTCTTCCTCTCTCTCTCTCCCTCTCTCTCTCTCTTTTTCTCTCTTTTGAGGAAGTGCTATGATATTTTGCAACATGTTGACAGTGATACAGCGAGCGAGAGAGAGAGAGACATTTACATTTACATTTAGTCATTTAGCTGACGCTTTTATCCAAAGCGACTTACAAGTTCAATACGACAAGTCATCAGGAAGGGTACAACTCTATCAGCTGAGTAACAATGTTCATCAAAGTGTTGCATGGTACAGTGTAGGTTAATTTATATTATTAGTGCATGATAGTAAGGTTAGTTAGGGTTAGATTTTTTTAATTTGTATTATTTCAGATAATGGTTGAAGAAGTGCGTCTTTAGTCGACGGCGAAAGATTGGACGGGTTTCGGCTGTCCTAACTGGGGTGGGGAAGTTCATTCCACCATTGTGGGGCAAGGACTGAGAATAGACGGCTTCTCTTTGATGACCCTCCCGGAGCTCGGATAGGAGTAGGTCTGAGGCGGCCAGAAGATGCAGAGCGTAGGGGTCTTGAGCAGGGGATGGGCTAGGGGGTGGCTACTTGGGCTCAAGCCCCGAATGTTTTCTGAAAAGCCCCGAATCTATTTTCCAAAAAAATAATAATAATAATAATAATAATAATTTAACAATTAATCATTGTTACATGAAAATATGTTTGCACCAGATTTAGCAGAAGCTAATTTCCATCTGTAGTCTATCCAGCTGCTAACTGTATTTGAGTGAGTTAAGTCTTGGTGTTATGGTAGACTCAGACCTAAGCTTTAAATCACAATCAACAAGTTGACAAAAACATAATTCTTCCACCTTAGAAACATAGCTAAAGTACGGCCATTTATAAATCAAAAGGACGCTAAAAACCAGATCCATGCCTTTATCTCAAGCCGACTCGACTACTGTAATGCACTCCTTACCGGCCTCCCGAAAAAATACGATCATAAATGTAGTTCCCTCCCCCTTGTATATATTTACTGTATGTCACAAATGTAACAGTACTGCATTGAGTATGTCATAAATGTCATTATGAATTGAAAATGGGGGACCCTGATGTAAACAAAACGAAACTGTACTGTACCCATTCTGCAATCTGTTAATAAAGTTTTCAATCAATCAATCCCGCACAGTGCAATACTCCAATTCAGCCATTGGCAATTCAGCCATTGGGTGGGTGGCGCTGCTGAGCGGGCCTGTGACGGCCTGACAGCGTGGGGACGGAGAGAGCTGGGCTGTTGTTCTGCAGATGGATGCTTCTCACACAGACCGCAAATAAACGAACGCTTATAAAATGATTTAATAGGCTAAATTTCGTTTAAAATTCTTTATTTTACACTTGTTTATTCTATTTGATTTTTGTTGACATAATGCTACGTGGCCTGACTAGATCCATGACTCCGTTGCGATACAAATGAATTATCTATAAATGTGGCTATATTTGAAATCCACTGCTGTGGCGAGCCTGGGGCGAGCCTTTATCGCTACTGGGGAAACATAGGGGGAACATAGGACCCGGGGAACATAGAACCCTTTTGGAACATGGGAAACATAGGCGGAACATAGGACCCGGGGAACATAGAACCCTTTTGCGGATGGGGGAACATAGAACCATAAAAAAAATGTAAAAAAAAAACGGGGAACATAGAACCCGGGGAACATAGAACCCGGGGAACATAGGGATGACCCCCCAGGAGTGGAGGGGAGTCTGCAATACTAGTACTCTCCCGAGCTGATTGCAAACTCCTCTCAGGTGCGTGAAGCAAAAAAACGGCACGCCCCCTCGTTGGGCTGCATGCAGAATTCCTCCAGCCCTCACATATTTAGTAGAACTTTTTTGTAGACCCTGATTTTCTTTTTAAGATTGTCTAATGTAGGGTGGCTAGGTGGTGTAGTGGGCAAGGCGCTCACCACCAATGCAGGAGACGCTGGGTTCGAGCCCAGCTCTCCGCATTGCTACCAGCTTGGCTGGTCATTCATACTAACACAATTGGCAGTGTTAGGGGTGGGAAAGCTGACGGGTGGGGATCGGACGTTGGACAGCGACTCCTACAGGTCGGTTGGTGCGCCTGCGCAGCAGAATCAGGAAGCGACGAGGGCGGCGTGTCCCTCCCACGTAGACCCCGCCGCTGAGAGATCACGCTGTGCAGGTGAAAAGATGCGACGGCTGCCTCCTCGAGTACCGGAGGGGACACGTGATGTAAGGCTTCGTCCACATTGCAGCCGGCTTGTGGGAGGCATGGCCTAACAGCGTTCGAGACAGGGGAGGGTAGAATTGGACGATAAAAAAATTGGGATAATGTAAAGTGCAATATAAATACAATTTATTATTATTATTATTATTATTATTATTATTATTATTATTATTATTATTATTATTATTATTATTATTATTATTATCTATTATTACATTCAGAGGGATATTTTGGTGGTGCAGTGGTTAACACTGTCGCCTCAGAGCAAGAAGGTCCTGGTTTGATTCCCGCTTGTGGACCAGGTTGCCGGGTACCCAGGTGGTGTATCTCCCGGGCCTTTCTGTGTGGAGTTTGCATGTTCTCCCCCGTGCTCGCAAGGGTTTCCCCTCCAGAAAAAGACAAAAACATGCAGAATAGATCGCTAATGTTGTCGCGTCCCTGACGAAGACGGACAGGAGCACTTGGATCGGTCCCCGGGCACGGCCCCACGCCGCAACCCATGTCTGCTCCTGGCTTCCCTTGGGGGGGGGGGGGGGGGGGGGACAACGGGATGGGTCAAGCGCAGAGCGGAAATTGCATCGACGACCACAAAAAAATTTGTGTGTGTGTTCCTATGTGTTGCCCATATCACATATGTGTGTTCGCTGTATGACGATGTACTGTAGCAATGTGTGCTACAAATAAAGACTTCTTCAAGTCCAGTTTCATTCATTCATTCATATATGCACACTGGCAAAACAAACAGGTGTCGAATTTCTGCTGGGGCTGCTTCTCTTACTTCCTCTAGCTTCACACACATGTTGATTCTGCTCCGACAAGTATCTGCATTGCAGAATCACAGCCATTAAAAACCTATGGTGTTTCCGTGATGTCACCGGCCGCGACGCAGCAGAAATAATGTTCCCGGGCAGAATGAAAACCATGATGCATCATGATAATACCACTATTTATTACATTATCATAAATAACCCGGGCCGACGCGGCGTTCCAATCTAGCCTGTAAGCCATGCGGGTGTGGTCGGGAGAGGGAGGCGCTGGTTGTTTTAGCTGACTCAGGATCAGTTTGACAGTGCTTCATGGAGGACCCGTGAGAGACGGAGATGGAACGAGAAAGTGCAGGAGTCAGCTGAACTAACGTCTTGTCTCTATGTTTATTCCTGCGTGTGTTTGTGTGAAATCTGTATGACAGCATTCCATGTGGGTGTGCATAATGTGTGTGTGTGTGTGTGTGTGTGTGTGTGTGTGTGTGTGTGTGTGTGTGTGTGTGTGTGTGTGTGTGTGTGTGTGTGTGTGTGTGTGTGTGTGTGTGTGTGTGTGTGTGTGTGTGTGTGTGTGTGTGTGTGTGTGCACGCTTGTGTAGAGTAAGTGCATTTGTTTGTGTGTGTATGTGTAATGTATGTCTGTGTGCATGGGTGTCTTTATGTGGTTGTGCATTTTGGTGTGTTTGCGTGTGTCTGTGTGTGTATTGGTGCCTTGTCAAAGTAGAGTGTGTATATCTTTGTGTGGTGTGTGTGTGTGTGTGTGTGTGTGTGTGTGTATATGTTGCTCCTTTGTCAAAGTGTGTGTGTGTGAGAGATTATGCATGTGTGTTCTGTCTCTGTCTCTCTCTCTGTCTCTCTCTCTGTCTCTCTCTCTCTCTCTCTCTCTCTCTCTCTCTCTCTCTCTGACTCTCTTTCTCCCCCCCCTCTATCTCTCTCTCTTTCTCTCTCTCTCTCACTCTCTGACTCTCTTTCTCCCCCGCCATTCTCTCTCTCTCTCTCTCTCTCTCTCTTTCTCTCTCTCTAAACATAGATTTTTCCATACAAAGATAATTTTAAACCTCCACACAGGTAGATGTGACTTTAAACCTGTTCACTGCCACACTACAGAATAACCCTTTACTATCACACTACCGACGGTCCGTCGGTAGTGTGATAGTAAAGGGTTAACCTTCTGTAGTGTGGCAGTGAAAGGGTTAATCTTCTGTGTATTGTCGCAGTGAAAGGGTTAACCGTTTGGTAGCGCGGCAGTGAAAGGGTTAAACGTCCCCCACACAGGTAGAAGTGACGGATGCCAGACACACAACACGAAGACATAATTCCCAGCGGGCAGAGACGTCATTCTATTCATGAACAGATACTTATGAACACAAACAACAGGCATGTGACAATATTTCTGACCTACATAATATCTAAGACAAGGGAACAGTACGGACAGCTAATTACAGCTGGCCTAGATATATCGTATGACATTCCCCTCCCTTTGTCGGGGACTTGAAGCATCTATCTGCAGTGAACAAACGTGTGGAAAGCCAGGGACAGATGAATGGCTTGTCAGAATACTGGATAGATACAGGGCTCGTGATTCGTTAACACTCTGTCATGCCGTGAGCCCTGTCACCGGGCGGAGAGAACAGACCTGGACTGATGACCTCACAGATGACCTCACAGATGACCTCACAGAACACCGACTGTTGTTACAAACCTCCCCCGAAATAATAACATTGAGGGAGTAACGTGTACGGAGACAATAGAGCACACACATGTCACACACACACGCACGCACGCACGCACGCACGCACGCACGCACGCACGCACACACACACACGCACACACACACACGCACACACACACACACACACGCACGCACGCACGCACACACACACACACACACACACGCACACACACACGCACACACACACATACACACACACAGAGGACTTAAAGCAATAACTCACATCAGAAGACCATTTGTTATCTTTGGCAACCATCCCCTTGAGGTTTCATCATCATGATACAGAAGCCACCGGTGTTGTTTTTTCTGACTCCCCCTGGAGATCATCACGTTCTCGCTCCGCTTCATCTGGAATACATACCTGGACCAGAGCAGGACAACCCAGATAGTAGTATTATGCCTGATCCCTCTTAGTTGATTAGTTGGCTGATTGACTAATCAGTCGGTTTGGACTTAGTTGATTAGTTGATTAATCGGTCGGTTTGGTCTTTGTTGATTAATCGTCGGTTTGGACTTAGTTGATTAGTTGATTAATCAGTCAGTTTGGTCTTAGTTGATTAGTTGATTAATCAGTCAGTTTGGTCTTAGTTGATTAGTTGATTAATCAGTCAGTTTGGTCTTAGTTGATTAATCGGTCGGTTTGGTCTTAGTTTATTAGTTGATTAATCAGTTGGTTTGGTCTTAGTTGATTAGTTGATTAATCGGTTGGTTTGGTCTTAGTTTATTAGTTGATTAATCAGTTGGTTTGGTCTTAGTTGATTAGTTGATTAATCGGTTGGTTTGGTCTTAGTTGATTAGTTGATTAATCGGTTGGTTTGGTCTTAGTTGATTAGTTGATTAATCGGTTGGTTTGGTCTTAGTTGATTAGTTGATTAATCGGTCGGTTTGGTCTTAGTTGATTAGTTGATTAATCAGTTGGTTTGGTCTTAGTTGATTAGTTGATTAATCGGTTGGTTTGGTCTTAGTTGATTAGTTGATTAATCGGTTGGTTTGGTCTTAGTTGATTAGTTGATTAATCAGTCAGTTTGGTCTTAGTTGATTAGTTGATTAATCAGTCAGTTTGGTCTTAGTTGATTAATCGGTCGGTTTGGTCTTAGTTTATTAGTTGATTAATCAGTTGGTTTGGTCTTAGTTGATTAGTTGATTAATCGGTTGGTTTGGTCTTAGTTTATTAGTTGATTAATCAGTTGGTTTGGTCTTAGTTGATTAGTTGATTAATCGGTTGGTTTGGTCTTAGTTGATTAGTTGATTAATCGGTTGGTTTGGTCTTAGTTGATTAGTTGATTAATCGGTCGGTTTGGTCTTAGTTGATTTGTTGATTAATCGGTCGGTTTGGTGTTAGTCGGTCAACACTAGGTGAAAGCTGGACAATTTTAATGTTGAACCAAAGTTAAATAATGATTTAATGGGAAATGTCAGTCATGTCTCGCCTCGACTACTGCCACTGTTTCTAGCCTTATGCTACTACCTACGATGCTAATATGTCTATACTAGTTCTATAACCAAGCTGTGATGTCACTGGGATGTAAAGGATGTTGCTATCATGCTAATATGTCTATACTAGTTCTATAACCAATCGGTGATGTCACTGGGATGCAAAGTCTGTTGCTATCATGCTAATATGTCTATACTAGTTGTAGGAGCCATTATGAGGGTGGCATATTATTTATTATTTGTAATATTATTATTGGACACCTGGTGGTGGGTTTTAGATTTGACAGCACTGGTTAGGTATTTAGGGGGTCACAGGTGCAGTGATTAGGGAGGACACAGGTAGTGAGGAGCACACCGTTCTTACCAGAAGCTCAGCAGCTCAGCAGCTCAGCAGACAGAGAGACCAAATACAAACAGAATAACAGATAATCCCTACAGAACCCACACTGGCATTAATGGGATGTACAACTTCAAGCAATAAATACACCTAAACCTGGAATCAAGACTGGACATCCATCTGTGTGTGTTGCTGTTGGGGGTGTAACGATGCATCCATGCATCGAAATGCATCGATGCATCGAAATGCATCGATGTGATGATTTTTTTTTACCTATAGTCCATTCATGCTGTGTGAATCAGTTCCCCCAGCCACATTTGTGTATAAATTTTTTTGGGGGGATTTAACTGATAGAAAATTAATAGAATCGAATCGTGGTCAAATGAAGAGATTTCATGATGCATTGAATCGTTGCCTGAAGAATCGTAATAGAATTGAATCGTTGTGAGGTCGCATCGTTACACCCCTAGTTGCTGTGTCTACTGCGTAGGATCACTCCCATACCCTACCTGTGAAGTAATGTGCAAGAGAAAACAGGACATTGGAACATGAACATTTGCCGTTACACTAGTTCTATAACCAATCTGTGATGTCACTGGGATGTAAAGCCTGGTGCTGCTCCAGAGACAGTGAATGGGGCTCTGACTTGAGGCTATAAAATGTTTTTTTTTTATTCTGATTTGGGTGTTGGAGCTCACAGAAACGTGGCGACAGTGGTTCAGTAGGCAGAGCAGTCGCCTGGTAAACTTTCAGGTGTCAGGTTGCGCTGTAGCCCTATTTTTTTTTATTTCGCCTAAAGGTACATATGGAAGATTGCTCCACTTCTACAAGGTCAATTTGCATGTTCTTGGTATCTAGGGACCTGGGGGTATGTATTCACAGTGTCAGAAATATCGTGTCTGTTATTAGGCTTGAGTAAATTGTAATGAAAAAAAGGAGGATATAAATTATGATCTTTTTTTGCATCTGTGCCGGTGAATAACACCATGTTACAATTGTGCCGTAACCGAGATCGCTCACTGAGCTCATTCACCACCTTATTGAGATCAAGTCTACAAAAAATCTAAGCAAATGAATAAAGGGAAGATGATTAAACAGAAGGATTTGTAGATACAGTAATAAATTATAATCCATTTGAATTATAAATTCATATTTGACCTTGAACTTGACCGTGACCTTATTATGGCCAAATCATATATCTGTAACACTTCCTCCGGTCCTGGTCCTATGGGATCAGGATCAGACATTTATATTCACAACCTCCCATCAATAACAATAACTCTCAGTCATCATTTCCAACCGGTGGGCTGATGCCGATCTGGCATCAGCTCACACATCAACTCATTATTGTTTATTGTCAGTTGTGTCTGTTATGTGTACTATCTGTGTTGTTGTTGTTATTGTTGTCTCCACTGTGTTAGTCTTGTGTTTCCCTGTCTGTGGTTTGTAATTATGTTTTAGTCTGGTTGTTTGTTATTGTTTTCCCAGTACTCTGTGCTCTATTGTTTCTGTCTACCACACCTGTGTCTTGTTTGTAAATTACCCTCTGTGTCTTGTCAATTAGTCTTGTGTATTTAGTCCTGTCTGTCCTGCCCTGCTGGGCGCGGTCATTGATAAATGTTACCTGTGTGTGTGTACGTGTATGTGTTGAAGTAAACTGTTAATCGTCAAGTGCTGTCTCCGGTCTCATCTATCCATACTCTGCCATCTGGGTCCAACATGACTAAGAAGCGTACTAATCGTAACAGAATGACCGCGCCGAACTTGGACCCGGCAGAGAGGAGAGACGGAGCCAGCTTCGCGCTCGGGATCCTGGGCGCTTCCGTCCTGCGTGCCGACCAGGCGACCGCTCTGGGTCTGGCACCATGGGACGCAGTGGCTGGGCCAGCGGCACCGATGATATCGGGTGCTTGCGCCGCGCCCACCCCGGTGCTGGATCCCTGGGTGGGAAGTCGCCTGGTCCGCAGGGGAGCGTCGGGGACGGGGCGCGGATCCCGACGCCACAGCCCCAGGGGAAGGGGTTCCCAGGACCGCAGGTCTTCCTCGCCGGTCTGGTCGAGGTCTCCTCCGCCCTGGGAGGTTCCAGAAGACGAGCCACCACCATGGCAGACCTGGAGGACGACGTCGGATTCGCTGCCGGAGGGACCCCGGTTGGGGGTCCTGCACCGTGTCCTGTCGCCAGGGAGCCTCCGGTTCGAGGTTCGGCGGGGGGTCTCGCCACCGTGGAGACCCCAGCCCCAGGTCGCGCTCCGGAGCCGTCGTCTCTTCCTCCCATCCTTCCCTGCTCCAGCCCTCCTCGTCAGCCCCCTCCCCCCGTTCCTGTTCCCGCAGGCCCCGTCCCTCGAACCCCCGTCCTCCCCCCTCCTCTTTTCGCTGATGCGGCTTCCGTCCCCCCCACCCTCCCCGTTCCCGGGGGGCCTGTTGGGTTGCCTGGGAGTCGACCTTCGAGGGCGGGGTACTGTAACACTTCCTCCGGTCCTGGTCCTATGGGATCAGGATCCAGACATTTATATTCACAACCTCCCATCAATAACAATAACTCTCAGTCATCATTTCCAACCGGTGGGCTGATGCCGATCTGGCATCAGCTCACACATCAACTCATTATTGTTTATTGTCAGTTGTGTCTGTTATGTGTACTATCTGTGTTGTTGTTGTTATTGTTGTCTCCACTGTGTTAGTTTTGTGTTTCCCTGTCTGTGGTTTGTAATTATGTTTTAGTCTGGTTGTTTGTTATTGTTTTCCCAGTACTCTGTGCTCTATTGTTTCTGTCTACCACACCTGTGTCTTGTTTGTAAATTACCCTCTGTGTCTTGTCAATTAGTCTTGTGTATTTAGTCCTGTCTGTCCTGCCCTGCTGGGCGCGGTCATTGATAAATGTTACCTGTGTGTGTGTACGTGTATGTGTTGAAGTAAACTGTTAATCGTCAAGTGCTGTCTCCGGTCTCATCTATCCATACTCTGCCATCTGGGTCC
>NC_140178.1:103506096-103518596 GCF_963971535.1 Notolepis coatsorum
TCTGATCACGCTGACCTCCAGGGCCTCGCCTCTATAAGCACCATGTTTATAGATCTGTCACCGGAGGCCAGGGAAAGGTCCACAGCAATATATTTTCCTCCCTCTCATAACTATCCACTACAAACACTAACAGCATCTCTCGCTCCCCGAGGGCTGCAAATTATCGGGAGAAGCCGGCGACTCGCTGAGCGGTAATTTGTGGAGCGGCGGCTCTCATCCCCCTGATCCCCTTGACCTTCTCCTCCTCCATCTCAGGCTACGTTTAGACGGAGAGAGTCTGAACAGAAACCGCAAAAGTCGTCTTGCGGTCTCACTTTTAATTTTGCGTTTAGACTATCGTTTTGGGATGGAATTCTCCGTGCAGACACGATTGGCGCATATGTCACATGACGTGCTGTGAAGACCCGCCCTACTCTGCCTCTGATTCGCAGACTGTGGGTGGGGGAATGTGATTGGACCAAAGCAGAGTCACTCACAGACAGTGGGTCCAGTCACGCCGCGGGACAGATTCTTGTGTATTTAAAAGTACTGCCAATGTAGCCTTCAGGTGATCGCCATGGATAGAATCAGACATGCTTTGTTTACTCTTCTAGGCTACTGACGCATGCCTGTGATGTAAGCAGTACACGCGATGAGAGCCTTGACAACCCTTTCGTCATCGTTTTATGCGGTTTGACAGTTTAGATGAGAGCGCAAAGGTTTTTCGTTTCTAGGAATTCCACCCTGGAAGGTAGTCTCACTTTTTTGCGGTTTCACCCCGTAAAAACGCTGTTTCCGTATAAACGAAAGGCATATCCGAAAAAATATTTTTGCGGATTCACCTGCTAGCGTTTCCGTCTAAACGGGGCCTCAGATGTCCTTCTCCTCCTTCCCCCTCCTCTCTCCATCTCAGACATCCTGCTCCTCGCTTCTAATCCTCTTTTCAGGTCGGTGAACGTCTCTCTCTCTCCACTCTCCCTTTTTATTTATTTTCATTTATTTGTATTATTATTATTATTTATTTTATATTTTCAATGATTGCAACTGAGATGTCCCTCGTCTACAGACACGTCGAGTGTACATGCAGAAATATGTAAAATCATAACAAAGAGACCACAAGACGAGGCAAAAAGCAAGGATAACAAATCAATTAAAATCTGTACGTGATTGACAGAGGTTGGAGATCAAGGTTTTAAACTCTGCAACAGAGCGGATAATCTCAAGCTTTAAGGACTGTTGGAGTATAATGATGTAGTATAAGGAGACCAATAGGAACCTTAAAAAAAATTAACAAATACAGGGCGGCTACGTGGTGCAGTGGGCAAGGCGCTCACCACGAATACTGGAGACGCTGGGTTTGCCTGTTCGAGCCCAGCGCTCCACATTGCTTTCAGTTTAGCTGGTCGTCCGTACTAATACACATTGGCCGTATTAGGGGGTGGGAAACTGATGGGTGGGGATCGGGCGTTGTGGACAGCGACTCCTACAGGTCGGTTGGTGCGCCTGCGCAGTAGAATCAGGAAGCGACGGGGGCGGGGCCCCTCCAAAGCGCAGACCCCTGACGCTGAAAGATCGCAGGTGAAAAGATGCGACTGCTGTTACCTCGAGTATCGGAGGGGACTCGTGCTATGTATGACTTAGTCCACATTGCAGCCGGCTTGTGGGAGGCATGAAACAGCATTCGAGACAGGGGAGGGTTGAATTGGATGATACGAAATTGGGATGGGAGAAAAATAGAAAATGGGAGAAAAAAGTGGATACAAAAAAAGAATTAACAAATACCAGTGTTTGTTGTGCCAACCAACCAGGAGCATGTGCGCACGGCAGTCTCCAGTTATGCATCTTTTACTGCAGAAACATGAACGGTGCCACATGATGATTTGCAATTGAAACAGCTGCCCTGTCATAATTAAGGAGCTTGTATCCCCAGGTCATCAGAATGCTCAACGACAATGACACTATTGTAGTGCCGAGAGATGAGAGTCGGAGACGGTGGCTCGAGGGAGAGCGAATAGCATTTATTAAGCACAGAAATAAAACATGATACTGCTACGTTGCTTGCAGTCAACTGACTGACTCTGAGAGAATTGCCGAATACATTATAGTACACAAATGTTCTAGAACATTGGTCATGACATCATACGGTGACATCACCCATGTTCTAGAACGTTCGGCTATGACATCACCACAAATGTTCCAGATTGTTCGATGTTCTAGAATGTCGGCTATGACATCATCACAAATGTTCCAGAATGTTCGGGCAGAACTAATGTACAATCACTACACTATGTAACAAACCATCAAATACACTCACAGCACACACATCCACACGTACACACTAATTTTAAATAAATAACTCACTGTAGCACCCACTTTACCCACTTTAGACACTTTAACACACTTTATATTTATTGGTAAAGAGATTTGCACTACAATTCATACCTCATTGCACCTTACCCTACGTTGTACCTCATCCCATTTCTGCATTGTACTGTATATACTGTATTGTATTGTAACTCAGTGACAAATTTTTCTACTCTGTATTGTATATTGTATATATGTATATTGAACAGTTTTTGTCTACACTTTGTTTACGTACTTGACTTTCTATTTTATACTTTATCTATTTTTATCTAGCACGCTCTCAAGAGCAAAACGGAAAAAAGCATTTCATATAAAAGTATTCTGTATTTTTGTATTTTTGTATGACAACTAATAAAGAAACTTGAACTTGAACTTGAACTCAAAGACTGGGGTGAGTTGGGCGGCTGATTGGCACAGTGGGCAAGGCGCTCGCCTCCAACGCAGGAGACGCTGGGTTCGAGCCCAGCTCTCGGCGTTGCTACCGGCTCGCCGGTCGTTCATACTAACACAATTGGCAGTGTTAGAGGGTGGGAAAGCCGGTGGGTGGGGATTGGACGTTGTGGACAGCGACTCCTACAGGTCGGTTTAGTGACGCCTGTACAGCAGAGACAGGAAGTAGTGGGGGCAGCGTGAGCCTCCCACACGTTATTCCTCGCCACTGAGAGTCCGCGCTGTCTGGTGAAAAGATGCAACAGGCTGCCTCCTGGTGTACCGGAGGGGACACGTGATGCAAGGCTTCTATCCTCACTACAGCCGACCAGTGGGAGGCATAGTTTAGCAATGGCCAAGACAGGGGAGGGAAGAATTGGATATACGAAATTGGGATGGTAAGAAAAATTGAAAAATAAGGAGAAAAAGTGGATCAAAAAACTTAAAGACTGGGGTGAGTTCTGTCCTTAAAGCATTTGCAATAGACCACTGCAACACTTCCGGTATTCTGAAATCATGGGAGAGACAGTGGGGGGAGAAAATGTATGACGTTGCTCAGGGATTTGCAGGTCCGGGTCGTTGAAGCGATGTGAGCGGAGAAGTTCATCCGGTCGTCAAGGACCACACCTAGGTTCTTGGCGGTCAGGGACGAAGCCACGGCTACATTCTCTACTGTGATCTAAAGGTCGGTCAGCGGGGAGGGTTCAACTGGCAGGTGAAGTAACTCCGTTTTTACTTAGGTTCCGTTTGAGGTTGGTCATCATCCAGGCGGAAATGTCGGACAGGCAGGCCTAGGATATCTGACCCCATATATCTGTGCAAAACCCCTGAAATACCGGTATCTTACACACGCCAATCGGGCATCATACTCAATTGGATCTGTCATCGCTAAACAATGGCCTACTCGCATGGTATGAAATTGATTCTCATAAATAATAATGTGGACAGGACAGAGTATGTGGCAGCGTAATTGCTCAAAGCAATCTCTAGGCATGATTACTTGGGCCATGTGTTGGCTAATATATTTCATGGATAATATGACTCACCATAAGCTGTGCTGCACAGAAATAGGCTGTTGTGTTTGAATCGGAAAAATAAATGGCACAATTTTGTGTAGTCGAAAAAGAGAACCGCCTCATTGTTTGATGCAGGAATCCAAATTCATAGGACATGTACATCTGTAAAGGCTATATAGGCTATTTATACGTCACTGTGTATAACTGATGAATAAAATACTCTGACACGCTGGATGGTGGGCTACATTATCCTTTTAGGGCTCCGTTTAAAACCCTTTCACTACCACACTACAGACGGCTAACCGGGTTAACCTTCTGTAGTGTGGTATTGAAAGGGGTAACCCTTTGTCATGTGGCAGTGAAAGGGTTAACCGTCTGTATTGTCGCAGTGAAAGTGTTAACCGTTTGGTAGTGCAGCAGTGAAAGGGTTAAACGGATGTTCAATGCCTCAGTCGGGCATAGTTTGTATTGATTCTATATCCATAAATAAAACCAATCAATCAATCAATCAATCAATAATGGTTCATATATTGTCATTGAGCTTCGCACCTGTTCCATATAAGGTCATGCTCGTGGGTGTATACAAAGGCATGCAATTCAAATGAGTAATGACACACAATGGCTGCTTTGTTCTTTGTTGATGAATTAGTACGGAGAGAGACAGAGTCTTCAGGGACCGGCAAGACCTTTCTGGCCAATGACCTACTGACAAGATCTACTGGCCAATGACAACAAGCGTCTCATTAGCTGCTCCCGACTACCCAGGGCCGTCCTGTTGGACCTCTGTGCTCCTTTTCTCTGTCTCCCCGGTCCACCCCCCCGCGCTAAGTGGTGGAACCGGAATCATCAATTATGTCGGTAGACGGATCCTCATGATCAATACAGGTTTAATAGTGAAACACATAGTAACAAGGTACATGTGGGTTGCATGAGCTTTGGCTGGGAGGAGCGGTTTCATCCTGGCCAGTTAGTTAGTTAGAGACACTCTCTTGTGTATAGAGATAGGTGGGGGTTAGGGGGGGGACATTGTCTCTGGGCGTGAGATTCAAGGTATTGTTAGGACGAACAAAGGGATTTGTCCACAGCCACCAGCGTTCACAGCATCTGTAATATGCTACCACTCCCTTCTATTAGAATCCCTATTAGAATCTATATTATAATGCCGATTGGAATCTCTAGTAGAATCTCTATTACAATCCCAATAATAATTTCTATTAGAATCCCTATTATAATCTCTATTAGAATATATATTATAATCCCTATTAGAATCTCTCCTAGAATCCCTATATATTTTTTTTGATCTACTTTTTCTCCTCTTTTTCTGTATTTTTCTCCCATCACAATTTAGTCGTTATGCCAATTCCCCCCTCCCCTTCCTGGTCGTCGTGCACATTTGCCCTCCACTTGCCGGTCTAGTGAGCCATGAAGTCTATCAGATGCTTCCTCCGATACATAGGAGACAGCAGCCTCTTTTCACCTGCCAGCGAGGACTCTCACCGGGGAAGTGTAACGCGTGGGAGGTCACACTACCTTCCCTAGTTCCCTCCCTCGCTGTGCAGATGCCCTGACCGACCTGTAGTAGTCTCTGTTTACAACGACCAGGATACCACCCACCGGCTTCCCACCCGCTGACACTGCCAATTGTGTCAGTAAGCCGGAGGCACTGCTGACAGCCGGATTCGATACCAGTGTATCTGCGGTGGTAGACAGACGCTTAGTCTGCTGTGCTACCTGGCCGCCGGTCCTAGAATCCCTATTAGAATCTCTATTAGAATCTCTATTAGAATCCCTTCTATTAGAATCCCTTCTATTAGAATCCCTATTATCATCTATATTATAATGCCTATTGGAATCTCTAGTAAAATCTCTATTAGAATATGTATTAGAATTGACGCAGGACGTACCTCGTTATGAATGGAAATATCGCCTTGTGTACCTTTTGGAACCTGCAGATAACTGAGGCCTCTGGGCTCTGTCTCCTGGTCTCTGTCTCCTGGTCTCTGTCTCCTGGTCTCTGTCTCCTGGTCTCTGTCTCCTGGTCTCTGTCTCCTGGTCTCTGTCTCCTGGTCTCTGTCTCCTGGTCTCTGGCTCCTGGTCTCTGTCTCTGGTCTCTGTCTCCTGGTATCTAGTCTCTGTCTCCTGGTCTCTGTCTCCTGGTCTCTGTCTCCTGGTCTCTGTCTCCTGGTCTCTGGCTCCTGGTCTCTGTCTCTGGTCTCTGTCTCCTGGTATCTAGTCTCTGTCTCCTGGTCTCTGTCTCCTGGTCTCTGGTCTCTGGTCTCTGTCTCCTGGTCTCTGTCTCCTGGTCTCTGTCTCCTGGTATCTGTCTCCTGGTCTCTGTCTCCTGGTCTCTGGTCTCTGTCTCCTGGTCTCTGTCTCCTAGTCTCTGTCTCCTGGTCTCTGTCTCCTGGTCTCTGTCTCCTAGTCTCTGTCTCCTGGTCTCTGTCTCCTGGTCTCTGTCTCCAGGTCTCTGTCTCCTGGTCTCTGTCTCCAGGTCTCTGTCGCCTGGTCTCTGTCTCCTGGTCTCTGTATCCTGGTCTCTGTCTCCTGATCTCTGTCTCCTGGTCTCTGTCTCCTGGTCTCTGTCTCCTGGTCTCTGTCTCCTGGTCTCTGTCTCCTGGTCTCTGTCTCCTGGTCTCTGGTCTCTGTCTCCTGGTCTCTGTCTCCAGGTCTCTGTCTCCTGGTCTCTGTCTCCTGGTCTCTGTCTCCTGGTCTCTGGTCTCTGTCTCCTGGTCTCTGTCTCCTGGTCTCTGTCTCCTGGTCTCTGGTCTCTGTCTCCTGGTATCTGTCTCCTGGTCTCTGTCTCCTGGTCTCTGTCTCCTGGTCTCTGTCTCCTGGTCTCTGTCTCCTGGTCTCTGTCTCCTGGTCTCTGTCTCCTAGTCTCTGTCTCCTGGTCTCTGTCTCCAGGTCTCTGTCTCCTGGTCTCTGTCTCCTGGTCTCTGTCTCCTGGTCTCTGTCTCCTGGTCTCTGTCTCCTGGTCTCTGTCTCCTGACCTCTGACCTCTTCCTCCTGGTCTAGGGCTAGGCCACACAGCTGCCGAGCTCACACTGAGTTATCAATCACCAGGCCACTCAGGGTTAAATCAATTTGGATCAAGAATGCACTGCAGTGCCGAGAGAAAAAAGAAAGGAAGCGAAACCACTGTACAGGTTGAGGTCACGTGACTCAACCATGAGAATCTACGTACCGCTGGGAGATGGGGGAGGTGGTTAATGTGGTCATTGATATTCTGAACACACACCCACAGCCGGTAGGGGTAAAGAGGAGAAATGGGGGAGGGGGGGGTGGGCATGCTTACCGCTAATGATAAACTTAAAGCATCTGAGATAGGGCTATGGTAGAGACAGAGAGAGAGAGAGAGAGAGAGAGAGAGAGAGAGAGAGAGAGAGAGAGAGAGAGAGAGAGAGAGAGAGAGAGAGAGAGAGAGAGAGAGAGAAGAGAGAGAGAGAGAGAGAGAGAGAGAGAGAGAGAGAGAGAGAGAGAGAGAGAGAGAGAGAGAGAGAGAGAGGAAAGCTGAGATGCAAATAAACCTATTAGTCACTTGAGTCGTCGGAGTCCGTTTTCTTTTCTTTTGGCTGAAGTACAGGCAGTACAGTGGGATGAGAGAGGTGGGATGAGAGACGTACTGTACTGTATGAATGAGTCAATCTGTGGGCCTCTCACTGTGACCCCCCCCCCCCCTGCCTTATATTACCCACAACTCCCAACAGGAAGATGTGGAGTGGGCTCATGACTCCTCACCACAGCATGCATCGATTGATCCCCCCCCCCATTTGAAGCGCAGTGTTGGTTACAGATTCAGAAGAGCTAAGAATACACACACACACATTTATAATCATTATTTATGTCCACTTAATATGGTCATCAGCAGCAAAAACACAGAAATTACAAATAGCTCAAAACAAGGCTGCCAGACTAGCTCTCCACTGTTCAAAGCACACTCATATTGGAGTTATGCACAGACATTTATCATGGCTTCCGGTTGAGAAACATCTGCAATCTCGTCTTATTACTTTTCTCAGAAATGTTCAAGTTGTCAAAAAACCACAGTATTCTTATGATCAAATAGTTTACACAAGAGAAGAACATGACCATGATGACCAGACAAGCTACGTCAGGCCATCTACTGGCACCTAAACCCAGGACAAATCTACTAGAATCTTCTGTGACTTACCCAAGCTATCATGGAATGGAACTCACATGGACCACACACATTGACAGTGTTGTGAAGAAGGCACGACAACGCCTCTACTTCCTCAGGCGCCTAAGGAAGTTCCAAGTCAGTCAGAAGATTCTTAAGAACTTCTACTCATGTACAATAGAGAGCATCCTGACTGGTAACCAGTGATGCCACTAACGCGTTACTAAGTAACGCGTTATTGTAATCTGATTACTTTTCCGCGAAAATGGTAATCTAACGCGTTAATCTTTAAAAGCCAGTAATCTAATTGCAGTTACTTGTCCAAGTGGCTGTGGATTACTATTTCGTTACTATCTCATCATAAATTCATAATGCAGGCGGAAATTGCGGAATGCAGTATTTTATTTAGTTTTCGACAGTCAAAAATACGCTTAGAGCTGTTTACTTCTCTTTGGGAGTGACGTCACATGTCACGTTTTCAAAGCGTGTCTGAGCACGTAACCTCACGTGTTGTTCCATGCTGGTGGGCGCGGCTGTTATTATCATGTTATCGTCATCATCACTGAACAAAACATAGCGAGCTACAATGGCGCAGGAAGATGCTGGTAACGCGTTCTTACACTGGAAATTCAGTCACTACTTCAGGTTTGTGTCAGCTAAACCGGGTGAAAAAAACATTCACGTGAGTTGCACACTATGCGGAGCAGGCAAAATACTGTCTACCGCTAAAAACAGCACATCCAATTTAAGAAAGCATCTGGAATCACAGCACAGCGCGACCAAACTGATAGAAAAAAAACACGAAGCCGAAGCTTCGACTTCTACAGGACTGGGAGGTCCACCAGCCAAACAGCAAAAGCTGGATTTCAATAAAAAAAACACCCGTTAGTGAGCGAGAGCTGAAGAGAATGGTCGGGAGATATGTTGTAGAAGAAATGTTACCTCTGAACACTGTTGACTCGCCCTCTTTCCGTGCCATAATAGATAAGATCCCGTGTAGTGCTAGTGCTGAGCTGCCCCGAAGAACGGCATTCTCCTCGTACTTGGATACGGAATATGCAGAGATGGAGAAGAACCTTAAGGCCACGCTAGATGAGGTTGACCATGTATCAACTACAGCCGATATTTGGACTGCTAATAACCGCAGTTATATGGGGGTGACCTGTCACTGGATCAGCAGAGCAACACTACAGCGCAACAAGGCAGCATTGGCATGTCGGAGAATCCGTGGTAGACACACATTTGATATTATTGGTGCAGAAATTGAAAACATCCATGCATCATATGGACTAACAAATAAAGTTGTAGCAACAGTGACTGATAATGGTTCCAATTTCGTGAAGGCATTTAGAGTGTATCAGCCTGTCACTGTCACAGAATCCGATGATGAGACTGAGGAGTCTATTCCCACTGATGATGCCACTTTTTTAGACGTGGCTGGAATCCTCTCAGCAGAGAATGAAAGTGACGGCCAGGATGTGACTCTCCCCCCGCACTACAGGTGTGCTTCTCATACCATCAACATCATTTCTACAAATGAGGTGGAGAAATACTTGTTATCCAAAGCAGAGAGCAAAGCTGTGTATAGGAGCAGCACGGCTAAATGCACAGCCCTGTGGACCAAAGCAAGTAGGTCTACCATTGCTTCAGAGACAGTGGAGGAAGTAAATAAAAGGAAGCTCCTTGTACCTACATCCACTCGGTGGAATTCTTTTTACGATGCCATAAAGAGAATCGTAGAAATCCCCATGAAAGAGCTGAATACTCTGTGCACCAAGGTGGGAGTCACCTGCTTCAAAGATACAGAATACCAGTTCCTGCATGAGTACTGCACCACCATGAAGCCTCTGACTGTAGCACTGGACATTTTACAAGGTGACTGTCCTTATGGAACTTTACTACCCACACTTGAAGTGCTGATGCAGAAGACCCTCGCTCTGAAGGACACCCTCTCCAAGACGACTGCAGGCCTTCCAGATGCCATAGTGCAGGTAATGTTCCACCTTTGAGTTAAACATATTTTGCATTGCACTATTCAATCATGAACATGGAACACCATACTGCAGTATGTAGGTTGTCAGTAGCACACAATAATAAATAATAATAATAGCATAAGAGGAGCAGTACCGTTTAATAGACTGGTCAACTAGTCTCGCACATCCCTAAATAACAATATCAAAATATATTTCTCAGGCTATCCAGACTCGTTTTGCCCCAGTGCTGGACAACAAAGATGCCCTTCTCGCAGCTGTCAGTTGTCCAAAGTTTAAACTCCGGTGGCTGAGAGACGAAGGTAGGAAGGAGCAAGTGAAGGAGCTCCTGACAGAAGAGTGTCGCTCCTACAATGCTGGAGCACAGAGGGCTGCCAGCGTCCACAACCCCAACACATCTGCCAGCGAAGGTGAGCTGGACTTTTTCTCCTTTGAGGCCGAGCCAGAGGAGGAGACCTACGTGGCAGAAAAGGAGGTGATGGACTACCTAAGGTCAGAGCATGAGCTTCAGATACTGGATAGGTATTCAAACATAAAGAACATTTTCTTGAAATATAACACTCCAACCCCATCAAGTGCTCCTGTGGAGCGTCTTTTTTCTCTGGGAGGGTTGGTGCTCACGCCTAGAAGGAACAGACTTTCTGACAAGAGGTTTGAGAAGATTCTGTTACTGAGATATAATCACTGGTTTACTCACCCCTCTCCCCTGTTTCACTAGGAACATTATACCATATCTGAATAGGATAGGCCTCAAAGGTAGTGTACATATCAGCCTACATGTGGTGTTATTGACCATTTATCTTTTGTGAAATCTATAAATCTATAGATAGGCCTACCTGCCCTATTAGTACATTTATTTTTTTATAACTCTTTATTTTTCTATTTTCAATTTTCACTTTTCACTTCAATTTACTGTGTACTCGTTGCTGCTAAACAGAAAGATTGTTGCTTTCCCTTTTCATATATATGATGGTGGCAGAGCAAAAGCTCTTATTTGCCAAATGCTGTTCATTTACAGGTTAAAGACAAGAGAGACTGATTGAATGTTCATAGACATTTTTAGCCTACATGTGGTGTTATTCACTGTTTGTTTTGTGAAACCACTCGTTGCTGCTCAACAGAAAGATTGTTGCTTTCCCTTTTCATATATATATGATGGTGGCAGAGCAAAAGCTCTTATTTGCCAAATGCTGTTCATTTACAGGTTAAAGACAAGAGAGACTGATTGAATGTTCATAGACATTTTTAGCCTACATGTGGTGTTATTCACCGTTTGTTTTGTGAAACCACTCGTTGCTGCTCAACAGAAAGATTGCTGCTTTCCCTTTTCATATATATATGATGGTGGCAGAGCAAAAGCTCTTATTTGCCAAATGCTGTTCATTTACAGGTTAAAGACAAGAGAGACTGATTGAATGTTCATAGACATTTTTAGCCTACATGTGGTGTTATTCACCGTTTGTTTTGTGAAACCACTCGTTGCTGCTTAACAGTCAGGACTGTTGCTTTCCCTTTTGATTAATGTTTTTTTTTTGAACAATGTTTTTTATTTTCCCTTTTTTAACATGAAACTAGACAAACAATACAGTAACAGTAATAATCAATGATAAATCACAGGACAATGACAGAAATAATAATAACAATAATGACAGTCCAGTAATAAAATCAAAATAAATGTAGATTAAAAGACATACAAATTATAAATACAATACATTTTGATTAATGTATATTAAGATTGTGGCAGAGCAAAAGCTCTTATTTTCCAGATTTACAGTTCATTTTCATGTTAAAGAGAGACTGATTGTATGTTTATAGAAAGACATTTATAAAAACAATTTAATAGTTACAGTTGATATAATTGAATAGTTCAACCTGCATTTGTTAGGTGTATGTTTTGTAAAACCACTGTCTGGCTGCTCTAATGCTGTGAGCAGGAGAGACTGTTGCTTTAACATACTTGATGGTACAGAAGCTGAAGCACTATTTTAACAATTTACGTTATGTGCAGAGAAACAAGTTAAAAACTTTCAATAAAGCGTTTAAAAAAAACTGTTGTCATTCTTATGTTGTGGCAGCAGCAGGGGGGACGACTTCGTAACCTAGTTACTTTCAAAGTAACTAAGTTACTCTGATAATCAAGTAATCAGTAAAGTAACTAAGATTACTTTTTAAAGGAGTAATCAGTAATCAGTAATCATATTACTTTTACAAGTAATCTGTGGCATCACTGCTGGTAACATCACCTCCTGGTTTGGGAATAGCACCGCACAAGACCGTAGCCGACTACAAAGAGTGACACGTTCAGCCGAACGCACAATTGGAGGGGGGCTTCCCACCCTCCAGAACATTTACAACAAGCGGTGCAGGGGTAAGGCTAAGAGAATCATCAAGGACTCCAGCCACCCGAACAACTGCCTCTTTGAACTGCTGCGGTCAGGCAAGCGATACCGGAGTCTTAAGGCGAGCACAGAAACTCAGAAGAAGCTTCTACCCCCAGGCCATCAGGCTGCTCAACGAACAATAAACACTATGCAACAACCATCAAATGCACACAGCACACACACCCACACACTCACTTTAAAC
>NC_140178.1:103523596-103528596 GCF_963971535.1 Notolepis coatsorum
ACAGAGCATATGGGACATGCTAGTTAGCTTTGGTAGTGCAATACACTGTTCCTGTTATTCTAATTTAAAGTGTCCTTTCATTTGGCCATAAGTGTGCGTGTGTGCGACATGAGTGTGTGCCCGCTCATGTTAAAGTGTTAAGTGGCTGCTTGTGTGTGAGCGTGCACAGTGTGCGTGTCCGTGTGTGTGTTCATGTGTGCTTGTGTGTGGATAGTTCAATGTTCTGAGCACTCAATGTTCATTGTTCATGGCTCTGATGGCCCTGGGGGAAGAAGCTGAGCCTAAGCCGCTCTGTCCTAGTAGCTGGGGTTCGCAGGCGTCCTGCCCTGACCTCAGCAGCTGAAACAGGCTGTTATTGGGGTGGTGAGGGTCTTTCATTATCCTGCAGTGCATTATACATCTCAGTTGGAAGATAGTCCAGAATGTGGCTTCCAAGGGGCGACAGTGGCTCGGGAGGTAGAGCAGTCGTCTGGTATTCCGGAGGTTCCCACTTCGATTCCCGCTCCTGCCGGGCAGCGTGTCGAAGTGTCCTTGAGAAAGACACTTAACCCCTAATTGCTCCCGATGAGCAGGTTGGCACCTTGCATGGTTGCCTCTGCTGTCTGTGTGTGAATGTGTGAGTGATAAACACGCAAATACACATGCTCATGCGCATACACATGCACAGTAAGGTGATAGAAACTACAAAATTAGAATACATTGTTTATTACTGGGAGTGACTGGTTTGGCACGGCCTGCAGTTTCATCCACCTGCTACGATAAGTGACAGGAGATATGCTTTGATTGCTTGCCAAGTCTCTCTCTCTCTCTCTCTCTCTCTCTCTCTCTCTCTCATCTCTCTCTCTCTCTCATCTCTCTCTCTCACTCTCTCTCTCTCTCTCTTCTCCTCTCTCTCTCTCTCTCAACCTCTCTCTCAACCTCTGTCACCAGCTGCTGGCCACAGCTGACACTATCTAAGTCCAGACACAATCACACTTGCAGCAGCGGGAAGGATCTGACGGATACGGATAATAACGCCGCCTCTGATCTCCGCTCCATTTGCAGGTGAATTCCCGGTGGTGTTCAGCCTCCCCATCTGGCTGACTGGCTGACATGTAGGCCGTTGATCCCTCCAGCTGCCTCCAGCCACATGAGACCAGCATCTGGAGGCTGATCCAGGACCAGGGGGCCGGCTGCACAAAGCACCCTCAAGTTAACCCTTTCACTGCTGCACTACCAAACAGTTAACCCCTTTCACTGCGACAATACACCAAAGGTTAACCCCTTTCACTGCCCACACGACAGCAGGTTAACCCTTTCACTGCCGCACTACAGAAGGTTAACCCTTTACTATCACACTACCGATGGTTACCAGGCAGTGAAAGGGTTAAGATGTCCCTTAAAATCTGAGTTGATAAACTTTATTTGTATAGCACTTTTCATACAGAAATTGCAGTTCAAAGGGCTTCACAGCAGTACAAAATACAGGCATAAGCGAGCATAAAAAAGATAGAGGTAGCAAGGTCAGGTAAATCACAGTGTTTCACATTAGGATCTAACATCCCAATAGGCCTCTCTGTTTACGGTTTCATTCAGTAATAAAAAATAATAATAAATTGAATAGACAGAGTAAAAAAGTGTGGTTTGATTCAGTTAAAAAATAGGCGATAAAAATATACAATAACATTTAGAACAGAGCATATAGCTCATAACACTCAATAGAACAACAGAGCAGTGCATCACTCACTTTGAGTTTCTTTACAAAGTTCTAACATACAACTGAGCAGTGCATTGCTCTTAACACTTTGAGTTTCTTTACAAAGTTCAGTTCTAAATTACCTTATAGAACAACAGAGCAGTGCGTCGCTCTCAACTTAACAGAGCATGCAGTGCATCGCTCTCAACTTTGAGTTTCTTTACAAAGTTCAGTTTTAAATTACAACAGAGCAGCGCTCTTAAAGTTACAGTGCATGAGAGGTAGTGAGATAAAATTTGGATAGAACTGACACACGAATTTCATAGGAAGTGTATAAAAGTAGGCAGAACAAGAATAGTGCAGGTAAAGTATAATTTGTGTCAGGATATCCCTGATGTTTAATTTAAATGCCTGAGCAAAGAGAAGTGGCTTCCCTGATGTTTTTGGGTAGTTTGTTCCATAGTTTTGGGGCGTAGTTGATAAAGGCTGCATCACCGATCCTCTTTTAAGGTTTCCTTCAAATAAAATCAGTTGCACAAAACACCCTTCTTGTTCTCCTTAAGGTTTCCTTAAAATGTGTCCTTAAGGTACCTCTGACTCGATATTAACTGCAACATGGCCACGTTTATGGTGATACATAAAGAAAACGAACGCATCGCAAGACTGCGACTGGGAGAAGAACCCAACGGATGGATAGACTGCACAGTGGCCTGGTAGCAGCCATGACACTCGGATACTGGATCTTCACTGGATCCTCATCCTCACGAGAGCTTGAGGAGGGGAGGCATGAAGGTATCCTTCTTGGGGGCTATTCATGTCATTCATGACTAATGACACCGTTCAGAAATACTGCCAACAGATCTCAGGCAAGTGGTTTATATCCATATTGTAACATACAGTATGGTAAATGGTGCATTTATATAGCTCTTTGTATCCAAAACGCTTTACAATTTTGTTCCTCACATTTGACCCATTCACTCACACATTCACACACCGACGCCAGAGGTGACCATGCAAGGTGCCAACCTGCTCATCAGGAGCTGATAGGGGTTAAGTGTCTTGGTCAAGGACACTTCGACACGCTGCCCAGTAGGAGTGGGAATTGAAACGGGAACCTCCGGATTACCAGACAACTGCTCTACCTGCTGAGCCACTGTTGCCCAATAGGCCTACCTTGTTCAACGGCATGCTTGCACACACACACACACATTTTAATACTTTATTTGGTTCCACAAATTATATTACATAAACAGGGAATCAAATGTATCGGGGCCAAGCAGCACTGTACACTTAAGGGTACACATAGCACCTCCTTCTCCACGTGGCTAAGCTGCCAATAATAGCTGAGACAGAGCAATATTTGGCAATTTGTTTGGCTTAAGTACACTATATCTACACCTATACCCAAGGTCAGCCATCACACTGAGCAGTGGTTGGTATTTGATATACTTGTCCCGGAAGGCCTGGTCCATGTACAGATCAAAGGTACAGCCTACACACACACACACACACACACACACGCACGCACGCACGCACGCACGCACGCACGCACGCACTCACGCACGCACGCACGCACGCACGCACGCACGCACGCACGCACACACACACACACACACACAACACACACACACACACACACACACACACACACACACACACACACACACACACACACACACACGCATGCACCAACTTTCTTCCGTGCAACTTTCCCACGGAGCTGATCCTAGAAAAAAATACAATCCTCGTCCTCTACTAACTCAGGAATGAGTTTGCCTAATCAATACGATCGACGGATTCACGTGAACAAGAAAATTATGATGAGCAATGGATTCGACTGGTCAGCGAATGCTTTTTGATGGCACCAGTTGAAGTGGGCCCACAATCCGACTCAGAGTCAGATGGCCTTGACACCAGGGGTGTAAAGTACTCGAGTACTCCTCTTCGTTACAATACTTAAGTACTGTTTTGGGGATTTGTACTTTACTAGAGTGTTATTAGGTTGTATACTTGTACTTTTACTCAATTACATTTCAGAGAAAAAAAACATACTTTTTACTCCTTACATTTAAAATGCAGACCTACAAAGTACAAATCTCGCAGGTCCAACCATTTGAATTAGTATATTTGTTTCTCTGGCCGAACTAACGTTAACGTTATTAATCCTGCGGCCGCACTTTATTTAAAAACAGCCAATCAAATCCCCATCAATGGAAAATGAACCCGCCCATACCCATGCTGATTGGTCCTTGTGCGAGACTAGAAAGCAGGGATCTTTGATTAAACACCTGCTATCAGAAGAATAGACAGTCAGAGGGACAAGCTACAGAAGATGGCCACAAACGATACTACGAGTGATGAAGAGGACGAAACGGAACATTTCATTGCCCGGAATAAAAAAGTACGAAAAAAGTTTTTTACTTTTACTTTTTAGTACTTAAGTACATTTAAAAGTAGAAACTTTTTTACCTTTACTCAAGTGTGTTTTTAGCCAGACACTCTGACTTTTACTTGAGTAAGATTTTGAGACGGTACCCATACTTTCACTTAAGTATAATTTCTGGGTACTTTTTACACCCTGCTTGACACTGACACCAGCCCTCAGAAATAAAATGCTCACATCCCTCCTACAACTTAAAATTGGCTAATACACTAAATGTTCTTGATTGATTGATTGATTGATTGAAAGGTTATTAACAGATTGCAGAATGGGTACAGTACAGTACAGCTCAATACATACAATTGTTAAGGGGATGCAGACCAGAGAAAGACTTTCGTCTTGTTTACATCAGGGTCCCCCATTTTCAATTCATCATAACATATATGACATACATGACATACAGATAGACAGTACTGCTACATCTATACATTTATGACATACCAGATTTACAAATACAGTACTGTTTGTGATACAAAAAGTGTCCAGAAAAAGAGTGTATATACATTTGACGTAGAAACTGTACATTGGGGGAGGTTGGGTGGGTGGGGTGGGGTTGGGTGGGTGGGGTTGGGTGGCCGGGTGGGGGCTGTACATCAACACACTTCACTTCCCCTCATAAAGCAGACATACATACTTTGGCTAATTATACATTAGGCTATAGATAGCATAGCTGTTGCCAATGGACACAAACAGATGCATGAGCAATAGACCGAAAAATATTTCAGACATATGGCTCAATAGTCGCAGCATGCTGATTTGAAATTTAAATTAACAGTAACCTGGATTTGCCCTGGTTTTTGTTAGATTTGATTAGATTCAAATGTATTCTCATTGTACAGCACAACGCAAATAAGTTTGGCATCCAACCAGAGTGCAAATGTAACA
>NC_140178.1:103533596-103663596 GCF_963971535.1 Notolepis coatsorum
CTCAGACAGTAGAACAGCAGAACAGCAGGCAGCTCAGACAGCAGAACAGCAGAACAGCAGGCAGCACAGACAGTAGAACAGCAGAACAGCAGAACAGCAGGCAGCTCAGACAGCAGAACAGCAGGCAGCTCAGACAGTAGAACAGCAGAACAGCTGGCAGCTCAGACAGCAGAACAGCAGAACAGCAGGCAGCTCAGACAGTAGAACAGCAGAACAGCAGAACAGCAGGCAGCTCAGACAGCAGAACAGCAGAACAGCAGGCAGCTCAGACAGTAGAACAGCAGAACAGCAGAACAGCAGGCAGCTCAGACAGCAGAACAGCAGAACAGCAGGCAGTTCAGACAGTAGAACAGCAGAACAGCAGAACAGCTCAGACAGCAGAACAGCAGAACAGCAGGCAGCTCAGACAGCAGAACAGCAGAACAGCAGGCAGCTCAGACAGTAGAACAGCAGAACAGCAGAACAGCAGGCAGCTCAGACAGCAGAACAGCAGAACAGCAGGCAGCTCAGACAGCAGAACAGCAGAACAGCAGGCAGCTCAGACAGTAGAACAGCAGAACAGCTGGCAGCTCAGACAGCAGAACAGCAGAACAGCAGAACAGCAGGCAGCACAGACAGCAGAACAGCAGAACAGCTGGCAGCTCAGACAGTAGAACAGCAGAACAGCAGGCAGCTCAGACAGTAGAACAGCAGAACAGCAGGCAGCTCAGACAGTAGAACAGCAGAACAGCAGGCAGCTCAGACAGTAGAACAGCAGAACAGCTGGCAGCTCAGACAGTAGAACAGCAGAACAGCAGAACAGCTCAAACAGTAGAACAGCAGAACAGCTGGCAGCTCAGACAGCAGAACAGCAGAACAGCTGGCAGCTCAGACAGCAGAACAGCAGAACAGCAGAACAGCAGGCAGCTCAGACAGTAGAACAGCAGAACAGCAGGCAGCTCAGACAGTAGAACAGCAGAACAGCTGGCAGCTCAGACAGTAGAACAGCAGAACAGCTGGCAGCTCAGACAGTAGAACAGCAGAACAGCAGAACAGCTCAGACAGCAGAACAGCAGAACAGCAGAACAGCTCAGACAGCAGAACAGCAGAACAGCAGAACAGCTGGCAGCTCAGACAGTAGAACAGCAGAACAGCAGAACAGCAGGCAGCTCAGACAGCAGAACAGCAGAACAGCAGGCAGCTCAGACAGCAGAACAGCAGAACAGCAGGCAGCTCAGACAGTAGAACAGCAGAACAGCTGGCAGCTCAGACAGCAGAACAGCAGAACAGCAGAACAGCAGGCAGCACAGACAGCAGAACAGCAGAACAGCTGGCAGCTCAGACAGTAGAACAGCAGAACAGCAGGCAGCTCAGACAGTAGAACAGCAGAACAGCAGGCAGCTCAGACAGTAGAACAGCAGAACAGCAGGCAGCTCAGACAGTAGAACAGCAGAACAGCTGGCAGCTCAGACAGTAGAACAGCAGAACAGCAGAACAGCTCAAACAGTAGAACAGCAGAACAGCTGGCAGCTCAGACAGCAGAACAGCAGAACAGCTGGCAGCTCAGACAGCAGAACAGCAGAACAGCAGAACAGCAGGCAGCTCAGACAGTAGAACAGCAGAACAGCAGGCAGCTCAGACAGTAGAACAGCAGAACAGCTGGCAGCTCAGACAGTAGAACAGCAGAACAGCTGGCAGCTCAGACAGTAGAACAGCAGAACAGCAGAACAGCTCAGACAGCAGAACAGCAGAACAGCAGAACAGCTCAGACAGCAGAACAGCAGAACAGCAGAACAGCTGGCAGCTCAGACAGTAGAACAGCAGAACAGCTGGCAGCTCAGACAGCAGAACAGCAGAACAGCAGGCAGCTCAGACAGTAGAACAGCAGAACAGCTGGCAGCTCAGACAGTAGAACAGCAGAACAGCAGAACAGCTCAGACAGCAGAACAGCAGAACAGCAGGCAGCTCAGACAGTAGAACAGCAGAACATCAGGCAGCTCAGACAGTAGAACAGCAGAACAGCTGGCAGCTCAGACAGTAGAACAGCAGAACAGCAGAACAGCTCAGACAGCAGAACAGCAGAACAGCTGGCAGCTCAGACAGTAGAACAGCAGAACAGCAGAACAGCTCAGACAGCAGAACAGCAGAACAGCAGGCAGCTCAGGGCCACAGAGTGATACCATATTATCACAATACTCAATACTTAGTCACGATACAATAGCATTGCGATCTTGCGATACCTTTTTTCATCTGCAAATGATGTCCCCAATGGAAAACGTTGTCAACATCTACAATAAAAACATACATATATCCGTTTGATCTAACACGTTTTCAGTCTGTTCATCTCAAGTTCAATCACTTTTATTGCAAAAAGAAACCGATACTTGGCGTTTCCGCTAATATATGGTATAATAGCTGGTATCATATGGTACCAGCTTCACGGTCCTTGACCTGGAATACCGTGCAGCGAGGGGAACGGGTCCCTCTTACCTCCAGTCAATGGTCTCTTAACTACACACCCTCAAGACGAACAAACTTCCCACCACAGTCAGGACAGCCGAAACCTGCCTAGTTTTCTGCCATCGACTAAAAAGCCTTCTTCAAATCAAAGAAAAAGAAAAAAGGATTAACCTTCGTACTGTTTAAAAAAAATACTGTATATACTATATACTGTGCCTATATTACTACCTACTATGCTACTATGTCTTTACTACTATGCACTCAAGACTGTAGAACTCAAGTTCGACACTGTTTGACGAACAATCTTACTTACCGTTAGCTGCCAGAGTTGTACCCTTCCCTTCCTGCTGACTTGTTGTACAGAACTTGTAAGTCGCTTTGGATAAATTACTAAATGTAAAATGTAAATATATCGGGACGCAAAACATTGCAATACTATGGTGTACACATTTTTCACTTAATGTGAATGAATGATAATTGTATTTATACAGCGCTTTCCTAGACACTCAAAGAGCTTTACAATATAGGGTGGAAATTGCCACCACCACTGTTTAGCACCAAACCTTGGGCTATGCAGGCCCAATGGCCGCTATACACCGGCAGCAGGCACACACTACACATAACTGAAAGGTTCAGGAGACAGGGATTTATATTAAGGGGGATGATTAGGTGGCCTTGATGACAGAGACCTGATTGGGAATTTGACCGGGAACGTTGGCGATAGGCGCCCTGGGATTTTTAACAGCCAAACTGGGTTTAACGTCTCGTTCGAAGGACGGCACTCGCAGCTGTACGGTGTCGCTATCACCGTGACACAGGGGCATTGTTACCGCCAAGTCCAGAGGACAGAGTGCTCCCTGCTGGACAACCACACCACTTTCCGACAACGGCCTTGACCAGGGGTTCGAACCGGTGATCTTCCAATCATGAGTCCGAATCTCTACCCATGTAGCCACGCTGCCGGACAATATCTATGTGTCTGTTTGTGGGTCGGTGCATGCATTAGTGCGGGTGCATGTGTCTGAGTGTGTGGGCAAGGCGTGCATGCGTGTGTGTGAGAGAGAGGGTGAGAGCTTGTGTGTGTGTGTGTGTGTGTGTGTGTGTGTGTGTGTGTGTGTGTGTGTGTGTGTGTGTGTGTGTGTGTGTGTGTGTGTGTGTGTGTGTGTGTGTGTGTAGTGTACCAATCATAATAATATATTTTTTTTTGTATCGTTTGAAAAGGAAAGATAATTTATTCTCCCCGTCTTGCAATGTAGAGCCAACAGCCTGAACGCTGTATTGGCAAAAGCAATTAAGGGAAAAAAGGAGAATTGAAGTTCAATTGACAAAGGAGGTCGCAAAGCTGCGTCACATCCCTTCAAAACAAACATTGAATAATGAAGTGAGGAACAAGAGATGACTTTTTAAGGGGAAATCAATTAAAGTGACACATTGAGACACAGGCCTATATGCCCCCGGACATGCACACGTGCACACGTCTCTCAAACAACCGTATCTGGGCCCATCTGATTGTTGATGGAAACAGAATGGAATGACAAAGTTCCAAACAATTCCTCTCCAAGGTACACCGTAAAAATCTCCCAGTCAACATTCTGCGATGCTTTGTAAAATACTCATCTAAAGAAATACTCATCTGAAACACCTCTGTCTCTACGCCTGTACATCACAGCCTCTGAAACACCTCTGTCTCTACGCCTGTACATCACAGCCTGCTAAACACCTCTGCCCCAAGCCTGTACATCACAGCCTCTGAAACACCTCTGTCTCTACGCCTGTACATCACAGCCTCTGAAACACCTCTGTCTCTACGCCTGTACATCACAGCCTGCTAAACACCTCTGTCTCTACGCCTGTACATCACAGCCTGCTAAACACCTCTGTCTCTACGCCTGTACATCACAGCCTGCTAAACACCTCTGTCTCTACGCCTGTACGTCACAGCCTCTGAAATACCTCTGTCTCTACGCCTGTACGTCACAGCCTCTGAAATACCTCTGTCTCTACGCCTGTACATCACAGCCTGCTAAACACCTCTGTCTCTACGCCTGTACATCACAGCCTGCTAAACACCTCTGTCTATACGCCTGTACGTCACAGCCTCTGAAATACCTCTGTCTCTACGCCTGTACATCACAGCCTGCTAAACACCTCTGTCTCTACGCCTGTACATCACAGCCTGCTAAACACCTCTGTCTCTACGCCTGTACATCACAGCCTGCTAAACACCTCTGTCTCTACGCCTGTACGTCACAGCCTCTGAAACACCTCTGTCTCTACGCCTGTACGTCACAGCCTCTGAAACACCTCTGTCTCTACGCCTGTACATCACAGCCTGCTAAACACCTCTGTCTCTACGCCTGTACATCACAGCTTGCTAAACACCTCTGCCCCAAGCCTGTACATCACAGCCTGCTAAACACCTCTGTCTCTACGCCTGTACATCACAGCCTGCTAAACACCTCTGTCTCTACGCCTGTACGTCACAACCTGTGAAACACCTCTGTCTCTACGCCTGTACGTCACAACATGTGAAACACCTCTGTCTCTACGCCTGTACATCACAGCCTGCTAAACACGTCTCTGTCTCTACGCCTGTACGTCACAACCTGTGAAACACCTCTGTCTCTACGCCTGTACGTCACAACCTGTGAAACACCTCTGTCTCTACGCCTGTACGTCACAACATGTGAAACACCTCTGTCTCTACGCCTGTACGTCACAGCCTGCTAAACACATCTCTGTCTCTACGCCTGTACATCACAGCCTCTGAAACACCTCTGTCTCTACGCCTGTACGTCACATGCATGTTTTTCCATCTCTTTTTCTGGAGGGGAAACCCTTGCGAGCACGGGGAGAACATGCAAACGCCACACAGAAAGCCCCGTGAGATACCCCACATGGGTACCTAACAACCCGACAACCCCAAGTGGGAATCGAACCCAGGACCTTCTTGCTGTGAGGCTACTACACCACCATTAGGGTACATAATAGTCAAAAGACAGTAAGTCTTAGTGTTATTATTTATTTCTTTATTTCTTCAGATATAATTTCAGATATTGATATTGATATTCACAAAACAGATTGAGAGGAAAATATTCATGACATGAAAGTATTATATTTGTTTTCATTATAGTTATAGAAACATAAATCTTAAACTTTAAATCGTCCAATCCGATAATTAGGGTTAAGGAGGCGATTCCTATTTGCAGAAACAGTAAAAGCCCACTTGCTGAAAGACATCGTTTATGGATGTGGGCGGATTAAATCGTGCATTTGCCCACTCATTATACAATAAATGTAAAATAATATGGCAAGTTAGTAATATATGCTCAAGTCAAATGGCAAAGCTGATTCACCGCCACTGTACTGAAGTAACAATGAAATTATGGGATGGAAGTTTGAGTCTGTTTTGCTTGTTTTTGCGTGCCTACACCACTCGGCGGTGCATAGTTAAAAGGTGATGGAGGCGTCGTCTCGAGTGTGTGTCAGACCATCACCAGAACACAGCCCACACACAGCTGTGATGATGTGGAGCCCCCCCGCTCGCTATGAATACAATCCTCGGAGCTCGGCTGGCGTTGCACAAAAAACAAGGCTGGGAACTGAAAATAGCTTGAGTGGTGGAGAGGAAGATAGAGAGAGAAGGGAGAGAGAGAGAGAGAGAGAGAGAGAGAGAGAGAGAGAGAGAGAGAGAGAGAGAGAGAGAGAGAGAGAGAGAGAGAGAGAGAGAGAGAGAGAGAGAGAAGCTGTCATACCCAGACTGTAGCCTGTTATCATGAACTTGGCTGAACTCGAGTCGGTAGCACATCCCGCCGTCTCTCTCGCTCTCTCTCTCTCTCTCTATCTCTCTCTCCCTCTCTATCTATCTATCTCCCTCTCTCTCTATATCTCTATCTCTATCTCTCTCTCTCTCTCTCTCTCTCTCTCTCTCTCTCAAAAACTTGATTTCCCTGGAGACAAGCACGTAAAAATGAATGACATGTCGTGTGAATGTGAACTTGAAAGACACACGACTTGAGCTCAGCATTTATGGAGACGAGTCATAAACACGCGACTTGAGCTCAGCGTTTATGGAGACGAGTCATAAACACGCAACTTGAGCTCAGCATTTATGGAGAAGAGTAGTAAATCCAGAATATCACAGCCCCGTCTAGAAGGCCTGACTGATGCTTTGTCCCGACTTCAGACTCCCTAACAATGTCTCCGTGTTCGCCTGGGGGGACTTTCTGGGAGGACATGTCTGGTTTCTGGGAGGACTTGTCTGGTTTCTGGGAGGACTTGTCTGGTTTCTGGGAGGACTTGTCTGGTTTCTGGGGGTCTTGTCTAGTTTCTGGGAGGACATGTCTGGTTTCTGGGAGGACTTGTCTGGTTTCTGGGAGGACTTGTCTAGTTTCTGGGAGGACTTGTCAAGTTTCTGGCGGGACTCGTTTGGTTTCTGGGGGTCTTGTCTAGTTTCTGGGAGGACATGTCTAGTTTCTGGCGGGACTTGTTTGGTTTCTGGGGGGAGTTGTCTAGTTTCTGGGAGGACTTGTCTGGTTTCTGGGAGGACTTGTCTGGTTTCTGGGGGTCTTGTCTGGTTTCTGGGAGGACTTGCCTTGTTTCTGGGAGGACTTGTCTAGTTTCTGGTGGGACTTGTCTGGTTTCTGGGAGAACTTGTCTAGTTTCTGTGAGGACTTGTCTGGTTTCTCGGAGGACTTGCCTGATTTCTGGGAGGACTTGTCTAGTTTCTGGCGGGACTTGTTTGGTTTCTGGGGGGATTGTCTAGTTTCTGGGAGGACTTGCCTGGTTTCTGGGAGGACTTGTCTAGTTTCTGGCATGACTTGTCTGGTTTCTGGGAGGACTTGTGTTACGATGGGATAGGTTAGAACACAGTTTGCAGAAGGGAATGGAGGCAGAGCTGAGGATTGAAGCTTGGAGAAGGGAGTTTACTGTAGAACCAAGTGCAATACAAAGAACATACAGAAACTACTTAACATACTACTCAAAACAAAACAACAAACACTAACACTTACTAGAGGAAGACAGCGCAATACGGCGTGGACAGGAAACAGGGAGGGAGACAGGAGGAATGTCGCCACAAGGAAGGGAGGACAGACAGACACCTAAATACCCCAACTAATTAACAATCAAGAACACCTGGCCAACACAGAATCACAACACAACCTAGACAATAAGCAATGACAACTAAACACAACTAAACACAAAAGCAACTCATAACAACCCAAAACAGTGCACCACATCACACCAGGGAAGGGAAAGTCAATGACAGCACACACCAGGACACCACATTGATCACACTATTAATTAAGGTTAAAACAGTAGTCAGGATGTCCAGTGTACTGGACTGCACAGTCTGCGGATGGCCACCAGAGGGTAGGAGACCAATGTTAGGCAGAGAGCCAATGTTAGGTAGAGAGCCACTGTTGGGTGGAGGGCACTGCCCAATGTTAGGTGGAGGGCACTGCCCAATGTTACCATCCTGCCCAGTCCAGCCAGGACCGGGCCTAGGAACGTGACAGACTTGCCTGGTCTCTGGGAGGACTTGTCTAGTTTCTGGCGGGACTTATCTAGTTTACGGGAGGACTTGTCTGGTTTCTGGGAGGACTTGTCTGGTTTCTGGGAGGACTTGTCTAGTTTCTGGCATGACTTGTCTAGTTCCTGGCGGGACTTGTCTGGTTTCTGGGGGTCTTGTCTGGTTTCTGGGAGGACTTGCCTTGTTTCTGTGAGGACTTGTCTAGTTTCTGGTGGGACTTGTCTGGTTTCTGGGAGAACTTGTCTAGTTTCTGTGAGGACTTGTCTGGTTTCTCGGAGGACTTGCCTGGTTTCTGGGAGGACTTGTCTAGTTTCTGGCGGGACTTGTTTGGTTTCTGGGGGGACTTGTCTAGTTTCTGGGAGGACTTGACTGGTTTCTGGGAGGACTTGTCTAGTTTCTGGCATGACTTGTCTGGTTTCTGGGAGGACTTATGTTACGATGGGATAGGTTAGAACACAGTTTGCAGAAGGGAATGGAGGCAGAGCCGAGGATTGAAGCTTGGAGAAGGGAGTTTACTGTAGAACCAAATGCAATACAAAGAACATACAGAAACTACTTAACATACTACTCAAAACAAAACAACAAACACTAACACTTACTAGAGGAAGACAGCGCAATACGGCGTGGACAGGAAACGGGGAGGGAGACAGGCGGAATGTCGCCACAAGGAAGGGAGGACAGACAGACACCTAAATACCCCAACTAATTAACAATCAAGAACACCTGGCCAACACAGAATCACAACACAACCTAGACAATAAGCAATGACAACTAAACACAACTAAACACAAAAGCAACTCATAACAACCCAAAACAGTGCACCACATCACACCAGGGAAGGGAAAGTCAATGACAGCACACACCAGGACACCACATTGATCACACTATTAATTAAGGTTATGTGCCGTATTTGCTATCGCGTTCCGCTCTGAGCCGTATGAGATATACTATCTCCTATGATACCTAATGTATCTCCCTACGAACAAGAAATACATGCACCCCACCTGTATGGGGCTCCGCCCCCATGGTGGCACCGCCCATATAGCAGTGACGCTAGTCACCACACACCCTTCCTCTATTTTCGTCCCAGCGTACTTGGATGCGTGCACCGTACGATAACTAGTAGGATGAAAAGATCAGAGTCATAATGTTGGAAGCTTACCGGAGGTTGCTGGCCCCTGGCATCTTCGACGCATGTTTTCGGCGACACGACGGGCCTGTGTTGATGTTCCTCGTTTGATGACAGCACATCGAGGTTCAGCTGTACAAGACTGGCTGTCGGGCCAGCTTGTACTCAGGTAGGCCCTGTGTCTTCAGGCATGGGTATTAGTGTTAGTAATGCTGGTTTGTTTTGTTAACACAACCATGTTGTGTGTTGGCGCCAGGGGCAGGATGGTTTGGTGAACGTTCTCTGCAGGGAACGTTTTCCAAGCTGTCTTGGGCGTGCTGCTAAAACAGCTAATGCTATGCTACATGCTATCGCTAATGCTGCATGCTATTACTACTGCTAATTGCTATGCTGTTTTAATGTCTCCGCTGTGAGATGTTGTCACTCTCCCTCCTCTTGCCCGGTTCATCAATGAAGGTCAGTCGGTAGCTGTTGTGGGTTTTTTTGCTGAGTTCTATTTACCTTTTTCGGGTAAATGGGTTGACAACAGGGTAGGCCGTGGCTAGGTTGCCTAGCCAGGTATTTTACCTTGTGTTCCGGCGGGGTTTGTTGAACGGTGTTCCCATCTGGGTTGGCGTCGGGTAGTGGGGCTATGGGTCCAGCCGACATGGTAAACATGTTGCGTGTCTGTGCACAGGCAATTGTTGTCTTGGGTCCCACATCGCCTGGCGCTAGGCTGCAGTAGTATAAGGGCAGGGCCGCCTGGGAGAAATGTGAGGCCCTGTGCATTTTTAGACGCGAGGCCCCCCACCTCCTGGGGCGGCCCTGTGTAGGGGGCTATTGTTTCGTTTTGTCACTCTGCTATGAGAAGGTCTGTCTTGCTACAGTTTTCTCTCTTCTCAACCATTCATACTGACGGTCAATCGGTATACTGGGGGAGTAGTGCGGGGGGGGGGGCTTTGTTTACCTTTTTTGGTAAATGGGCTAAACTAGGGCTGTTGTCCTGTGAATATTTTGAATGAAGGCGGGACTGGTCCGTCTCCCCTTAACTTTGTGTGTATGGGTTTGCTCATTCTACAGTATTTTGTGGTTTAGCTCTTTTATTCATTTAACCCTTCATGGTGCACACCACAGTGGAGGGTGCTGTTTGCAATCACCACTGTGGCTCCGTGTTAACATCAGTCCTTTGTTTTTGATATATTGAAACAATGCCCCGCCCGGCCGACACCATGGGTGGGTCGGCCTGGCGAGTGGCTGGTGGGCTGTTAAGGCTTGTACCGCCACGGTATGGAATTGGCAATGATTAGAACTGTGTTCGAATTGCTGTTTTTTTCTATTAGAAAAATGGTGTCTGGTGGAGGGGCCTTGAGGGCCAGCCGACGTCGACACATCGCGCGAGGTTGTTGACGTTATTAGCTTTGACCCAGCCGCAAGCTATAACCGCTCAGGGTTCCCCTCTCCGCAGGGGATTTTGGTCTTCTGCTGGAGCGCGGGCGGTATTGTCCTAGGCCCTACACCGCCTCACACCGCGCAGCCAGAAGAAGAGAGAGCACGGCCTCGTCAGCGGCGATGACGGGGCCCTCGACAGGCGGCCATGTTTTTCCCCCGCCAGAGGTATCCTGGGCGTCGATTCGACAGGTGTCCACAAGGCCGACAGCCTTGGCGGCCGAGGGATCGGCCATGTAGGATGGGTTCGGCTTGAACAAACAAGCCGTCACCGTCCTGCCGCGAGCAGCCCGCTCTCCGATCGCTCCCTTCCCCAACACCAGCGGAAGAAGTGGGCTCTGATTGTTTCCTTTGGCTGCGGGCCGCGTGCCTTCGTTGATGCGCGGGCGGCCCCCCTTTTCGCTTCTCATGGGGACAGGGGCTGACACCCAGTTTATGGCTGAGCCTGGGTCTGTCCGTGAGAATGTTGTGCTGTCAAGCGGCTCCCACACCTTGATCTGTGTTGGTTGAGCCTGGTGTTACGTCTGTCAACTTAAGTGTTGTCAGCAGGGGGGCTCGAAACCTTTTGAGGCACACAGTGCGGGCTTCCCCGGCCTCGCCTTCGCCAGGCCTGGTATCATGTTGGTGCCTCCCACTCCTGGAATATTGGCAAGTGGTCGCAGCTCACATGATTTGGGGTGGTAGTAATATCACTGCAGGGCTACGGTGTGTAGGAACCCATGGGGGCCTTACACCTTGCATGTCCGGCTGCAGAACAACTCCTTCAGCATGTTCTGGAGGGGTGTTCAGTGGGGGGGCTTTTTTCATCGGAAGCCCCCCGTATCAGACCGGCCCTTTCTGTCGGGGTTCCCCCTTGGGTGCGATTGCCTCGTGGGTGGTGTCAGGGTCAGGTGTTCCGACACGGAACGCGCTCCTCGCACGGTTCCAGGTTTGGCTACACACAGCGGGGGGACCGGGCCAACTATCTACGGTTCCTAGCGGACCTGCGCCACGTGACGGCGGGTGCGTTGGGAGTGTCGTGACATATGACTACGGCAGTATCATATGTCGAGGTGGATGGAGAGAACGCTGAGGCGGGGACTTGTGTTTACACAACCCCACCCGTTTTCAGGTTTGGTACAGACCCTATTGTCGGGGTCTCCAGCTGTGACAGCTCTGGTCAACGAGATCCAATCTCTGTGGACGAAGCAAGCCATCGTCGTGGCGTTCTCCTCCCGGTGTTCTCTGCCCGAGAAGTCAGGAGGGAGGGGTGTAAGACCCAGGCTGGGCCTGTGCCATGGGAAGGTTCAGCATTTTTTGGATCGTCTCCTACCTGTTGAACACGGTCAGGTGGGGGTCTGGTTCTCCTCCATAGACCTGTAGGATGCGTATGCGCATCCCCGATCTTCCATCCTAGGGCTTACCTACGCTTCCTTTGCAGGGTTAGCGTATGAGTACCAGAGGCTGCCGTTCGGTTTTCTCTGGCTCCCCGCATCTTCACCAAGTGCGTGGAGGCCGCACTGGGGCCTCTGCGTCGTCCGGGGTTACGGAGTGTTCTGCCCTGATGACGTTCTGGTCCTTCGCGGTCAAGGTGGATCGTCAGGTCTCGTACCAGGCAGGTCTCTACCAGCCTGGGGTTGCTGTAGACTGGATGTAGAGTATTCCTCTTCCCAGTCAACGGTTGGAGGGCTATGGGCATCCATCTCAGAGCGTGTTGTCAACACGCTCGGGAGGTTCCGTCCTAGGACGGTTACGGCGCTGTCTCACGTCGCGTTTTCACCGACGCCTCCCTCGCTGGTGATGCGTCGGGCCAACGCAGTAGGGGGCAGCTGGCAAACCATGCTGCCCGGTCTGCGCTACGTTCAATGTGTTGGTGTTGAAAGCGGTCCTTCTGGTCCACAAATGGTGTTGATCAGGACGGACGATACGACGTCAGTGTCGTGTATCGACAGACAGGGAGGAGTACGCTCCCCCTGTCTGCACCAGGCGGCGGGCGGCTGGCTATGGGCGTCCTCCATCTGCGCGGCCTGAGGGCTCCCCACATCCCCGGCAGGGAGAATGTGGGTGCAGGTGTACTGTCGCGGGGAGGCCCTCATCCTGACGGGTGAGGATTGCGTCTGGACATGGCCAGGCAGGTCTGGGACCGATGCCGTGCCGCCAGGGATTCTTCCCCATACATCTGTTAGGTCAGTTGTTGGGACGGGTACGTTGAGGGGCGCAGGTTCTTGATCCTGATGGTGTTACCATCTGGAATGCGCATGCTCCATCCACTGTCGCGCTTACGCGGGCAGATGACGTATGTTCCAAGTGTGGTGTAAGGCGGGGGGCCGGGACTCAGTCTCCTGCCCCCTGGATGCTGTCCTTAGTTACCTCCAGTCTCTCCTTGATAGACTGTCGGCTTCGACGGTGAGGGTATATGCAGCAGCTATATCCTCCTATCATGAGGGGTTTGAGGGGATGTCTTGTTCAGCCACCCTCTTGTGAAGCGTTTCCTGCTTGGCGCGCGACGCGTTAAGCCGGTGCAACGCTCCTTGGCTCCGACTTGGGATCTTCAATTGGTCCTCGGTCGGTTGTCCTTGGCCCCGTTTGAGCCGCTCGAGCAGGCGCCGTTGGGACAGCTGTCCTTCAAGACCGCGTTCCTTCTGGCTGTCACTTCCGCTAAACGCGTAGGTGAGCTCTGTGCTCTCTCGGTACGTCCAGAGTGCCTGTCTTTTCGGACCGATTGCGGTGTCACTCTGCGACCTAATCCTGCTTTCGTGCCTAAGAATATCCGGAGTTCCTTCCGCTCCCGGGATATTGTGGTTCAGGCGTTTCGTCCTCCTCCTCACACTAGTGAGTTAGATGCGGGCCTTCACCTGTCATGTCCAGTCCGTGCTTGGGGATTTACCTCAGCCGTACTCAGGATTTCAGGGTTACCGACCAGCTTTTTGTCTGTTACGGTGGGGCTCGTGCTGGTAAGGCACTGTCGGAGCAGCGCCTGTCCCATTGGTTGTGCGAGGGTGTTACCCTCTGCTACACGTTGGCTGGGCAGGATCCCCCTGGGGGCGTCAGGGCGCACTCCACTCGTGGGGTGGCTGCCTCTGCCGCTCTCCTGGGTGGGGCCTCGGTGGAGGCCATCTGTGCTGCAGCTTCATGGTCCTCCCCGGGCTCCTTTGTAAGGTTTTTCCTCATGGACATGACCGGGGGTTCTGTCTCCCAGGCGGTTCTGGGGTCTGTGGCCTTTCCTGCTTCCCGTCCTTTGGTCGGGTAGCAGGAGTGTATGGGTATGGGCCACAGTGTGTTGAGTCACACGTGGTTCCGCCTGTACGGTGTGTTCAAGGGGTTCTAGTTTCCCTCTTGTTCGCATTCAGGTGGAGTTGACTGCGCCCCCCCTTCATTAGGGAGGCTGGGGTGACAGGGCTCCCCGCACCCCTTGATGTGGGCTTACGGGTCCTCAGGGGGTACATTTGTTGGGCTTCGCGTCCGCTCTTCCCCATATCTCATACGGCTCAGAGCGGAACGCGATAGCAAATACGGCATATAACGGTAGGTTATGTAGATAACCTAGTTATATTAGTATTGGCTGAGCGTTCCGCTCTGCGCAGCCCTGAGTTCCCTCTTGAGGAATCTTTTCCTGGGACGGGTTTTTGGCGAGGAAGGGTGTGTGGTGACTAGCGTCACTGCTATATGGGCGGTGCCACCATGGGGGCGGAGCCCCATACAGGTGGGATGCATGTATTTCTTGTTCGTAGGGAGATACATTAGGTATCATAGGAGATAGTATATCTCATACGGCTCAGAGCGGAACGCTCAGCCAATACTAATATAACTAGGTTATCTACATAACCTACCGTTAAAACAGTAGTCAGGATGTCCAGTGTACTGGACCGCACCGTCTGCGGATGGCCACCAGAGGGTAGGAGACCAATGTTAGGCAGAGAGCCAATGTTAGGTAGAGAGCCACTGTTGGGTGGAGGGCACTGCCCAATGTTACCATCCTGCCCAGTGCAGCCAGGACCGGGCCTAGGAACGTGACAGACTTGCCTGGTCTCTGGGAGGACTTGTCTAGTTTCTGGCAGGACTTATCTAGTTTACGGGAGGACTTGTCTGGTTTCTGGGAGGACTTGTCTGGTTTCTGGGAGGACTTGTCTAGTTTCTGGCATGACTTGTCTAGTTCCTGGTGGGACTTGTCTAGTTTCTGGCGAGGCCTTGTTACCAGTCAGGATGCTCTCTATTGTGCATGAGTAGAAGTTGTTAAGGATCTTCTGACTCATTTTGGACTTCCTTAGGCACCTAAGGAAGTAGAGGCGCTGCCGTGCCTTCTTTATTACACTGTCTATGTGTGTGGTCCATGTCAAGTCCTCGGATATGTGGACTCTGATGTACTTAAAACTGTTCACTCTCTCGACCGGTGCCCCGTCGATGCTGAGGGGGCTGTAATCCCTAGCCCTCGATCTCCTAAAATCCACAATCATCTCTTTCGTTTAGCTAACGTTCAGGGAGAGGCTTTCCTCCCGGCACCACAGCGCCAGGTTCTCTACCTCTCCCAGGTAGGCCCTCTCGTCGTTTGCAGAGATCAGGCCCACCACAACTGTGTCGTCAGCAAACTTGATGATTGTGTTGCTGTTGTAGTTTGCCACACAGTCCTGTGTGTAAAGCAAGTAGAGGAGGGGACTCAAAACACAGCCCTGGAGGGCACCTGTGTTGAGAATGATGGATGAGGAGGTGCATTTGCCTGCTCTCACCACTTGGGGTTTTCCTGTCAGGAAGTCCAACACCCACTGGCAGAGGTCATAGTTCAAGCCCAGGTATCTGAGATTGACTACGAGCTTGGAGGGGACTATGGTATTGAATGCTGAGCTGTAGTCTATAAATAGCATTCTCACATAGTTCCCCTGCCTCTTGTCCAGGTGTGATGCTGCCGTGTGCAGCACATGGGCTATGGAGTCCTCTGTGGACCTGTTGGGGCGATGCAAATTGCAGGGGGTCCAAGGTGTTGGGGAGGGAAGAACAGATGTAGGTTTCAGAGAGGACTTGTCTAGTTTATGGGGGGACTTGTCTAGTTTACGGGAGGACTTGTCTAGTTTATGGTGGGACTTGTCTAGTTTCTGGCAGGACTTGTCTGGTTTTCTGTCGGTACTTGTCTAGTTTCTGGGAGGAATTGTCTAGTTTCATGGCTGAGGAATGGGGAGTCTCGTCTGCCTATTCATTCTGTCCAAATATCTCTTGTCCTTCTTTCCTGCAGTGATAGACAAGATAACAGAACAGAGTTATATTATCATACTGTCATCGCGTCTCGCTCTTGCCATAATGAGATAACTCTTATCTCCTAGCACCTACTGTGCTCATGAACAAACAATTTGCACCCATGCACGTGACCAGGCCACACCCCGGCGTCCTCCTATAAGACGCCGGACATGGTCATATTCTACCTTCCTCTTTTTTTGTTTCCAACATGGACGCTGCAGTGCACTCCATGAACTAGTTGTTATGAAATGCAGAGAGAAATTACACAATGTTGGGTTTTCGCCTGAGATTCGCCAGCCCCTAGAATCTTCTCGGCACATCCTAACAGCGCATCGGGCCTGGCCTAGGGTTTCCTCATCTCGTGACAGCGGATCGAGGGACATCGCGTGGCGGCTAGCTGTCGGGCTAGGTCGCGCACAGGTAGGGCCTGCGCTGCCAGGCATCAATGCTAGCGTTTATGATACTGCTTGTTGTCCTGTGAGACAACCGAGTTGTGTATTGGCGCAAGGGGCAGGATATCTGGGTAAACATGGTCGTCATGACGTTTCTCCTCCTTAGGGCTCCCCTCTCCGCAGAGGGACTCTTTGGTCTTTCCGCGGAAGCGCGGGCGGTATTTGACCTGGGCCCTACACCGCCTCGCACCACGCAGCCAGAGGTGAGAGCGCGGCCTCGTCAACGACTGTGGCGAAGCCCTCGACCAGCGGCCATGTTTCCCCCACCTGAGGTACCCTGGACACAACGAAAACAGGTGATCGCAAGGCCGACAGGGAGGGATCGGCTACATTAGATGAGCACGCCCTAAAAAACCGTCGCCGTCTAGCTGTGTCTAGCTCTCTCTCCGGTCACCCCCCCCCCCCCCCCCCCCAACACCAGCGGGATAAGGGCTCTGATTTGTTTCCTTTGCTTGCGGGCTGCGTGCCTTCAATGAAACGCAAGCGGCCCTACGTTTCGCTTCTCATGGGGACAGGGGCTGACACCCAGTTGATGGCTAGGCCTGGGTCTGTCCGTGAGAATGTTGTGCTGTCAAGCGGCTCCCATGCCACACATTCTGCGTCTGTGTTTGGTGAGCCTGGTGTTATGTCTGTCAACAACAAAGGTTGTCAGCGGGGGAGCTCGAGGCCTTTTGGGGCGCAGCGTGGGTTCCCCCAACCCCGCCCTCGCCAGGCCGGTTATCACGTTAGTGCCTCCCATGGCCGGAAGACCGGCAGTGGTCAGGCAGGCGCGCGTGATTTTGGTGGTAGTAATATCACTGCAGGGCTACGGTGTGTAGGAACCCACCCTATCGGGCAGTGTGGGGACCTCGCACCTTGCATGTCCAGCTGTAGAACAGTTCCTCAGCAATCCATGCTGGGGACGTCAGCTTCCCCCTTATCAAACCGGCCCTTTCTGTCGGGGTCCCCCCTTGGGTGCGATTGCCTCGTTAGTAGTGTCAGGGTCCGATATCCCGACTCCACGAGACACCCTGCTCCCGCGGTTGGCGGGTCCAGGGTTGGCAACGCACAGCGGGTGGGACCGGGCCGCCTATCTACGGTTCCTGGCAGACCAGCACCAAGTGGCGGCGGGTGCGCTTTGGGATTATCACCACATATGGCTACAGCAGTGCCATATGTCGAGGTGGATGGAGAGAACGCTGAGGCGGGGGCTTGTGTTGCAGTTTGCGCTACCCCACCCTCCGTTTTCAGGTTTGGTGCAGACCTTGTTGTCAGGGTCAGCAGCAGTGACAGCTCTGGCCAACAAGATCCAATCTCTGTTAGCGAAGCAAGCCATTGTCGTGGTCCCAAGGGAAGATGCAATGTGTGGCGTTTACTCCCGGTATTTTCTGGTGCCCAAGAAATTGGGGGGTGTCCGACCTATTCTGGATCTGTCTGCGTTCAATCGGCTGATTGTGACAAGGCGGTTCAGGATGTTGACCGTCAAACACCTGATAAGCTCCGTCAGAGTGGGAGACTGGTTCACCTCCATAGACCTGAAGGATGCATACTTTCACATCCCGATCTTCCCTCGTCACAGGAAATTCCTTTGCTTCCTTTTTCAGGGTGTAGCGTACGAATACCAGAGGCTGCCGTTCGGCTATTCTCTGGCCCCCCGCACATTCACCAAGTGCGTAGAGACCGAGCTGGAGCCTCTACATCGTCAGGGGATACGAGTTATTTTCTATCTCAATGACATTCTGCTCCTCAGCCGGTCGGAGGAGGTCGCCAGGTCTCATACCAGGCTGGTGGTAGAATTCCTCACCAGTCTGGGTTTTGCTGTGAACTGAAAGAAGAGTACTCCTCTTCCCAGTCAACAGGTGGAGTACTTGGGCTTGGTTCTAAGCTCAAGGCCCATGAGGGCAACCCTCTCGGAGCGGCGGCGAGTGGATATTCTCGACACGCTCAGGGGGCTCCGTCCTGGCAGGACGGTTACGGCGCTGTCCGTGGTGCGCCTACTCGGTATGATGGCATCTGCTCACTCTGTGGTCCCTCTTGGCCTCCTCTTCATGAGGAGGATACAGAGGTGGTTTTCCAGTATGAAAATAGACCTAGTGAGAGGCAAGTGGAAACGACTGAAGGTTCCCATGTCAATACTGGGGGATCTCGACCACTGGGGGAGGACTGGTACCCTCACCAGCGGGATCTCCATGGGCAGCAGGCTATCACACGTCACGGTCTTCACCGACGCCTCCCTCACGGGATGGGGGGGGACGTGTCGGACCAACGCAGTAGGGGGCAGCTGGACGTGCCATGCTACCCGGTCTGCACTGCATATCAATGTGTTGGAATTGAAGGCGGTCTTTCTGGTCCTCAAGCGGCTCGGCCACCTGGTGGTGGGCGAGCACGTGTTGGTCAGGACGGACAACACGACGACAGCGTCGTATATCAACAGACAGGGTGGAGTACGCTCCATCCGTCTGCACAGGGCGGCGGTCGAGCTCTGGCTATGGGCGTCTCTCAATCTGCGCAGCCTGAGGGCGCTCCACATCCCTGCAAGCAGAATGTGGGCGTGGATGTGATGTCGCGGGGCGGTCCACATTCCGACGAATGGGGATTACGTCCAGACATAGTCAGGCAAGTCTGGGACCGGTTCGGGGAAGCCACGGTGGATCTATTTCATGAGCAGACCACCAGTGCCCCTTATGGTTCTCGGTCAGTCGGGGGGACAATCCTCCCTTGTGGGTGGATACCTTCTCGATGTATCCATGGCTGCCCGGGATTCTGTACGCGTTCCCCCCCATACACCTGATAGCTCAGCTGTTGGAGCGGATACGTCGGGAGCACAGGACTTTGATCCTGATCGCGCCGGACCGGGGCACGGCTGTGTGGTTCCTGATCCAGCTCTTGGTAGCCCCGCCGTGGCCTGTTCCTTGGTCATTGCGGGCCCTCTCTCAGGCACACGGATCTCTGTGGCTGTTCCCTGTTCTGGGACAGCCACTGATGGTTTGGCTGCTGAGGGGGTGAGTCTGGAGGGGATGGGTCTTGACCCTTCTGTGGTCGACACCATCCGAAACACGCATGCTCCATCCACTATCCCGGTTTACGCGGGTAAGTGGCATACTTTTCAAGAGTGGTGTAAGGTGGGGGGCTGGGACCCGGTGTCCTGCCCCCTGGACGCTGTCCTTTCCTTCCTTCAGTCTATTTTGGGTAGACTGTCGGCCTCGACGGTGAGGGTATACGCCGCAGCTATATCCTCTTGTCATATGGGTTTTGAGGGCGTTACATTGTTCAGCCACCCTCTTGTGAAACGTTTCCTGCTTGGCGCTCGGCGTCTCAAGCCGGTGGAACGTTCTCTGTCTCCGAGTTGGGACCTCCAACTGGTCCTCGGCCGGTTGTCGGAGGCCCCGTTTGAGCCTCTTGAGCAGGCGCCGTTGGAGCAGCTGTCTTTCAAGACTGCATTCCTGCTGGCCATCACCACCGCTAAGCGTGTGGGTGAGCTGTGTGCTCTCTCGGTGCGGCCTGAGTGCCTGTCTATTCGTGCCAATAGCGGTGCGACTCTGAGGCCTAATCCAGTCTTCGTGCCAAAGAATATCCGGAGCTCTTTTCGCTCCAGGGATATTGTGATTCAGGCGTTTCATCCGCCTCCTCACACTAGTGGGGTAGAGGCGAGCCTTCATCTGTTGTGTCCTGTCCGTGCTTTGGGGGTTTACCTCAGTCGGACGCAGGATCTCAGGGCTGCTGATCAACTGTTTGTTTGTTACGGTGGCCCTCGCGCTGGTAAGGCACTGTCCAAGCAGCGCCTGTCACATTGGTTGTGGCATTGCCCTTTGCATGTTGGCGGGACAGGTCCCCCCTGGGGGTGTCAGGGCGGCTTGTATCCTTTCGGCAACAAACAAGCCCTTCCGCGTTGCTCTGATTGGCCAGCGATCTACGCTCGTTTCGCCCCTACGCCGGTAACGCGTGCATGCGCATTTTGTTTTTGCCCCCACACGCCCACACGCTCACACACACGCAGGTTTAATGCAGGTTTTGACGCCACGCCGGTAGATAATGATAATAATAATACTTAGAATAATAATACTTAGTCAAACGCACGCAATTGGCACAAGTGTAAATTATGCATTCGTCACTCAGTTTTAACATCGACGCACTTAGCTCAACTTGTTCGCCAGCTTGCTGTGGAGTCTATGGTCACAAGTTTGAATCACTCGCAGTTAAAAAAAAAATTACGTTTAATTAATTTATCATCTCTCTATATTAACGTAACTAGCTATTCATATCAATCGAAATAACGTTCATCTCTCTATATTTGAAATAACGTATTGTATTGTTTTCATCTCTCTATATTGACGTGATTCCATCAAGATCACAGGCTGGTCATGCATAATCTCGCCCACCAGACTCTTCTACCGAATTGACTAGGTTGCGCAAGTCAATCAATAGATTACACTTTCTGTAGGCCTAACACACCTACCCATTCTGTTGTGACACAACATGACATGTTAGGGTTGTCACCTTCCGTGATCGCGTTTGAACCAATTTGTAAAAAATCTGTTCTAGATTAGGCTGTAAAAATCATCAATTTATTGCCATCATGGACCAATAACAGAACAGATTGACAGGTGGTGACAAAGCACAAGACTGGGCATTTATTTAAAAAACATACATACCCTAACCACATAATAGATATTTAAAAGGTAATTAACAGGCATGTTCTGCAACATATATCCACTCTTGAACAATGAAAAACTCCTTTTTCTTCAATTTACAAATAAGAGCAGCTCTGAAGGCTCACGGCGTCCCATGGGATGTTCCACTCGAGCACCACAGGTTTCACAAATTATTTTATGACAAGGAGATGTCGAGAGGCTTCGTCTCTGACTTTTATCGCCACTTACTTACGTCCTCATATAAGGTCCTTCCCCTTAGTCTACTTTCATTCTGATTTAATTACTGGACTGTCATTATTGTTATTATTATTTCTGTTATTGTCCTGTGATTTATTGTTGATTATTACTGTTACTGTATTGTTTGTCTTGTTTCATGTAAAAAAAGAGAAAATAAAAAACATTTGTTAAAAAAATAATTTAAAACGGGTCGGTCAGGTGGCGTAGCGGAGATTGTGCTCATCACCAATGCAAGAGGCTGCGGTCTCGACTCCCGGAGAGTCAGCATTGCCTTGGCTCGGGCTGATCGCTATACTAACTCGTTTGGCTGAGTTAGGGGGAGGGGAGCCGTGGGTGGGTCCTGGGCGTTGTGGACAGCGACCCCTACAGTTCGGTCGGGGCGCCTGCTCAGCGAAGGTAGGATCTGGTGAGAGGTAGTGCGGCCTCCCACACGTTACACTCTCCCAGTGAGAATCTGTGCGGCCAGGCTGGCTGCCGGCTGGCTGCACACCGTCGGAGGAAAGCATGTGACAGTCTCCGGCCTCTCGGACCAACAGTAGGGGAAAGTGCGCAACAACCAGGAAGGAGGTTGGGAATTGGCATAACGACTAACAGTGGGATGGGAGAAAAATCGGAAAAAGAAGGAGGGGGAAAAAGATAAATAATTATTTTTTATTAAAATAAAAGGAAACAATGAAAAACTATGAGCTTCAATGTTTTTTTGCCCCACTAGTGTTCAAAGCCACCGACGCGCTCAGGTTGTGTTGTTTCGCAGGTCACCCAGCTTGAACTCGCCTCCTTGAGCCGGCTGCCAACTTCCTGCGTGCCACTGCAGTTGGCTGGCAGCCAATGATCGGGCCTTGACGCCTTGCAGCCCGCCGTAATGTGGCAGCCCTCCTCGTCGACAGGCTCCCGGACTTGCCGAATGTGTGGAAGGCTGACTCCATTGCGGAAGGGTTTCTCTTCAGCAGCAGATACTGTTTTGATGCGGCCTTGAGTCCAAAAGTGTGGAGGGGGTCCCGACTGCGTCGCACCATATTGCGTGCCATATCTGAGATCACCTCCTCGAGATCACAGTCGTCATCATCTGAATGTGTGACAATAAGAAGGGAATAGGTTTATTTTGAATGTGTATGCTGGTATTGTACATGCAGTATAGTATGCGTAATAATTACCATTATGCACATTGCTCTCTTCTGAACCAAGGAGAACTAGAATGGTCTGTCTGTATGGTAGTCACAGGGTTTGAACAACTTCAAGATGTACATCCTTCATATTATTATATCCTATTTAACACTTGTGGCTGGAGTAGGGAATCCTATAGGTAAAGTCTATATCTATAGTTAGTATCTATAGTTAAACTAGTCAAGTCAAGTCAAGTCAAGAGATTTATTTGTCACGGCATACAAGTATACAATGAAATGCGGGTGGTCTTGCCCGCAACGATGTGCAATAACATATAATAGAATCAACATTGTGCAAAAAACGGGGGGGGGGGGCAGGTGGCGCACGGAGATTACGTTCGTCACCAACACCGGGAGACACTAGGATTCGCCTGTTCGAATCCAGCTCCCGGCGTTGCTATCAGCTTGGCTGTCGTCTCACGCTGATACAATTGGCTGTATCAGGGGGTGGGAAGCTGAAGGGTGGGTCCTGGGCGTTGTGGACAGCGACCCCTACAGTTCGGTCGGGGCGCCTGCTCAGCGAGGGTTGGATCTGAGGAGAGATAGTGTGGCCTCCCACACGCTACACTCTCCCCGGTGAGAACCTGCGCGGCCAGGTTGGCCTGCCCCAGGCTGCACGTGCGTCGGAGGAAAGCATGTGACAGTCTCCGGTCTCCCGGACCAACAGTAGGGGAAAGTACGCAACAACCAGGAAGGGTGGGATGGGAGAAAAAATCGGGAAAAAGGAGGGGAAGAAAGATAATAAAAAAAAAAAAAAAAAACATTGTGCAAAAAACAAGTAGCATTGTGCAATAAACAAGTAACATGTTAGGGCATATCGGTATATGTACATAAGTATTTTACAGAGCATGGAGGACATACTGGGTCCTTTGGTAGTGTCTATCTGTACATGCTAATTTATACAATCTCCGGTTATACTATCCTATTTTTTAAAGTGACCCTTCTTGGTGGCCATAAGTGTGGGCGTGTGCAGCATGAGTGTGTGTCTGCTCATGTTAAAGTGGCTGCTAGTGTGTGGGCGTGTACAGTGAGTGTGTTGTGCGTGTGCTCATGTGTGCTTGTGTGTGGAGAGTTCAGTGTTCAGGGCTCTGATGGCCTGGGGGAAGAAGCTGAGCCGAAGTCTCTCTGTCCTAGTAGCTGGTGTTCGCAGGCGTCTGCCTGACCTGAGCAGCATGAACAGGCTGTTGTTGGGGTGGTGTGGGTCTTTCATTATTCTGCAGGCTCTGGATTTGCACCTTTTGTTGTATAGAACCTGCAGGGGTGGTAGTGCAATACCCGTGGTACGCTCGGCTGAGCGCACCACTCTCTGTAGGGCCTTCTTGTCCTGTGCCGTGCTGTTTCCATACCAGGCAGTGATGGTTCCAGTCAAGATGCTCTCTACAGCTCCGGAGTAGAAGGACTGGAGTATCTTCCCAGATACTCTGAACTTCCTTAACTGTCTCAGGTGGTATAGGCGTTGCTTCGCCTTTATTACGACTGAGTCTATGTGTGTTGTCCATGTCAGATCCTCTGCGATGTGGACCCCCAGGTACTTAAAGCTGCTCACCCTGTCCACGGTAGCCCCGTTAATCCTCAGTGGTGTGTGTGTCTCCTGCTGTCCTCTCCTATAATCCACAATCAGCTCCTTGGTTTTACCAATGTTCAGGAGCAGGCTGTTGTCCTGGCACCAGCGTTCCAGTACCTCAACCTCCTCCCGGTAGGCCTTCTCGTCGTTGTCCGAGATCAGCCCCACCACCACTGTGTCATCCGCAAACTTCACTATGGAGTTGGAGCTGAACTTGGCCACACAGTCATGTGTGTATAGTGAGTACACAGCTTCAAGTACCTGGGGGTCCACATCTCAGAGGACCTGACATGGTCAACACACATAGACACAGTAGTAAAGAAGGCGAAACAGCGTCTCTACCACCTGAGACAGTTAAGGAAGTTCAGAGTATCGGGAAAGATACTCCAGTCCTTCTAATCAGGAGCTGTAGAGAGCATCCTGACCGGAAACATCACTGCCTGGTATGGAAACAGCACGGCACAGGACAAGAAGGCCCTACAGAGAGTGGTGCGCTCAGCCGAGCGTACCACGGGTATTGCACTACCCCCCTGCAGGTTCTATACAACAAGAGGTGCAAATCCAGAGCCTGCAGGATAATGAAAGACCCTCACCACCCCAATAACAGCCTGTTTCAGCTGCTGAGGTCAGGCAGACGCCTGCGAACCCCAGCTACTAGGACAGAGCGGCTTAGGCTCAGCTTCTTCCCCCAGGCCATCAGAGCCATGAACAATGAACATTGAGTGCTCAGAACATTGAACTGTCCACACACAAGCACACATGAACACACACACGACACGCACACTGTGCACGCTCACACACGAGCAGCCACTTAACACTTTAACATGAGCGGGCACACACTCATGTCACACACACGCACACTTATGGCCAAAGGAAAGGACACTTTAAATTAGAATAACAGGAACAGTGTATTGCACTACCAAAGCTAACTAGCATGTCCCACATGCTCTGTAAATAACTATGTACAGATACCGAGATGTCACTCCATGTTACCTGTTACCTGTTACTGCACAATGTTGTTTTCTTCTTTTGATTCTATTATATGTACCACTGTATTGCACATCGTTGCGGGCAAGACCACCCGCATTTCATTGTATACCTGTATGCCGTGACAATTAAAACTCTTGACTTGACTTGACTTGAGTACAGCAGGGGGCTCAGAACACAGCCCTGGGGGGACCCGATGCTCAGGGTGATGGTGTTGGAGGTCTGACCCCCCACCCTGACCGCCTGGGGCCTTTCACTCAGAAAGTCCAGTATCCAGGCACTAGTGTGTGTGTGTGTGTGTGTGTGAGTGTGTGTGTGTGTGTGTCTGTGTGTGTGTGTGTGTGTGTGTGTGTGTGTGTGTGCGTGCATGCGTGCGTGCGTGCGTGCGTGCGTGCGTGCGTGCGTGCGTGCGTGTGTGTGTGTGTGTGTGTGTGTGTGTGTGTGTGAGAAAGTGACACAAGTTCATAACTGACCGGTTTCTTGCAGCTGTTCAACAACTACAGTATCTCACATCTTATGGTGTGTGTGTGTGTGTGTGTGTGTGTGTGTGTGTGTGTGTGTGTGTGTGTGTGTGTGTGTGTGTGTGTGTGTGTGTGTGTGTGTGTGTGTGTGTGTGTGTGCAAGGGTGGTATTACTTACCCTGGAATGACTGGCATGCTGGCCCTTATACACTCATAACATTTACATGACATACAGACCATTAAAACAACAATAAAAACCCTTATACACTCACAACATTTACATGTCATACAGACAATTAAAACAACAGTAAAAACCCTAATCAAATTCATAATACAATATAAAAATACAAAATTATACAATATTTTAATAATATATCCCTATCAGACACATGCCTTTTCATCCATATATACCTATCTCTTTATCAGACACATCCATTTTAATTTACGTACACACTATCTATTAGGGAATGTCAATTTCTTTGGTTGAAAATGTTGTTTTACCACGATTTTGAAACGGCATTTACTATTCTCCTGCTTAACATGTCTGGGAAGAGAGTTCCATTCCTGCATACCACGGAACATGACAGTTCGCTTCATTGCATTCGACCTCACTTTTGGAAGTGTAAAACCTCGTGCAGAAGCATGTCTGGTGGAATGGTTGTGTCTGTCAAGACTTATTGATAAATTGTTATATAAAATTGAGGGGATCTTTGTAACAAAAATATTCCTAGTGAATACAAGGAGTGAGCAGAGTAATTTATGTTTGACAAGTAACCAAGTTAAACAACTGTGCATCGCTGCAACATTAGTTCTGTACTCACAGCGAAGCGCTATACGTGCTGCTTTGTTTTGTACCATTTGTAATTTTTTCAGTTTACTCGTCGTTACATTCGACCATACTGCAGGACAATAGTCAAGATTTGACAAAACCAGAGCTTGAATGACCTGTTTGATAGAATTTAGTGGTAACAAATGAGCACATCTTTTAACAACAGAAATCCCTCTTCCCATTTTCACTACTATATTGTTTATATGGTGTGACCATGACAATTTACTGTCTAATGTTACCCCTAGGAGTTTAGTCTCCTGGACTTGATTAATTACCACATCACTTATCAAAAGTTTCAAGACTGGGTTCGTTCTTAGAGTATGGTTTGAACCGAAAATGATGCTACTTGTCTTTGATATGTTTAGAACTAGTTTGTTATTCTTTATCCATTCCATCACTGATTGCAACTCTGCCTTTAGGACCGTATTTTATTCATTGGCTGTTGAGGCTGATGTGTAAATCGTTGAATCATCCGCATACATAGAAATATAGGACTTATTTAGGACAAGAGGCATGTCATTTGTAAATATGGTGTAGAGCAAAGGCCCAAGGCAACTTCCTTGGGGTACTCCACACCTTACCGTTTTAACTTCTGAGTAACTCCCATTAAAAAAAACTATTTGTTTCTGGTTTGCTAAATAAGTTTGCATCCAAGATAGTGCAGATGAGGAGAAACCGTAACATTCAAGTTTTTTAAGTAAGAATTTGTGATCTATGATGTCGAATGCTGCAGTAAAATCAAGCAAGACAGCTCCAACCATTTTCTTTTTATCTATCTCTTTCAGCCAATCATCCGTAATTTGGGTTAAAGCAGTCGCTGTTGAATGTCCTTCACGATATGCATGTTGAAAATCAGTGGTCAATGTGTTAAAAGAAAAGTAGCTTTTAATCTGTTCACTTACTATTCTTTCCATCAGTTTACTCAAAACTGGCAGTAAACTTATGGGACGACTATTAGATCCTGAGAATGGCAATTTCAAATTTTTTGGCAGTGGTATTACTTTGGCAGTTTTCCACTGTTGCGGATACAAACATTCACTAAAGGATTGATTTATAATATGACAGATAGCAGGGGCAATTAAATCAGGGACCAATTTCAGAAGTTTCCCATCAAGACCGTCAACACCTGGTGGTTTGTTTTTAGTGGTACTTAACATATGTTCTACATTACTTATAGTCACGCTATCAAAATTAAATTGACAATTTTTATCTTTCATTATTTTATTCTTTATTAATAAATAAGATTTTTCATTATCTATTGTTTGCATATTATTCCTTAAATTATCTACTTTTCCAATAAAATAATTGTTAATATGATTAGCAATCTCAACTGGTTTGGTGAGGAATTTTCCTTCTGTTTCTAGAAAGGATGGGGTAGGTTTCTTATTCCTGCCCATTATTTCATTTAGAGTATTCCATAATAATTTACTGTCATTTTTTATATAATTAAACCTATTTTCATAATACAATTTCTTCTTCTTTTTATTACATTTTGTAACAACATTTCTTAATTTACAATATACCTCCCAGTCTGATTTATAACCTGATGTATTTGCTATTAATTTAGCTCGATTACGTTCTATCATATATTCTTTTAGTTCAGCATCCAACCATGGTGTTCTGACGCTTCTGACGGTAAACTTTCTCAATGGTGCATGTTTGTCAACAAGTGGCATAAAAATGGTATCAAATTCCCATAGAGATTTTTCAGGATCTTTTTCCCTCAACACCTTTGACCAACATAGATTTTCAACATCCTTCACAAAGCTGTCTTGATTAAACATTTTATACGATCTTTTGTAAATTATTTTAGGTCCCAGTTTTGGCATTTTAGTCTTCCTCACAATAGCAATTAAGTTATGGTCGCTACAACCAACAGTTACAGATACCGCCTTGGAACATAGCTCCGCATTGTTAGTAAAAATGTGATCAATGCAGGTGGAGACCTGGTTACCATCCTTTTTCAAACATATCCTAGTTGGTTTGTTAATTACCTGTGATAGACCACATGCATTTGCTACAGTTAGAAGTCGTTTTTTCAATGGGCATTTCAATGAAAACCAATCGATGTTAAGGTCACCCATAAAATAAATCTCATTACTCAAATCACACACTTGGTCCAACATGTCACATATTTGTTCTAGATACACATTATTTGCACTAGGTGGTCTATAACAGCAACCGATCAACATAGGCTTCAAATGAGGCAAGTGTACTTGCAGCCATAATGTTTCAATTTCATTATTCATTAAATCTTCCCTAATCTTCACTGGAATAAGATTCTGAATATAAAAAGCAACCCCTCCCCCAAATGCATTCCTGTCCTTTCTAAAAATGTTGTATCCATCAATTTGCAATGCCCCATCCTCAAATGTAGAATCAAGGTGTGTTTCTGATATAGCTAAAATATGGAAATTGTCTGATAGTAAAATCTCTGATATCTCAGCTAGCTTGTTTCTTATGCTACATATATTTATATGTGCCATCTTTAACCCCTTTTTGGGTAGGTTAGTATTAATTAGCATTGTATACTTTATTCATAATGTTGGTATGTGTGGCAAGGGCAACAACCATTCAACTGTCCCTCGGCTGCTTTGGGGTGCTACTTCGTGGTCGGATTATCAGTCTGTCATACCTCAGAAAGGCGATCTCTCCTCTCTCACGAGCAGCTCTCATCTTGGGCAACAGTTCTTTTCTTTTCAGACGGACAGCGTCTGTGTAGTCCTCGTTTATGTAAATGTTTGTCCCTTTGAGTTCTTTGGCTCTCTGAAGAACCGCTGATCTGTCCTTGTATTTTGAAAATGTCACCACAATGGGTCTTGGTCTCTCACGTCCCTCCCCAGGTTTCCCTGTTCGGTGCACCCTCTCCATCTCAATGTCCCTCTGTAGCTTGAGCTTTTCCACCATGACGCTCCTCACCTTCTCTTCCGTGTCTCCCCAGGTTTCTCCAGGCAACTCAGCTATGCCATCAATGACCATGGTTAGCAGGGGTGTGTGGGTGTGTGGGTGTGTGCCATGGGGTGATGTGTCACACGTGGTCCCGCCTGTGCTGTGCGCTTTTAGGGGTTTCTGGTTCCATTTTTTTCACACTTTGGTGGAGTTGACTGCCTCCCCCCCTTCGCTAGGACGGGCGGGTGGACGGGACTCCCCTCCCCCCTGGTAGTAGGGCTTACGGGCCCTCAGGGGGTACACTTGTCGGGTCACGTGTCTGCTCTGCCCCATATATCATTATGGCAAGAGCGAGACGCGATGACAGTATGATAATATAACGAAAGGTTATCCTATAACCTAGTTATATGAATACTGGCAGAGCGTCTGGCTCTAGGCGCCCTGAGGTCCCTTGGTTGGGTTTTCAATGTTGGAAACTTCCGAGGAAGGTAGAGTATGACCATGTCCGGCGTCTTATAGGAGGACGCCGGGGCGTGGCCTGGTCATGTGCATGGGTGCAAATTGTTTGTTCATGAGCACAGTAGGAGATTAGAGTTATCTCATTATGGCAAGAGCGAGACGCTCTGCCAGTATTCATATAACTAGGTTATAGGATAACCTTTCGTTCTACTTCTACAGAGGTGTATTGATAGAGTGTTCAGTCGATATCTAATGGATTTGTTTGTATCAAAATTGTGCTCACACACTTGCTGGATCTGTTCTCACCATGGTTTGTGTCGATGCACTCGATGCCTAGAAGACCGTGTCTTTACCCCCCTCTTTCCTGGAAACTGTCGAGCCGGAAGAATTCTGCAAATCTCATGACATGCACAGATATACTGTAGATGCATGCAATAATACACTTCCCCTGCGATGTAACTCCATCCTCACATGGATTACTTGGAAAAGTTAAAAGTGTTCTTATTAGTCATCAGAAGACCCAAGGAATGGTCAGAGAGCTTCACAACAAGCCATCACTTTAGATATATTATGGCTTCCCCCGTTAAAGTCTTCCTATTCAGTTCTACTTTACAGCATTGGGGGAAAAAGAACAGGCTGTCCTCTATGCAGGTACTTTTACTCCAAATTATTCTCTTTAAAAGTGCACGCCTGTCACGGCAGATCAGGACCAGAAGACACTTTGACCTTTAAGATAAGATAATATATTTATTGATCCCCTTGGGGAAATACATTTGGAGAGATTTAGAGGTGAACACATCAAGAAATGAGAGCTGGAGGAAAGATCTTGTCATGTAGAAAGTGTATTTTTAATACGTGATACTCAAGTACATTCTATACCTAATACTTCTATACTTTATCTTGACCAGAACTTTGAATTCTACTTTGACCAGATTTCTATTCTCTCTGGGTAATTCTACTTTCTCCAGAGTGCTATTCAGGGATGTAAAGTACTTGTAATACTTTGTTACAATACTTAAGTACTGTTTTGGGGGATTTGTACTTTACTCAAGTATTATTAGGTTTGTATACTTGTACTCTTACTCAATTACATTTCAGCCAGATACTCTGACTTTTACTTGAGTACGATTTTGAGACGGTACCCATACTTTCACTTACGTATAATTTCTGGGTACTTTTTTCACCCCTGGTGCTATTCTCTCAAAGGTAATTCCACTTTTACTGTTGTGTATTCTTGCCACCAGTGCATCTCTCGCGGCTGCCGTGATATCATAATAAAGGCATCACTGACATGCATGAACGTAAGGACCGTTGGTTTCCACTAATTAAAGGGATATCTTGTCACTGGAGCTCCTCCACGGTTTGCCTCTAATTAGAGAGAGAGAGATATCTCTCTCTGCGTCTCCCTGTACAACACGAGACCCAGAGGGACACGTTAAAGGCCCAGCTCGGCTTTGACGGTTTGAAATACGCTTAACGAAGTAAGAAAACGTGTTCTAAGCAATCATAGAATGACCTTTAAAAGAGGAGGGATGAGAGAGGCCACCAATTAAGGAGCTAATACCCTCTGTTATCCATTCAGCACCTCTGTCAAATCCCAGCCCTGGACCTGTGCTGTAAATATGCCAGCCTGTTGGACCATCACAGGCGCAAAGATGTAACACATCCTGCGATTCCTATTAAACAAATGGTCATTTCCCTCTAATTATATTTCCACTGTGTCAATTTGAAGACCAAAATATGACAAGAGAAATGGGAAGCTTGTAGACTTTATGCCTTGCTTGGATTGAGTTTTTATTAATTTTTTATAAATTCTTTGCAGGTGTTTTCCAGGCAATGAGCAGTTTACTGTTTGTCCATATAAGGTGTTGTGAAGGATCAGATTAAACCGAATATATATATTTATTTATATATATATATTTAAATAGTGTTTGTATATCGTTTGATATCCCCTGTATATTCCTTGTACAATATGCACTGAATATCCCTTTAGTCTACTAAACAGCCCATAATAGTTTCATTCCACCATTGGACGAGAACCTGGCGCCAGGTTGCCATACCCCTAGGTTCAAGTTCAATCGTGCCGCCCAACATGTCGTGGCAAGCCCCGGTTCCGCGCAGGAATACGTCTGGCGAAATACGAATGGTACTATTTGTTCATAGCGCATATATATATGGCGCAAGTAAAGTAGAACTTCCTTTTAGTCCAGTTCTTTACCCTCCAACAGAGTGACAGACGCGAAGCCTCACCCACGACGCACGTGTGGTGTAGTAAGGCCTACTTGGCCTCAGAATAGGCATTGAGATATCGTGTAGATTAATAGTTGAATAGTCATAGTTTGGCACTATACCGTCGAGTTGGACGTATTCTATTGAGCTAATAATAGTCTATTTATGTATGGTGCACCGTTCGGTTAGAGTTATAAAGTTATCAGTACCCCCATCGTTCCTGACGTTATCTGGACGCTTAACCAGGCTGGGCAGACCCCTAGTGGTGCTTGCATCCGAGGAGCTCCGGGCCAGGGCGACTGGACCTGTATATTGGATTACTCTACCCGGACGACGGCGAGCCTTCCACGGCTTGGATTATGCTTTGGGTGCTTTGATTATTCCATGGATAACGGCCAACACTGCGGAGTGTTGGAACTACCCCCCGGAGAGGACTCCAGGTGAGACGGCGCTCTACACCAGTGAGGTCGCCTCACGTTTCTCCGTTGTGGACCGGCAGCTACCGTCCACCAGAGGGTCCAGCTGTATTCGTCTGCGGACCGAGGTTCTGTGGGCACCGTGTTCAAGACTTTGAATTCTCCCAAGAAACCGTCGGCCAGATGGGATACCGCCAGCGGCTTCTCTAACCCCCCCCTCCTACTGTCTTACAACCAGCGGGACCCCCCCCCCCCCTTAGTGTATCCAGCTATAATCATTTAAGTACCATCGCTATAGTTTCCTAAATATCCAGGTTGTATACTTACTCCCTGCGTAACCAGAGATTGGACATTCAATGTTGATTTACCTACGAATACTCATTTGCCATACAAGTGCATATTTCAAATCATAAGTGTAAACAAGTGAACGTTGTATATACCTTTTGCTATATTAAATATTCGATTTGTACATTTGTGTGGATTCGTTTCATCAGGTGGGAAAGTGTTCATCATACTTATATCATGTACTGGATGGCCAGAAGTTAAAGTACAAGAGGTAGTGGTATTAAATACCATATCTAACAATACAGTCAGGGAATTGTACCCCTCAGTTACATAAGGAGTTGTGTCTCCATTTCAAACAACAGACGTATTCCTGGTGGCGGCTGGATGGAACCCAGATGGTCCAGGTCAGACAAACCAATCCAATCCAATCCAATCCAACTTTATTTGTATAGCACATTTAAAAACAACATGGTTGACCAAAGTGCTTCACAGTAAAAACCATAAAACAGGAAAAAAAAAAAAGACATAAACACAATACAAAGTACACAGAACTACAAACAAAATTACAGCAGCAGACAAATTTTTTTTAAAAGCTATGGAGTGTTTTAATTAAGATGGGACTTAAACACTGGGAGCGTTGGGGCCAGCCTAATGTGGGGGGGACAACTCGTTCCACAGTTTGGGGGCTGCAAACGCAAATGCACGGTCCCCCCTGTTTTTTAGCCTGGATTTAGGGACAACCAAGAGGGACTGGTCAGCAGACCTCAGAGACCGTAATGGGGTGTAGGGGTGCAGGATCTCGGTGAGGTAGGGTGGGGCCAGACCAAACCAAGCTGGTAAACAGTCTGAGATAGTTCAAGTTTCTTTATTAGTTGTCATACAGAAATACAGAATACTTTGCATGACATGCTTCTTTCTGTTTCGCTCCTGAGAGTGTGCTAGATAATAACAAGATAGTATAAAATAAGTATAATATAAGTATAAAATAGAAAGTCAAGTAAGTAAACAAGAACAAATTTCAATATACCTATATACAGTATGTACAGTATATACAGTGCAGGTACAGTACAGTGTAGAAATGGTGAGGTATAGCTTAGCTTGTGGTGCCACCTTGTGGTGGTGAGGTGCAATGAGGTGCAATAAGGAATGAGATTGATGGGCAAATTTCCTTACCAATAAATATAAAGTGTGTTAGTGTCTAAAGTGGTAAAGTGGGTGCTACAGTGTGTTGTTTATTTAAAGTGAGTGTGTGAGTGTGGATGTGTGTGCTGTGGGTGTATTGATGGTTTGTTATTGTTCATTGTTCATTGAGCATCCTGATGGCCTGGAGATAGAAGCTCCTTCTGAGTCTCTCTGTGCTTTCCATGAGACTCCGGTAGCGCTTGCCTGACCGCAGCAGTTCAAAGATAGATAGATCAGGTCTAGAACAGAGGTCAACAGTCTGGTATAGATAGATTAGGTCTAGACCACACAGTGTGAGACAGATCAGGGCAGGCCGGGGCCACAACAGGAGCACAGCAGTGGGGAGGAGTTCTTTTAAATGTTTTATTATGTTTTTGGTAGATATTTTATTGTTTTTTTCCGGGCAGTCCGGCAGAGAGAGAGAGGAAGTATGGGAGGATAGATGGGGGAAGACATTCGGCAATGGTCGCCGGGTCCAGGAGTGCGAACCCGGGACGCGTGAATATTTTCGGCAGCCCACTTGTCCTTCCGCATTGCTCTGATTGGCCGAGCGTGCGCATGCGCATGAGCCGCAACGGGCTCCTCAGCCAGGCAGGAATACTACGCTCCGCTTAACCCAATTTATACAAATGGAAGTATTGATTACGCCGTAACGAATCATTAAAGAAATATACCGTTAACTGGAATATGTTGTGCCTTTACACATATGTTGGGTTATGTAATTGGTTTGTCATGACCAATTAAGCCAGAGGCGGTCTTATTATGGGGCTTATGCCGAGAAGCAGTAACACAATAAGACCGTCTCTGGCTTCGTGTGGAAGTAGCTGTTCGGTGTTCTCTTGGATGTCCGCGTTACCGTCTGGATGTCCGCGTTACCGTCTGCCAGACGGCATGAGCTCAAACGGTTTGTGGTGTGGGTGGCTGGGGTCTCTCAGGATCCTGTGTGCCTTGCTGACGCACCGCTCTGTGAATATACTGTCTATGGTGAGTAGTTTCAAGGTTCTTGACCGGACATACCATGCAAAAAAGGGAGAAGCTCCCTCCTACCTCCAGTCAATGGTCTCTAACTACACACTCTCAAGACCCCTACGCTCTGCTTCTTCTGGCCGCTTGAGACCAACTCCTATCCAAGCTCCTGGTCGGTCCTCGCTCCACAATGGTGGAATGAACCACATTCAGGACAGTTGAAACCCTCCCAATTGTCCACCCTCGACTAAAAACACACCTCTTCAATCAATCAATAAAAAAAAAACGTCTTACTGTCTTTTACTATTGTAGCGTCCTTGCTATTAACTCATTGGGCGCCATTCACGAGAAAAGTCGGGTTTTAATCGTTATTTCTTTTATTAGCTATATCCATACATTTTTCATCCATCCAACCTGATGTTATCATTGGGAATGGGTCTGAGCTCGCAAAAGGCCAATACCGCCGCCTAGCGCCTTCCGGACGGTATTGCAGATCATTGGAATCCCGTTTTGGACATATAACGTTGGATCAATAAACGCGATCAATATTTGGAATGGCGATCAGGAATTGGATTAATCTTTTTGCAGTACATCAGATGTGAGGTAAGGACTCTATGTTATGAATCTTGGGTTAATCCGATGTTTCTTTCGTAACGATCACGCATGTGTGTGTGTGTGTGTGTGCGTGCGGTTGGCTGCGACCAAGGCACGGAGAAGCGACTTTTCAGCCCCCGCTTCTGTTTTTCAGAACGATTCATAAATCAAGCGACAAATGGCACGATTTCTAAGGAAATGCATTTCTTGAGATTAGACAGAATCGCTCTGGAACTATATTCATATTCACCACGGTATAAAACGGAAATGTATGTATGAAAAAATTATCTGTTTTTTGCATGTTGACTGGAAGAAACTCACTGACAATCGACGTGTTTATTAGATCCATAGCTATACTATTTCATATAGTTTTAGCACTCGCAAACACGGCATTCTCCCCATTGCATTACAGCGATGGCGTTCTAACCAGAAGGTAAACAGCGCCCTCTTGGCATCCATTGAGTTAAATGACTCACCGAGGCTGTTGTTGTTTCTCACTTCCCGCGTCACCCAGCTGTTTTCTTGTTTTGTTCGGATTCAGAGCATTGCTGGCGTCTCCGTTGTGACTGCCACTTCTGTCCGTGTCTGTGAACTTTATTCCAGCCCTGTTACCCTCAAATTAAACAGCGACAAGACGGAACTTTTCATCATCGGCACCAATACCACCCTCACCAGATCCGGACCCATCACACTCACCATCAATGACTCCACCATCACCCCCTCCCCCCTTGTCCGCAACCTTGGTGTCCTCCTTGACCCCACCCTCTCATTTGACCCCCATGTCCGCTCCATTGTAAAAACCTCATATTTTCACCTTCGCAACATTGCCAAAATCCGTCACTGCCTCTCCCCCCCCTGCTGCTGAATCCCTCATACACGCCTTCATCTCCTCCCGCCTGGACTATTGTAACTCCCTCCTCACTGGCATCACCTCCAGGTGGGGTATCTCCCAGGCCCTTCTGTGTGGAGTTTGCATGTTCTCCCCGTGCTTGCAAGGGTTTCCCCCCCGATAAGATAAACCCAATGGAAAAACATGCACAACAGATCGCTAACGCTGTGGCGTCCTTGACGAAGACAGACAGGAGCACTTGGATTGATCCCCGGGGCGCGGCTCACGTTGACGCCCTATCTGCTCCCGGCTGCCCATGGGGGGAAGGACGACGGGATGGGAAAAGTGCAGAGAGACATTTCATCTGCGACTCAGTGCATGTGTGTGTGTGTTCCTGTGGGTCGCCCATCTCGCGTGTGTGTGTTAAAACTGCATGACAAATAAAGACTTCTAGTCTAACAATTATTATAATTATAGCCAGGCCCCCCCTACCTGACTGACCTCCTTGTCCCCTACCGCCCCACCCGTTCCCTCCGGTCCTCTTCCACTCTTTCCCTCACTGTCCCGTCATCCAAACTTAAAAGTTTTGGTGACCGGGCATTCTCACGAGCTGCATCCCGACTCTGGAACTCCCTCCCTCAGACCATCAGAGACTCTCCCTCACTCTCCACTTTCAAATCCAGACTCAAAACCTACCTGTTCTCCCTAGCATTCAACCTTCCTTACCCATAACCACCCTCCTCCAACCTACCACCCCCTTTTCCCCTGCCCTACCTTTTCTCTTCTCCTGCCCCCCCAACCCCCAAAAGCGCTATACAAAATAAATGAATTATTATTATTATTAATTACTTCGTGTTTTATTCAACTTAGTGGATAATAGGTCTCAGTACAAAAGACTGGGTGCATCACCTCTGCTTGTAATGTGTAGACTCATCTTGAACTTCCCATACACCAAGAGAGCCCACCCTCAGGTGTACTACCCTCTGATACCCTCCCACAATTCAGCCCTTGCCCCCTCCCTCTACCAACCCCGGGGCCGCATGACCAATAGCGTCGCCTGGCAGCTCCAGGTTGGTAGAGTGCAGAGTGACAGCTCGACTGACTAATCACCCCAATCCCAGGGTCGCTACACTATTATGCACCTTACCACTGTCATTATTACACTGTCTATACTACTATGCACTCAAGTTCGACACTATTTGACAAACAATATTACTGACCCTTAGCTGCCAGAGTTGTACCCTTCCTGCTGACTTGTAAGTCGCTTTGGATAAAAGTGTCAACATGACTAAAATTTAAACATAGGTTATTTGTTTTTGTTCAACGGTTGCACTCAGTAAAAACAAACTTTATTTCTGCAACGGAAAACAAACCAAAACAGAACTGGATAAAAACATTCACTAGCTCGTCGTGGTTCCCCGGCAGAAACACAGCAGTCGGCAGAGACATTATATGAGATATTAGAGAGCGAGTGGGTTGTGTGAGACCTCCTCCTCGGTGGTCTGACCTGTGGCTGTATGTAGGAGGACGATGATCATCATTCATCCAGAAGAATAAACTCTCCCACCAGAGGCTACAGGCACAGTGGGCCCTGCGCTCTGACCCCCACCCCCTTGAGCAGGACACACGATGCACACACACACACACACACACACACACACACACACACACACACACACACACACACACACACACACACACACACACACACACACACACACACACACACACACACACACACACACACACACACACACACACACACACACACACACACACACACACACACACACACACACACACACACACACACACACACACACACACACACTCCACTGGTGCCCGTTACTTTTTTTGGTATCACCTCCGTCAAGGTTCCAAGCGGGCCGAGACGATACCACGCGGTGACGTGAAAACACGGCAGACCATAGAGTGGCCAGAGAGAATCGTCACTTATAAAACAACAGCACCATCGTCTTCTTATCAACCAGGAAATGCTCAATTAGATTAGGAAAATAGGATTAGTATTAGAAGTTGACAAAAATTTGACAAACAAGTGCGAGCAGTGACACAGTCCTGCTTTTTCCAACTGCGCTCCATTGCAAAAATCAAAGCATTCCTCTCCCCCAGCGACCTTCAGAGGGTCATCCTCACTCTGATATTCTCAAGACTGGACTATTGCAACGCCCTCTGTTCTTCGGATCCCTGTTCAGATTGCATTGGACATTTTAGGTAGTGCTTATTTTCCTTACATTTTGTTTTCATCCTCCATTTAGGTTTCAGTTGAACAAAGAAAACAGTTCTCTCCCTTTGTTTAAGCCTTGGAGTTGATATGTCTGTACGTAATGCTAGGAAATATTGTTGATAAGATTGTTTTCAAGAGGAAATTGTTCTGTGGAAGGACATTTTTATTTTAGTCACCAGATGAATGTAAGCTACTCATGCTAGTCACTTCCTTCTCTTTATAGCTTACTAGCTAACAAAATGGGGTATTTCTACAGATATCTATGCTAAGCTAATAGCATTACAATTCATATGTTAATACTTACCTGAGTTACTTACCATGCTGGATATTTATGTTGGATTCAAATACTTACCTGTGAAGAGAAGGGGTTAGAATGCATAGGCATTTAAGTAGTGTATTTCATGTTATTACATTAACACATTGGGCGCCATGTATTGTGCCCATCATTATGCCCTCTCTGCCACCGCTGTAAGCCTATGGAGATGTTTAGCTTCTTTGCAGGGCTATAACTTTTTAAATATTATAGCTATATCTGCATTACTATGGCCCATTCAACATCGGGTATCTATCGTTTTGGATGTGAGAACGTTATATTTTTTCATTCATACATTGTTGTGTTAATACCGTCGAGAATATAAGTATGTTTTTAAGCTTTTCTGCTGTAATTCCAAAAACGCTAGTTATAGGCCCTGAAGCATATGATAGATTATTGATTGGCGTTTCTTTCCTATACACGCTATATTAAAAAATTCAAATGTATATGATCGGTATACATTATGCTTCATCATGCGTAAAGGAAAAGGGGGGGGGTCGTTTATAATTCCTTGATCGTCAGTAACGGCTTTATTTAGTATGGGTTGATATATTGATCAGACTGATTGCAAACAAAGAAATGGACAATCAATCTGAAAGTAACGTTAGTGTCCTTTTACCGTTCACCGATGAGACTGGAGGAAAAATATCCCAATTATTTGACGTCGATCTGATAGATCCTTTTCCGGTTTGTATGACGCAATAAACGTCGAAATCATATCGATTATTGCATTTCGAAAGCGATCCAAATGCACTCGAGTGTGTATATTGATCCATGCCACAATATATCTCTGGCGGAGGAATTTCCTCGATGCACCGATCGGCACTTCCGGTTTGGCGTCAGTGTAACTCGCCCGACCATCCACCAGGCGGCGGTATTGAGGCGTTGCAATATCAGAACAGGGTCCGGCTGCGATCCGGAGGGAGGCTGGATGAAAAAATGAAATATTGATCCCAAACACATGATACGCCGTTGTTGGCGTTCACCGCATGGCGGGCAATAACGATTTACGCCGTTCTTGGCGCACAATGTTAAAGGAACACGCCAACTTTTTGGGAAATTTGCTTATTTGCCATCTACCCTGGAGTTAGACAAGGAGATACATACCCTTTTCTTCTCTGTGCATGCATTAGGCTTAGGGAACAGCCGCACCGTTAGCCTAGCTTAGCTTAGCGTAGGTGTGCCAGTGTAGCCTAGTTCCCAACAGTCACAAAATAGGCTACACTCCAAATACAACTCCAAAACTGTTCCTGTAAACATGTTGTGACCTGTGTATTTACCACGTGGAGAAATAAAAGAAAATAATTAGACATTTTCTTTTCTAAGCAGATATATACTTGGAACAATTTTTTGCCGAACCACTGCTGCCTAGGGGCAGTGATTTCATCACCTCAAAAGCCCTGTTGTTTAAAACAGTTGTTATTTACTTTACATTGTCATTATCATTTCATATGCATTATGCACTATCTGTGCAGTATATTGTACATGCTTTGTATTGTATTTGTCAATTTTACAGTAAAGCCACACCTTTTTCAAGAATATGGTTTTATTGGAGTTTTTGTTCACTATCTGTCTAGCCTTGCTCAGACACGCAATTGCGAGGACAGAATACCCTCTATTCTGGTGTGGCCGACAAATACATAGACCGCCTTCAACTCGTCCAGAACGCGTTTTCGTGTTTTCGCTGACTATAGCAGCGAGGCCTGGGTGAAAGGTCAAAGGTCAAGTCTAACGTGCCTTGCTGGACCACAGAGGGTGGGAGTCGCGGTCTGATGGATCCAGAAGACACAGAAATTAACATACAGTGAAGTTGCTATTTATGTGTATCTGCCAATTTCATGATTTACGTGTATCAATGACAATCAAACCGTAAACAACGAAAAACGATGTGATTTAATGTTCTATGTTCTATTCTATTCACTTTATCTATTTAGCTGCTGTCAGTTTTATGCTAATGATATGCTTATTTTATGCCTACTCTTATGTCTGCACTTAATGCATTGCTATTGATCTGCCAATTTTGTGCTCTTTTTATGTAAATTTGACTGCTGTGAAGCAAATTGAGCTGCAATTCTTGTATGAAAGGTATACAAATAAAGTTTATTATTAATATTATTTGTCCATTGTACTGTATCCTTGATAATCACGCATGAGCTCACACACACGCACACACACACGCACACGCACACACGCACGCACGCACGCACGCACGCACGCACACACACACACACACACACACACACACACACACACACACACACACACACACACACACACACACACACACACACACACACACACACACACACACACACACACACACACACACACACACACACACACACACACACACACGTCTCCCGATCCCGGATGGATTTGCCGCATGTCCTCCCCCCATATCTTCTCCCGTTCTTCCTCTCCTCTGCTCTCTGTCGGTCATGTCTGACCAGAATAAAGCTGTAAAAATGCTCAAATAAATCTTAAAAAAAAAATATATATATACTGTAAATGTTTGGAGCTAACTATCCTCCTGCCAGTGAGCTGAGATACTGGTCACTTTGACTTGACATCTTGACTGCCGCAGCATGTTGGTCTGATCAATGTCCAGGGCTTATGGGAGGGGGAGCAGAGCTGGCATCCAGGGAAGTTTCACATGGAGTTTCCATTGACTGCTGTTTGATCTTTGAGGTGTGGCTCCAAGCACGGGGTGGACCGCCCCGCCGGGGGGCGCCCAGGCCTTTCAGTGCATCGTGTTGATATATACTGAAACTTAACTCTTTTAGGTGTACGATCTCACATGTGAGACAGCATTTTTGAGAACAATGGCTACGGGACTTCGAAAGCTATGGGGTTCTTGAATTCCAGGAAACAGAAATATCTGATTATGAAATAATAGCAATCCCTATTTTAAGCTAGTGCTCAATCAGATTTCTTCTTTCTCTCCCATTACAGATGCCAATGTTCTGACACTGGTGACGTCGAACTGTCCCGCTACATGCCAGCTAGACCTGATACCCCCCCCCGCCCCCACACTTCTCCAGACCATAGCACCAGACATCCTCCCATTCCTTACTGCAACCATCAACTCCTCCCTCAACTCAGGGATGGTTCCCACCTCTCTTTAAAACCTCTTAGCATGCAACGTTTTTAGGACAATTTGCCCACCGGCACTAGACCCCTAGTGGCTCGGGTGTGCATATTTTGTAATACAATATATATATATCGAATTGAAGGCTTATTTGTTGCCTGTCGTAAGCGACAAAATCCGACAAAATCCGTTCAGCGGTTCTCGTGTTACATGCCGGTATTTGAGGCTTGTGCAAAGTACACGGTATTGCGCAAAATACCACTCCCGACTCTTGGCGCAGTAGTTCCGTCAATCTAGATCCGATCTCGAAAATGATTGTGGATTTTTGTAGCCAATGAGTGTGGCTTTCCAATGATAACCCACATGGGGATGTATGAATCTAAAAAAACAAACAAAAAACTAACGAGCGAAAACAGGAAGAGAAAAACAGCCGAATGAATTGTAGTCTATCAGAAAACTCAGTTTTTCTTTTGTACACAGTTTTTCTCATTTTTCAAAAGAGACCCGGCTCATGCATGTGCTATAAGTATAAAGTTGGTATAAATGTTGTTTTGGTTAGCAAAAAAGTATGCAGTCCTCAAAAACTAAAACTAAAATGGCCAAAATGGCCATTGCAGGTTAAGAGGATAAGCCAGAGTCACACAGCTCATCATAAGACCAACCCTGAACTCCACCATCATAGATAACGATCTATGTCTCTCTTCTCTCTTTTCTCTCTAAATCACTCCAACCAGCTCACTGATTATCTATTACAGAATTACCTCATTGACCCATATCAATCAGGCTTCAAGACTGGTCACTCCACAGAGACGGCCCTTATAACAGTCACAGAGGCCCTTCACTTAGCAAGAGGGCAAGGCCTCTCCTCTGTCCTGATTCTCCTGGAAGGATCAGATCCTTCTCACATCCCTTGCAAGAATGGGGTTCTGTGCTGGTATGGCTTTCAGCCTACCTCGATGACCACTCTTACCACGTTTCATGGACAAGCACCCTGCTGGCCCCCGCCCCCTACAGGTGGGTGTCCCCCAGGGCATGGTCCTTGGACCCCTCCTCTTCTCTCTCTTGGTAACATTATCACTTCTTTTTCTTTTTTTTTATTATATTTTTGGTAGATTTGTATTTGTTTGTTCTACCAGGCAGTCCGGTAGAGAGAGAGAGAGAGAGAGAGAGAGAGAGAGAGAGAGAGAGAGAGAGAGAGAGAGAACGGGAAACAGAGCGGGGGGGAGACATTCGGCAAAGGACACCGGGTACGGGAATCGAACCCGGGTTGGCCGCTTCGCGACGCAGCGCGATACATGGTGTGCTACTAGAGCGCCCCAACATTATCACTTCTCATACCACTGCTATGCTGATGACACTCAACTCTTCATCTCCTTTCCACCCTCAGATACCCAAGTCTCTAAACAAACCTCGGCCTGCCTGTCCAACATTTCTTCCAGGATGATGACCAACCACCTCAAACTGAACCTGAGTCTTCCCATTGCTGCCAGTGGAGAAACATTCCACTGTTCATCTTACTAGTATGATGTTGCATGTGACAAATAAAACCTTGACTTGGCACGTGGACTTGAACATCAATCATGTCAATTGAACCATGCCGTCCAATAATCAGTGATCAATAGTGCTATTTAATTAAGCCCGACCAGCCCGGTATCCCGCTGAGATTTTTCTGAAAATATGGCTAGGGTTTAAGAGATTAAAAGTGCCAAGTGTGTGCACCAGCACACCTTGAGCTCTTTAGCCACTGGGACATTCCAGAGGGAGCTAGGAGACCGGGTATGCATATCACAGCCATCCATCAACCGTGGCCTCCAGCCAGTCGTGGATGGAATCATACAACTGGCCACACGATACATCCAATTCCCATATACTGAAAAACAACAGATCCCAGTCAAGAGAAGATTCCATGCCATTGCTGGTCTGCAAAGGCCCCCACTCACCAACCCTCAGACGGAGCAGGAGGTGGCCTACACAAAGAGAGCCACGCACGCATTCGGTCCACCGTCGAGCACAGCACCGGACTGCAAAGAAGACGCTGGATGTGTTTGTACTGCTGTGGTGCCCATGGTGGCCTCGAGGCACTCTCTCCCGTGTTCCAATTCTTTATTGGCCTCTGATTTCTTTTTCACTTCAGCCACTGTGTCCATTGCTTGGCAGGAAGGGCAGATTATTACAGTTTAGCTCTGGGTTCCCTCTGCAGCACAGATTTGCCAGCAGAACAGAACATGCATATTATATATATATATGATGAAAGAGTAACAGTAACCAGAGACTAATGGAAAAACACAGTGAGCAAGAGGCTGGGCCCTCTCTCTCTCTCTCTCTCTCTCTCTCTCTCTCTCTCTCTCTCTCTCTCTCTCTCTCTCTCTCTCTCTCTCTCTCTCTCTCTCTCTCCCTCTCTCTCTCTCTCTCTCTCTCTCTCTCCCTCTCTCTCTCTGTCTCTCTGTCTGGCTGTCTCTCTATATGGCTGTCTCTCGCTCTCTCTCTCCATCTCTCTCTGTCTCTCTGTCTGGCTGTCTCTCTATCACATCTCTCTCTCTCTCTCTCTCTCTCTCTCTCTCTCTCTCTCTCTCTCTCTCTCTCTGTCTGGCTGTCTCTCTCTCTCACCTACTCTCTCTCTCTCTCCCCCCTCCCTCTCCCTCTCTTCCTCTCTTTCATACCCCTCTTTGTCTCTCATCTCTCTTTGACCTATCTCTCTCCCTCTCACTCTCTCATCTCTCTCTCTTGTCATCTCTCTCTCTCTCTCTCTCTCTCTCTCTCTCTCTCTCTCTCTCTCTCTCTCTCTCTCTCTCTCTCATCTCTATCTCTCTCTCTGCAAGTGTTGCCCATGGTGATTGTTGAGGTGTCAAGTATAGATTGAACTGGTCTTACACAAAGTGCCATGCCGTTGAGCTGCCACTAGGGGCAGAGTGGCTAAGTGTGAGTGAATTCAATTAATTAATTAATTCATGAGTGAGTTAGTGACATTGCATTAGTTTCCACTTCAAACAGGAACAGACCACACTGTGATGGCTGCTTTCCAACCATTCCAGTGCACCTTGAATACAGAACGAACGGGGCTTTTAAGAGTAAATATAGTGTCATGGTCTTATGTGCAGAGTACCCACAAAAGTACCCGTTTACAAAGATGCACTGCTGAAGAATAATGGCAATGCTCTGTAAAGTCCACAGGGAGAGTATGGCTTTTAGCATTTGGCTAAGAACAACATCCAAGAACTAGCTACGTGAAGCAACGGCTGCTCAATGTCAGTTTGTCTGAACAGGCTGTTGGCTGGTTTGAAAATGACCAAACTTGAAAAGGTTTGATGGCACTTTCCCCAGTGTACTACATGTTATGTCAGGGGTCCCCCAAGGCTCTGTTCTGGGACCACTTTTGTTCACTGTCTATGTAAAAAAACCTGGGCAAAATGTTTCCTAATGAACAGTTTAATTTTTATCTAGACAAAACTATCCACTCATGCTCAATCTCTGGAGTATTTGCAGTCTACTTTTGGTATTGTAGAGGCACGGTTGTATGATCTGAAACTAAATGAATGTAGCTTTCAAATACCAGGAAGGCATTTGGGAACCACTGTCCTAGAGTGCCTGAGCAGTGGACAGCTGTGACCTTATATGGCCTGATGGCTGATGAGTCTCATGATGACCTGTCTGAGCAGCCAATCATTATGCACTTTCAATAAAGCATTATTAAAAAAAAAAAAAACTGTTGTCATTCTTATGTTGTGGCAGCAGCAGGGGGGACGACGACGACTTCGTAACCTAGTTACTTTCAAAGTAACTAAGTTACTTTGATAATCAAGTAATCAGTAAAGTAACTAGATTACTTTTTAAAGGAGTAATCAGTAATCAGATTATTTTTACAAGTAATCTGTGGCATCACTGGTGCTCTGAGGTTTGCCATTGGCTGGATACTGTGTACCACAGTGGTCTGAGGCTTGTCTGTTTTTAACGTTTTTACAACCTAATCACCAGTCAAATATCATCTGAACTTCACTTGTATTTGGAGTTCAAAGTACAAAACAAGCCCAAAATAACATGAACCACCTCGACAGCATACTAATGCATCAACCCCCTGCACAGCGCTGTACACACACTGAAAGCAACAGGGACTGATCGAGGTGATAAAAGAAGTGAAGGCCAAGGAAGGAAGAGGAATGAAATGATTAAGGATACCTTGAAATCTTGATTCCTTCTTCTTGGTATTTTTCTTCACCAGGTACTTGAAGTACGTGAAGGTTTCTAAAGCTGTCTCTCAAGTCAGGGGCTGTAGCCTTCGAAGTTAACTCCTACTAGGGGTGGGAATCACCAGTTTCATCATGATACGATACGATATAGATTATTTGGACAACGATACGATATTTGCCGATATCACAAAGTCTCTCACGATACAATACGATACGATTAGATTCAGGTGCCTGCGATCGATATGAGATGATATCATATGCCCATTTAACACAATCAGTAACATTTAGATCAACAAAAAAAAGGTAATGAAAATATCATTTGACATTTGTATTTTTGAGCTCTTCCAGACATTTAAAGGAAAATCAATCTATTGTTTTTAATACAAATAGACCTCCTGTTCACTGTAAAGTGCCACATTTTTATATATTGAGCTTTAAACTTTAAGCAAAATTTTTTGGAACTCAAAACTCACAACCTCCCTCTCCCAAACTGTTCCTACAACAATTTGTTGATGTTGCATGATCATGTATAGGCCTACATTTATTATGTATTATATTGTTTATGTTTAAATAACATTTAAACATCAAACTCCTCTGACCTCATCTGGTCTTTCCAAAGACGCGCGCACACACACACACACAGAAAGGGAGAATGCTATGCTGTAACGTCTACACACACGGAGCTACTGCTGTTGTTCTTGGGCGGATATGAGACTCGCCACAGGATTTTCAAAATAAGAGTATCGATATGAATCGATCTTATTACATCGCATCGATCCGATTCGATTGTTGATAATTACATCGATGTATCGATCTGGATCGATGTATCGTCCCACCCCTAACTCCTACCATGTTCTGTATTTAAGAACTTGCCAATGAAATAGAGGCAATTATCCACTATGAGTTGAGTGCCTCTGTTCTTTCCTCATTCCTTAAAGAAACTTCTACCAAAGAGCACCTTCTTTATTGTTACAACTATTAGTTTCAAGAAGCTCTCCTGTTCCATGGTATTTTAATGTATTTTTGGGGTGAACTGACCCTTTAACATTCCCCTTTAACAGTTTCAGTGCCACCAGGTGGCGCCAGACTTAGTGCTTGAATGCCACCATCCACTTCAATGTTAACGTTAATATCGCCTAATCTATGTTTTAAATTATGTGTCTAATCTGCCCGTCGCTTCAGTCAGTGCTGTCAAGGCAGATTGGTTTTTTATCGCTTCATTTCCGTTTGAGAGCATTTTGAAAAGCACCCGTTTTGAGGTAAAAAAAAAACAGCCCATTCTGGGCCATTCTGTGATAATCGTCTTTTACTGGAATATTCCAGAACGTTGATATTTGTCGGCCTATTTATGAATCGTTTTCAAATAAACGCTAGATGATCAATATTATACGTACACGCACGCCCATTCGAGGCGCGCGCTGATAATAGCCGTGTTAATTTCCTCATGGATTTTACAGTGAAACCAATAGAGCACATTTCACAAAACAGCTTATATCTTCATCAAAACGAGTCTGATTATCCTAACACTGATAACATAGATTCCTTACCTGACATCAGATGGTATCCAACTGGTATATTCCAATTCCTGATCACCATTCGAAAAAATCGATAAGTGTATAGATCTAACGTGTATACAGTAGAACTCATGCTTGCCGCGGCACAGAGTCTCCAGAATTAACTCTGGTAACTCCGGCTGCATCAGTGGACTGGAAAATGTGGACTGGAATAATTTTTTTTCCCCCATCCACTTTCATTGAGTCCATTCCAAAATCCCTGATGTCATCTGGGAGACGATAGGGGGCGCTTTTTTCACATCTGATCGCCGGCAATCCTTGGGTAGACTAGGGTAGGCTCGCGTGATGCAATATGATTTCAGATCGCTAAAAAAAATAAAAAATAAAAAATCCGAGAAAACTCGTGAGTGGCTTTCAACGTAACTATTATAAATCCGAGAAAACTCGTGAGTGGCAATCAAAGTGTTAACACATCCACCGCCGGAAACGCTTTAAAACGTTATTGCCTGCCATGCTTTGACCGCCAGACCACGCTGTACAGCGATATTGAGATCAATATTTAATTTTTTCGCCATGGCATTCATAATTCATATACACCTCCGGCGCTGAAGCTGGACCCTACGGCTCAATACAACGACGGCTCAATACATCCGCCTGGTGGATGGTCGGGCGAGTTACACTGGTAAACAGGATATGGCTGCTGTGCGTCGATTAAATTCATCCGGCCATCAGATATTGTCGCAAGGCTCCCGACAGACACTATAGTACATATCGATCGCTTTATAAACTTAATAATCTATAAGATTTCTGCGTTTATTGCGACATACAAACCGGAAATGGACCTAGGCGATCGACGTCCTATACCTGGGATCTTTCACCGCCAGTCTCATTGACGCACGGTAAGAGGACGCTGACGCTATTTTCAGCCCAATTGTTCATTAATTTCACTGCAAACCGATCTGATCAATATATCACCCATACTACATAAAGCATTTACTGACGATCACGGAATTATAAACGACCCCCCCCCTTTCATCCGCGCATGATGACGCATAACATATAGGATCATATACAGTTGAATTTTTTAATATAGCGTGTATCGGGAATAAGCGGCAATTGATAATCTATATGCGTTTATGCCTATAACTCACGTTCTATGAATTACTGCCGAAAACGATAAAAACACACTTAAATTCTAGAAGGTATTTTTGTATGAATCTATGAATGAAAAAGTATAACGTTCCTACATCCTGAACGATAGATAATCGATGTTGAATGGGCCATAGTAATGTCAATTTAGCAATACAATTTAAAAAGTTATAGCCCTGCAAAGAAGGTGAACATCTCCATAGGCTTAGAGTGGTGGCAGACTGGCTATATTGATGGATATAACCGTGGCAGGGAATGTGTTAAGCATGTACAGTAAGTACGTGACTGAATGAGAGATTGAGCCCCTGGGGGGAAGAGAGATGGAGCAAATTGAGTTTACACAGCAGATGTGTTTGCTCTGGTCAACCCTGTGTGAAGCTGCGCTCATTAATGAACACGCTGAGAAATCAGTAAAACATTCCCTGTAACTTATTGAACGTACACCAGCCCCCCCCCCCCCCCCCCCCCCCCCCCCCCCCCCCCCCCCCCACCCCCCCCCCTCCCCCCCCCCCAGATCAATGGCCAGTGATCATCCTCCTTTCTCGGCTATTAAGGTCATTACCACTGTAGTCTCCATCGATCGCTGGACAACATCCCTCTGGTCCCAGCTGAGGATGGATGTCCCACGGCCAAGGTTAGCATCCCCCCACCCCCCCCACCCCCGCCTACCCCCCAGCACTGCCACTGGGAAACTAGGAGGCACACAACAGATGTTCAACGACAAAGGCTGAATGAGTATACAATAGAAAGACAGTACGCCCTACATGTACAGTCTATATAGTTTTATTTCAAAATCTGATAGAGAGAGCAGTTCAATTGCATTGTTGTCTGAAAAGTTTGAGGTTTTCTAATGGTTATCTTAAACCGTTTCACAAAACCTTTTATTTCATTTTATTAAGAGGGCATATTAACGGAAAGAAAAAATATATACAAAAAAGAGAATGTGGGTGCAGAGGTACTGTCGCGGGGCGGTCCTCATCCTGACGGGTGAGGATTACGCCTGGACATGGCCAGGCAGGTCTGGGACCGATGCCGTGCCGCCAGGGATTCTTCCCCATACATCTGTTAGGTCAGTTGTTGGGACGGGTACGTTGAGGGGCGCGGGTTCTTGATCCTGATGGTGTTACCATCTGGAATGCGCATGCTCCCTCCACTGTCGCGCTTACGCGGGCAGATGACGTATGTTCCAAGTGTGGTGTAAGGCGGGGGGCCGGGACTCAGTCTCCTGCCCCCTGGATGCTGTCCTTAGTTACCTCCAGTCTCTCCTTGATAGACTGTCGGTTTCGACGGTGAAGGTATATGCAGCAGCTATATCCTCCTATCATGAGGGGTTTGAGGGGATGTCTTGTTCAGCCACCCTCTTGTGAAGCGTTTCCTGCTTGGCGCTCAACGCGTTAAGCCGGTGCAACGCTCCTTGGCTCCGACTTGGGATCTTCAATTGGTCCTTGGTCGGTTGTCCTTGGCCCCGTTTGAGCCGCTCGATCAGGCGCCGTTGGGACAGCTGTCCTTCAAGACCGCGTTCCTACTGGCTGTCACTTCCGCTAAACGCGTAGGTGAGCTCTGTGCTCTCTCGGTACGTCCAGAGTGCCTGTCTTTTCGGACCGATTGCGGTGTCACTCTGCGACCTAATCCTGCTTTCGTGCCTAAGAATATCCGGAGTTCCTTCCGCTCCCGGGATATTGTGGTTCAGGCGTTTCGTCCTCCTCCTCACACTAGTGAGTTAGATGCGGGCCTTCATCTGTCATGTCCAGTCCGTGCTTGGGGATTTACCTCAGCCGTACTCAGGACTTCAGGGTTACCGACCAGCTTTGTCTGTTACGGTGGGGCTCGTGCTGGTAAGGCACTGTCGGAGCAGCGCCTGTCCCATTGGTTGTGCGAGGGCATTACCCTCTGCTACACGTTGGCTGGGCAGGATCCCCCTGGGGTCGTCAGGGCGCACTCCACTCGTGGGGTGGCTGCTTCTGCCGCTCTCCTGGGTGGGGCCTCGGTGGGGGACATCTGTGCTGCAGCTTCATGGTCCTCCCCGGGCCCCTTTGTAAGGTTTTACCTCATGGACATGACCGGGGGTTCTGTCTCCCAGGCGGTTCTGGGGTCTGTGGCCTTTCCTGCTTCCCGTCCTTTGGTCGGGTAGCAGGAGTGTATGGGTATGGGCCACAGTGTGTTGGGTCACACGTGGTTCCGCCTGTACGGTGTGTTCAAGGGTTTCTAGTTCCCTCTTGTTCGCATTCAGGTGGAGTTGACTGCGCCCCCCCTTCATTAGGAAGGATGGGGTGACAGGGCTCCCCGCACCCCTTGATGTGGGCTTACGGGTCCTCAGGGGGTACATTTGTCGGGCCTCGCGTCCGCTCTTCCCCATTATCTCATAAGGCTCAGAGCGGGACGCGAAGCAAATACGATATATAACGATAGGTTATGTAGATAACCTAGTTATATTAGTATTGGCTGAGCGTCCCGCTCTGCGCGGCCCTGAGTTCCCTCTTGAGGGATCTTTTCCTGGGACGGGTTTTGGCGAGGAAGGGTGTTTGGTGACCAGAGTCACGGCTATATGGGCGGTGCCACCATGGGGGCGGGGCCCCATACAGGTGGGGTGCATGTGTTTTTGTTCATGGGAGATACAATAGGTATCATAGGAGATAAGGGATATCTCATAAGGCTCAGAGCGGGACGCTCAGCCAATACTAATATAACTAGGTTATCTACATAACCTATCGTTAACGATTGGCTTCAAAGCTATGGGTAAACCCTGAACAGCCATAAGCATCTGAACACCAGTCTACTTACCAGCCAACCACTTTTATTAGATTCGATTCGATTCGATTCGATTCGATTGTACTTTATCGTCATTAAACTAGCATACAACACGATTTGGGACTCAAACTTAAGGTGCAGTAATAAAATCACAAGTAATAAAAGAGAAACATAAAATACTATACAGAAACATAAAATGCTATACAATAAGACAATGTTACAGTCCTGTGCAATATACAAAATAACAACAATACACAGAATAACAATACACAAATAACAATCACAGTGTCAGACGGTAGTGGGTGGGTATTGCACTGTGGATATTGCACATCAGGATGTTGCACAGTGTGGGAGGAGGGGGAAAGGTGAATTATTAGTGCATGTTAGAGTTCAGGATGGTGATGATGACTTTGGGGAAGAAACTGTCTCTGAGCCTGTTTGTTCTGACTCTGATGCACCTGTAACGCCTGCCCGATGGCAACAGGTCTAACAGGTGGAAGCCACAAAGGATGGCAAAGGAATGTTTGCATTATACCCGACCCCTTATTACTACTTATTCCCTTATCTCCTGTGATTCGTCTTTGTTCAGCAAACTTGTAAAGACGTCTACAGTACAGGAAGACACACGCCTGCCCCAGATGTCAGGATGGCGACAGTCATAGGGAGGTGTAGTCGGACGTCACTTTAGTTTCCCACGCGGACTACCCTTATAGGGATTTATCATTGGAAAAATGTATTATCGGCTATTGTAATAATTCTGCCTCATGAACATTGGCAAGCTTTCCATTTTTGCACAAAATGAGTTCCCTTCTATCACTAACATTATTGTTTAACTTAAGGTCAATGTTTTCAGGCCTGCTTTAAAAGAGCCCAGGCTCTGCGGTGTCCTCAGCTGGATGGGGAGGCGTGGTGCAGCCGAGCAGAAGGTCCCCCATTGTGCAGAGCCTGGAGCAGGAGCAGGCTACCTGCAGATCTGAGGGTACGGGTGGAGGATTGTGGAGTGATGAGTTCCTGTAGGTAGAGAGGTGCGTGTCCGTTTATGCAGTTATGGGTGAGCAGCAGGATTTTGTAGTTGATCCCGGATGAGACGGGGAGCCAATGTAGTGAGTGGAGGATGGGGGTTATGTGCTCGTGTTGAGGGACTCTCATCAGGATCCTGGCATTTAAAGGCCAACTTGCATGTTGTATTTTTGTTCAATAAACAATGTGACTAGGCCAACGCTGACTTTCATGAAGAGGAAAAAAAATTAACGAAATTGACCCAGTATTAGCATTTTTATCAAACATTTTGTTGACCAAACCACAAGCTCCACGCACATGCATATTTTAATTGCATGTTTCATAGCGTGCGTGTGTCATCTTAATGCTGACGTCACATCAGGGGCAGCAGGGGCTCTGAGACTCACAGGCAGGTAGTGGCAGGAAGCAGAGCCTTGCTAATACTAGCCGCCGAGGAGTGATGAATGAAAATGTATCTGTTTCACCTAGGACAGCAGGAGATTCAAGCCTTACCTGCCCGCTGTCGTCATGGGGAACGTGCGATCGCTGGCCAACAAGACCGACGAGCTCTCAGCCCTGATGATCAACCAGCGTGAGTACAAGGAGGCAAGCCTACTGTGCTTCACCGAATCCTGGCTGAACGAGAACATCCCGGACAGTGCAATAGAACAGGAGGGTTTCACGGTGGTGCGCGCCGACCGGAGTAAACAGAGCGGCAAGCGGAGAGGCGGAGGGCTTGTTGTCTTTGTTAACTCCAAATGGTGCCACCCGGGGCACATCACCATTAAGGAACGTATCTGTTCCCCCGACATTGAACTATTGGCACTGAGTCTGCGGCCATACTATTTACCGCGAGAAATAACACACGTCCTGGCTCTCACTGTTTACATCCCACCCAGCGCGGCGGCGGCGCAGGCGAGTGACGTCATACACTCCACCGTCGCGGCGCTTCAGACAAAACACCCGGATGCATTTATTTTTATCAATGGGGACTTCAACCATGTCAGACTGAACAAGACCCTGACAAACTTCACCCAGTATGTCACCTGCAAAACCAGGGGAGACAAAACTCTGGACCTCCTGTATGCTAACGTGAAGGAGGCTTTCAGTGCGACTTCCCTGCCCCCCCTCGGCCAGTCAGACCACAACCTTGTGAGGCTTGTATCCACATACACGCCTCTCATTAAGAGACAGCCTCCGACCACCATGTCTGTCCCACAGTGGTCTGACGACGTCGAGGAGGAGCTACAGGAGTGTTTCAGGTCGACAGACTGGGATATGTTTGAGAGGGCCCACGGTGATGACATTGATGGACTATCCCACTGCATCACAGACTACATCAGGTTCTGTGAGGAGAGCATCGTACCCACAAAGAGGGTACGCTGCTTCTCAAACAATAAACCCTGGATTAGCAAGGACATTAGACACCTGCTAAACAGGAAAAAGAGGGCCTTCATGGCAGGGGACACTGAGCAGGCCAGGGCTGTCCAAAGGGAGCTCAAAAAAGAGCTAAGGGCAGCCAAGGTCAGCTACAAGGACAGGCTGGAGGGCAGACTACAGGCCAACAACACCAGGGAGGTGTGGGCGGGGGTCAGGAAGATCACTGGTTTCAAACAGCAGGGCACAGCTGTGGAGGGCCCTCCAGAGCGTGCAAACGAGTTCAACTCGTTTTTCAACCGCTTTGACCAGAGTGGCCTCCCCACACCCCTCCCCCCACCCATCGACACCAGCACCAGATCACACCTACAAAGCAGCCCCCCCACCCCCCACCCACCCACACCCATCAGCAACGGCACCCCACCCCCAACACCAGCAGACTGCCCACCACCCCCAACCCTGACGATCACAACCAGTCAGGTCAGTAGGCAGCTCTCCAGAATTAACGTAAACAAGGCCAGAGGACCGGACAACACCAATCCCAGGGTGCTCAAGGTATGTGCAGAGCAGCTGGCAGCACCGCTCCAGCATCTTTTCAACCTCTCCCTGAGGCTGGAGAGGGTGCCCCAGCTCTGGAAGACCTCCTGCATTGTCCCGGTGCCCAAGAAGGGACGTCCCAGCACCCCCAACGACTACAGGCCAGTCGCTCTGACGTCACACGTCATGAAGACGTTTGAGAGACTGGTCCTGCAACACCTCAAGCCCCTGGTGCGTGACTCCCTCGACCCCCTGCAGTTTGCATACCAGGCAAACATCGGGGTGGAGGATGCCATCATCTACATGCTCCACAGAGCGTACACGCACCTGGAGAAGCCGCGCAGCTCAGTGAGGATTATGTTCTTTGATTTCTCCAGCGCCTTCAACACCATCCAGCCGTCACTGCTAGCGGAGAAGCTCTCTGCGATGCAGCTGGAGCACGGCTTGGTGGCCTGGATCAAGGACTACCTCACTGAGAGGCCACAGTACGTCAGACTAAAGGACAGTCAGTCTGACGTACTGGTGAGCAACACCGGCGCCCCCCAGGGAACTGTGCTGTCACCCTTCCTCTTCACCCTCTACACCTCAGACTTCTGCCGCAACTCCAGCGGGTGCCACCTGCAGAAGTTCTCAGACGACTCCTCCATCGTAAGCTACATCACCGACGATGATGAGGAGGAGTACAGAGCCCTGGTGGAGAGCTTCGTGGGGTGGAGCGACAGCAACCACCTCCAACTCAACACCAGTAAGACCAAGGAGCTGGTGGTGGACTTCCGGAGGGGCAAGAAGAGGCCCCCCCCGATTCCCATCTCCATCCGAGGGGTGGATGTGGAGATGATGGACTCATACAAGTTCCTTGGGGTACACCTGAACAATAAACTGGACTGGTCGGACAACACAGAGGCCCTCTACAGGAAGGGACAGAGCAGGCTGTTCTTCCTGAGGAGACTCAGGTCCTTCAATGTGTGCAACAAACTGCTGCAGTCTTTCTACCAGTCTGTTGTGGCCAGCATCCTCTTCTATGCTGTGGCATGCTGGGGAGGCTACATCAACTCAAGGGACACCAACAAGCTCAACAAGCTGGTGAGGAAGGCTAGCTCCGTGGTGGGAGTCGAGCTACCTAGACTTGAGGTGATGGTAGAGAGGGGGATGATAAGGAAGCTGGATGCCATCATGGAGAACCCCTACCACCCCCTCTATGACGAGCTAGTCAAGATGAGAAGCTCGTTCAGCCACAGACTCATCCCCCCCCGACACTCAACTAACCGCCTCGGACAGTCCTTCATACCAGCGGCCATCAGGCTCCACAACAGTGGGCAGCGACTAGCAGCCTCCAGGCCCCACAACAGGGGGCAGCGACAGCGACTGCTACCAGACATTGACCTGGGACTTATAGGAACCCAAGGGGGACAAAGTAGACTACCCTGGTACTTTGATTAATGTATACTCAGTAGATAGTAAATTATAACACTACCTCATGCATACTGCACCTTATGTGACACTGTGAATAATGTGAATATTCCTCAGCTAGTCAGATAGTAAATTATATTGACCATATTGATCAAATTGTTTACACTGCCTGTGTTGTCTTTTACTACCTGTATACTGTGTTGTTTTACTACCTGTACCCCTCCCCCCTCCCCCCCATGCTCCTATGATGCCTGAATTTCCCCAAGGGGATCAATAAAGGAATATCTTAACAACACTATTGCTCCATGATCATAGCCATTCATCTCTAAAGCTAACCACTATTTGTAACAGCCACAACCACGTTACCATATTTGTAATAATGTAAATCATTGTGTCGTTGTACATATTGTGTATGCAACGTTAGCAGCTAACGTAGCTTAGCTTGGTAGCCGCCGTTCTTGAAACTCCTAACAAAGCCCGAATTAAAATGGTTCTCTCCTCTTTGTATACCTTTGTCCTCACAAGTATTCTGCCAGGGAACTTATGGACACGACAATAGTAGTTATAAGGTGTTTGATCATTGTGTCGTTGTACATATGCACCGAGTGCAGCTAAAGGGGCTATCCACCGAGTGCAGCTAAAGGGGCTATCCACCGAGTGCAGCTAAAGGGGCTATCCACCGAGTGCAGCTAAAGGGGCTATTGTATCAACATGCCGCGACGTGTAGCTAACGTAGCTTGCATGATGCGTGTGCAGTGCTTTGCCCCACAGGACCTACACATTTTACTCGTTCCCAAAACTCTTTTACATGCACGACAGTAGCCATAATGCTAACGTTAGCGGGGTAACGTTAGCCAGCGATATAGCCAGCTTGGTACTATGACCCGGGGATCAGGCGACAGCCCACAGACCAGTAGCGCTGCTGTACTGAACAACAGGCTGCCTAGTGGTAAATGTAGTTATTTTTTTTACGACATTAAAAACATTATAACTATCTTGTTTCAACCAGTTGTAGCTGGTCCATCAAAGTCTCCGACAATTAAAGCCATTTGCGTCTTGTAAGGCGTCCATTTGGATCAAGGAAATAGCTTTCTGCACTCGTCAAAACTCCTTGTAGTGGATCAGAAGTAGGGGAAAGATACCGGATGTGACATCATGGCCCTGATAGCTCTGATAAGCTTTTTAATTTGCTTGTGCATGTTATTCGTGCGTGGACCTTTTTAACCATTTCTGAGTGGCATTTCCGGCGTCAAATGGAAAAAAATTAATAATGAAATTATATACCAATGATGTAAACTACCCATAATTGATCAGTAGGGTTTAACCTGCAAGTTGGGCTTTAAGTTCATGTTCATGTTCCTGTCTGTAAAAGAATAACCAACAGCTGGATGTCAAAACAATACATCTTAATTTGTGTATCTTTCATTCAGTCCATATGAGGAATTCAGTTTCCTTCACTATTGAACTTAATTATAGATTATAACAATAGCTCAGGGTAGAAGAAAAACTGCATGGAATCGGTTTATAGAGATCTCAGACTTAAAGGCCTATGGTGACACAGTGGGCTGATTAGCCTAATTCAGATGCAGAGGCTATGAGTCGGAGACTGCCTCTGACATCCTTATTGATCTAACAAGGGAGACAAATTCAGCATCTCTTTGGAGGCTGATGGATGATCTAAAAATAATGTCCTTTAGGAAGGGAATTAGGAATATAAAATAATAAATGACAGAAGATACTTGATAATTTTTCTTTAAGTTTTCAAAATGGATTATTGTTCTTATGGTAACTTTCTATGATATAAATCAACACCCTGTAGACCAGCGCACAGCGGCGAATATCTTAGTGAAGTGCTGACAACAGCATGTATGAAGTGAAAACATACAGTATCTTAGTGAGCTGCTGACAACAGCATGTATGAAGTGAAAACATACAGTATCTTAGTGAGGTGCTGAGAACAGCATGTATGAAGTGAAAACATACAGTATCTTAGTGAGGTGCTGAGAACAGCATGTATGAAGTGAAAGATGTTCGATATTGGCTATTTTACCGATATCCGATATACCGACATTGTCCAACTCTTAATTTCCGATACCGATATCAACCGATACCGATATATGTTGGGACCCCCCCCCCCCCCAAAGACTGAATAATTTCTGGTAATTAACATTACATATCTCTTGTTGTGGAATTAGCACAACATTAGGCATACTTTTGACAATAAATAAAATAAGAATTAGTTCTTACTTGCTTGCCTGGGTAAGTAAATGTTAAATAAATGTAAAAAAATTAAAAAAATTAAAATTGAAAACCGATACCGATATTTTACGATATTACATTTTAATATATCGGACATCCCTAAGTGAAACATATCTTAGTGAGCTGCTGACAACAACATGTATGAAGTGAAAACATACAGTATCTTAGTGAGCTGCTGACAACAGCATGTATGAAGTGAAAACATACAGTATCTTAGTGAGGTGCTGACAACAACATGTATGAAGTTAAAACATATCTTAGTGAGGTGCTGACAACAACATGTATGAAGTGAAAACATGTCTTAGTGAAGTGCTGAAAACAACATGTATGAAGTGAAAACATACAGTATCTTAGTGAGCTGCTGACAACAACATGTATGAAGTGAAAACATACAGTATCTTAGTGAGGTGCTGACAACAGCATGTATGAAGTGAAAACATGTCTTAGTGAAGTGCTGACAACAGCATGTATGAAGTTAAAACATAGCTTAGTGAGGTGCTGACAACAGCATGTATGAAGTGAAAACATGTCTTAGTGAAGTGCTGACAGCAGCATGTATGAAGTTAAAACATATCTTAGTGAGGTGCTGACAGCAGCATGTATGAAGTTAAAACATATCTTAGTGAGGTGCTGACAGCAGCATGTATGAAGTTAAAACATATCTTAGTGAGGTGCTGACAACAACTTGTATGAAGTTAAAACATATCTTAGTGAGGTGCTGACAGCAGCATGTATGAAGTGAAAACATATCTTAGTGAGGTGCTGACAACAGCATGTATGAAGTGAAAACATGTCTTAGTGAGCTGTTGACAACAGCATGTATGAAGTGAAAACATATCTTAGTGAAGTGCTGACAACAGCATGTATGAAGTGAAAACATATCTTAGTGAGGTGCTGACAACAGCATGTATGAAATGCTTGAACATAATGAAGAGGCTGAACACTCATGGGCCTGTTGCCTCGTTTGTTCTCTTCCCGTTGCTTTGGAATCTTATGTTTACATTTGTGCTTTGAAACTAGGTTAGACAATAACAGGGTAATCCTGACTGAGGAGGAATCTGAATAGAAATGTCTTATTCTGTGTGTCCCACTGCACTGAAGAACAGCTGTCGTATTAAGAAGATGTCGGTTTTGAATCGGGCTCAGGCCCAAAAACAATGCAGCAATTTGGCAGCCTGTGCCGGGCTCGGACAGAACATGCACGGGCAGACCGGTAGGCTCCGGTAGGATCAGGCTTAGTTTTTTTTGGGTCCGATCTAAACTCTAAATGATGGAGAAGCTGGCGAAATCAGAGGAGCAAGGGGAGTTCCTAAAACCTCACCCCTTCCAGCAGAAGGGATCAGAAAGAGCAACAGACCCTCCCATGCCTCACAACCAGGGCTTGACATTAACACCCGCCAAATGCGGATAGAATTCGCCAGTGGCGTGTAACTCTGTCACTCTTACCAGCCACTTTGGAGTCGTAGTGAAGACTCTCTCTCTCTCTCTCTCTCTCTCTCTCTCTCTCTCTCTCTCTCTCTCTCTCTCTCTCTCTCTCTCTCTCTCTCTCTCTCTCTCTCTCTCTCTCTCTCTCTCTCTCTCTCTCTCTCTCTCTCTCTCTCTCTCTCTCTCTCTCTCTCTCTCTCATAACTCACTCATATAACTAGAGTTACATACATCATCATTTTAATTAGCTTTGATATGAACTAAACTCAACATGTCATGCACACAATTTGTAACATATAGGCTATACTGTGATGTACAGTAATACAATACTGTTTGACTTACTAAAACATTATTGGAGGCATACGACATAAGGTGTTCAATGTTGCTGGTAAAATATGATACAATAGTTTTACTGTATATAAAATAAACTGAACATACTGGTAATATATTGTGAGAGATCTCCTCCCCCCTCCCATGGATATGTGAAGGATGGAAGATACTTCTGCCATGGAAGGAGTAGAGTCAATTAGGTAGCTGATTAGTACTGATAGAACACACCTGCACATCATTAGTCCACCCACATCTCACGTGCACACACCCAGTCCCACACACTACATAACCACTAGGTTAGAGAGGAGTAGGTTGAGCGGAGATTGTGTATTCGGAGTTGTGAAGGTGAGAGGAAGTAATAGGAGAGGTAAAGGCGAGTAGGTGTTCTTTGTGTACTGGACCCTGGACTGGCTGAGATACCTCCTTGTGTACTGGACGACTACCCCGAATTGTGAACAATCCCTTTTTCTGTCTGCGAGCCTGTTTTGTGTTTTTGACCCTCGGACTGAATCACAACCATTATTTTGCTTTTCCCCTCTGGATTCTGCCCTGAATTCAATAAATACTTGTATTGATTGATAATGCTCTTGTGTGGACATTAAATTTTTTTTGTATTTGAACCATGGCGAGCCTGAACACCACCAGGTTCGTCACAATATGTACAATATATATGATGTGAAATGAAATAATACTATATCCCTTACTAAGCCATTATGTGAGGTATACCATATAGGTGTACAATATTTGTGGTACAAGATTAAAACTGAACTTGAAGAAGTCTTTATTCGTAGCACACATTGCAACGTAGTCATGCAGCGACACACACATGCGATGGGCGACACATAGGAACACACACCATGCATGGGTGGCCGATGCAATTTCCTCTCTGCGCTTGACCCATCCCGTCGTCCTTCCCTCCAAGGGCAGCCGTGAGCAGACATGGGCTGCAGGGTGAGGCCGCGCCCGGGGACCGATCCAAGTGCTCCCGTCTGTCTTCATCAGGGATGCAATGGCGTTAGCGATCTGTTCTGCATGTTTTTCCATTGGGTTTATTTCTTTTTCTGGAGGGGAAACCCTTGCGGGCACGGGGAGAAGATGCAAACTCCACACAGAAAGGGCCGGGAGATACCCCACCTGGGTACCATGGGGTTTATCTCTTTTTCTGGAGGGGACTATGGTCAATTCCTTAAGATCATGTTGAAATTCCGGTAGTCATTTGTCATTTGATGTAAATGTAATTGGACAAAATTGCAACAGGGTTCCTCACATTATTGTTACAATTACAAGGATGCCACGTGAATATTATACTTGATGTATAAACACATTTAAACATTCATTAGTGCATCATCCAGCGCCTAATTAAAGAATGCATGTTGATCGGCGTCATTATGTTCTCGCTGTAGGTAAAACCCTCGGCAAACACAGAGAAGCCTAGTGCACATAGCAGCTGGAGACAGTCACCTGCACACCTCATTAGACCGCGCCTCTGGGGACGTCTTCAGCAAACACCTTAAGACAATAAGCCACGCAGATCCATCTGTATGAAGCAACGAGTGCCGATCCACATCGCTCACTGCAGAGTCGTGATGTTACAGTGCAACCACAGTACAGGAGCAGGAACCCTGTGTAGTCGAGGAGTACGAGGAGGTTGAAATACAATCAATTGCCTTTTCATTCTCCGCTAAATGTATTGTCGCTTGAAGGAATGGAAAAGTGGCAAACGTAGGGGATATGATGAGTTGGTATATCTTTGAAAGTCATAACCCTACTTATACACACCTGCATATAACCCATAGCACTCTGTATGATAACATGTAACATAATGCTGCATATATCGTATACACATATTTATTCTTACCGTCTATATATATCTATCTACATCTGTCTGTACATACCTGCATATAATTCTTTTTACATATCTGTAGATACTATATCTATAGCTGTACATATCCCTTATACTCTTACTAGTTAAGCTGCTGGCCAGTATTATTTACTACCATAGTGTCTTTATACCTGTATCACTGTAAATATTAATACTACAACTCTGTACATACATCTGATTAGCACTATTACTCAGTAGTACTAATTTATATATTTTATACCCAGTTTAATCACCTGTACATTGTATATTACTGTTGCACTTTACTGTTACATTTGCACTCTGGTTGGATGCAAAACTTATTTTCGTTGTACTGTACTTGTGCTTTATGATGACAATACATTTGAATCGAGTCTAATCTAATCGAATCTAATAAAATCTAATCGAATCTAATTTAAAGTTTCTTGTCCAATAAGTCCGCAGCAGGCAGTATTTTCCAACATATTCCAATTCCAACATAGCATCCAAGGACCCACTCGAAAACGAGATAGCATATCTCAAGGGGTTTATCCTTCAAATAAATGTCAAATTTCAAATATCCCCAACTCTAATTATCCCTTAGATATCCTTATGAGCACCAGAGCTGCATGGTGGCGTCTCTAGATTTCGTAGCTCCATTTCTGCAGACCCCTCTCTGATTGGCCACTGTTGCCCAATCGCGTGACGAGCTGTGTCTTTGCCCATTTCCGCGTCGAACAGCCTGCAAACTACCTGGCGTTCTATCGCCATGCTCTAAGACAAACTCTAACCTTAACCAACTTCGAAAGAGTGCCTAAGCTTAACCAGTGTAGAAACAGGCGTGGGCCAATCAGAGAGGGGTCTGCAGAAATGGAGCTACGAAATGTAGAGACGCTGCATGGTGTGTGTCTGGGGGAAGGAGTCCCATGTAGTTCAACAATTTTCCAAATGAAGGTGGCGGCAGGGTGAGCGAGTGCACTTCCCCCAATCAGCAGGGCTGTCCATCAGCAGGTATGAGCACATGATATAGCCAAACACTGACGCGATTCCAAGCAGAGCACCCCTCCCCTCCCCGGTCCACTCCTGTTCCTGTAAAATCAGCCAGGTTTCAGGAGGTAGATGGTAGCTGACTGGCCCACAGAGGAGGTAACACGCAGCGCAGGTACAACCCCTGAGAACTCCCTGAAACCTCCTCATCCTCCTCCTTCCGACAGTTTATTTAACCTTTATTTAACCAGATAAAAACTCATTGAGATTAAAATCTCTTTTACAAGAGTGACCTGGGCAAGAAGGACAGCAAAAAAACATTTGTTTCAGACAAAAACAAACAATAACCTCTTAGGATCGGGCAAAAATGGGGCTCGTTTTTAATATTTTCTTTTTACCATTGCATACCCAAAGTAATTTGTGATTTATTATACTTTATACTTATAGCACATGTATGAGTCTGGTCTCTTTTGAAAGGTAACATTCCAAGGTTTCTTACACAATAAAGACAAATCACTTTGAGTGCTAATGAAATAGAGTAACAGAGGTTTGAACACACTGAAGTAAAACAATTTGTGTACTCACATTTATTTTCTTACTGATTGCCTGAGGCCTGTTTTTAAGTTCGAGCTGAAAGGTACATAAATGTTTCCAAGTATTATGTAGTACAGGTCATAGACGCCTGCGCATAAAAGCACGGGAAGCAGCTGCTCTATGACTATTGAACATGGGGGGGCAAACGTCTGATTTTTCTCCCCCACTTTTTGATCATATGAAAAATATGATATACCCCCCCCCCTCCCATATATAAATCTAACCATAACTACGTAATTTCAATCAAATTAATAATATGCAATGACACTTAATAGCAAGTTTTTAAGTTTCCAAAGATTGCGACCCCCCCCTGCTCCCCCATATGGTTTGATCCAGTGCCTCTCCAAGTCCAACCCCCAGCAGAGCAGATAGTGGCGCGGCGCTGGCGCTCCGCGCTGCAGGTAGGCTGAGTGTAAATATCAAAGGCGACAGAAGTGTGTCATTTGGTGGCAGGCAGGATTTTCCAGTAAGTTGTTTATGATTGTTAAGATTATTTATGTTAGACATGTCGTTTACTATTGAGTGGTAGAGGTTCTACCATGCAATACAATAAAAGTGTTTCACATCCCGAAATGCCATCTGGTCATACCAATAATAATAATAATAATAACAAAGTGTCCCTCTGGTTGGCATTAGCTTTAGTGCTAGCCGCTAGCTAACGTTGTCATATATCTAGATATGTGGTGTCGTCAGCTGGATAACGTTGACTTCGTTTGCAAATTTTAACGTTCGCGAGCAGGGCCGGATTAACGACGGCCGCGGCCCGTGGGCCTTTAGTGACGAGTAACTTTTTTTTTTTTTTTTTATATATAATAATAATAATGCAATAAAAGTCTGAAAATGAAGGGATTATGTCCATGAGTGTCATTTTTTGAAATTAAGGCCTGCCTCTTATATAAGCCTCTCTAATAAAGGCCTGGTGCTCTTTGCAGCTGAGGTAAATAGAAGACCCGTCCTATATTTGAGGATTTACGGTAAATCAAGATGTTCAATTATCTTAAGGTACAATACCTGAAATGAAAATGTGTGTGTGTGTCCAGCCAACCAGGTAACATGGCAGAAAAAAGAAAGAATACAGACATCGGAGCATTTTTCAGTACACCAAAACGCAAAGTAAGAACCCTAGTAGCCTAATAGCTCAAAGACTTAAAGGGCGGGCTCCACAAATAATGGATTGCACGGTGTTAATTGCACCTTTACTTACAATTCATTATGAATTGTAAATGGGGGACCCTGATGTAAACAAAACAAAAGTCTTTCTCTGGTCTGCAATCCCTTAACAATTGTGTGTATTGAGCCGTACTATATTGTACCCATTCTGCAATATGTTAATAACATTTTTAATCAATCAATAACAGATTGCAGAATGGGTACAGTACAGTACGGCTCAATACACACAATTGTTAAGGGGATGCAGACCAGAGAAAGACTTTCGTCTTGTTTACATCAGGGTTCCCCATTTTCAATTCATAATGAATTGTAAGTAAGGGTGCAATAGAAATGTTTCATAATGATGTTCAGTGTATTCATAAGTGTATTGCTCTCCTTAATGTAGAATGATATGGTGACTGTACAGACTCAGGAAGGAGAGAAAGAGACCAAAGAGTTACAGGTAGTGGAAATATCAGACAGTCAGCTTAAAGTGTAGGATAACATAACAAATTAAGACACAAATACTTGGATTATATATCCCCCCCTCTCTCCCTTTCTTTACAGAGTAGCATAAAGATTGTGTATTCAAACCGGTTCAGTGTATTCATAAGTGTATTGCTCTCCTTAATGTAGAATGATATGGTGACTGTGCAGACTCAGGGAGGAGGCAGTGCAGGAGAGAAAGAGACCCAAGAGTTACAGGTAATGGAAATATCAGACAGCTTAAAGTGTAGGATAACATAACAAATTAAGACACAAAATAGGCTATATTTACAGCAGACCCTGTTATTGTTCCTTGTTGGTATTTTTTCTCTCTTTCTTATTAAAAACTTGGCCTATTTGAAAGGAGATTGATTTAATAAAAATAAAAGAGCAAAAAAAAAATATACAGTATATAAATATATATATATTAATATATTATTATTATTATAGTAATTGGCTATCATACTGCAATATAAACTGAGTTTTATAGTGAAAAGAGCAGCTTTATTGGTCAAGATTGAAGGCTCTATATTGCAGGAAATTGCACGTACAGGTTCATTAAATGAAAAAAATATCTGCCATGGAGGGGGTCCGGCACCCCCTCCATGGCATGTAAAAAAAAAAATATATATATATATATATATATATATATAATAAAAAAAAAAAAAAAATGTCACCCCCACTTTCAACTATAACTAGGCGGCCATGGTACAGGTCCAAAGTTTATAAAAATCCCACGGAAAATGAGTGTTTCACAAAGATTTTTGTAATGTGTGTACCGGTAAAGAAATTCAGTGTCATCCAAAAGGGCCGTACACTGCCATTAATTTCACCTCTCGAGTCAAAACAAAGGACTTCTTCGTCTTCTTGTGTTACCTTCCCCCACTGTCGGCTCCCGTCTGAGATCGCTTTTTGGAGCAGATGCTCGTTGGCTACAACGGTGGTCAATAATTTTAGCAATGAGCGGTGACTGGTCAGTTCAGGACCGTTCACAACCGGACATGGTCACGGCTTGTCAAATGCCGCTCGCCGGATGTTTCGTCTTTTAACTCGAGAATGGAATCACGCAATAGGTTGAGTGAGGTGGCAATCAAAAGGCGGCAAATTCAACTTTCCAACACTGTATAGGTTGATCCGCGAAAACACAGCCCAGAGCTGGCAGAATACGGGCCGTCCGATCCTTACATTCAGACAAGTGAGCTCATGGTTTTAGACACACAGTTCCAAGGAAAGAAAATACACAACATTAAAACATTTACAGTTTCATATGGTCTCAGATGCCATGGACAGTGGCTCAGGAGGTAGAGTGGTTGTCTGGTAAATGGTAAATCTTTAATATAGCGCTTTTGTCCGTAGCACTTTACAATTTTTGTTGAGCAGGTTAGCACCTTGCATGATCGCCTCTGCCATCGTTGTGTGAATGTGTGAGTGAATGGGTGAATGTGAGGAACAAAACTTTTAAAGCGCTTTAAATGCACCATTTACCAGACAACCACCACTCTACCTCCTGAGCCACTGTCGCCCCTCACTGAGAATGAGCAGGGGCTTAACCGCTCCCGATGAGTAGGCCAGCACCTTGCATGGTTGCCTCCGCCGTGAATGGGTGTGCTTTGGACAAAAGCGCTATATAAATACAGACCATTTACCATGCGGTGCCAAAATAATCATAATTTTCTCAGAGAGTGGGTATTGCTTGTTTGAAGATGGGGAGGCGGCATGATGCCAGAGTGACTGTACTGTACTTCAGGACATACTCGTCTCCTTCAGCACTTTACGCCTGACTGTACTTCAGCCAGCTCAGTCCGCTCGGACGGTTATAGATCACCATCGATAATGCAGAGACAAGCATGTCTTTATCGAGAAACCACAGTAGCAGAAATGAGAAGGTTACGAATCACATCGCTCCATTGTGCAGAAAAGTGGCCCCACAGGCGGTCGGGTGGCGTAGCGGAGATTGCGCTCGTCACCAATGCAAGAAGCTGCGGTCTCGACTCCCGGAGTCAGCATTGCCTGCGGCTTGGGCCGATCGTCATACTAACTCGTTTGGCTGAGTTAGCGGGAGGGAAGTCGTGGGTGGTAATCTGGCGTTGTGGACAGTGACGCCTACAGGTCAGGTCTGGGCACCTGCTCAGCGAAAGGCAGGAAGTGGTGAAGGCAGCGTGACCTCCCACGCGTTACACTTCACCAATGAGAGTCCTTGCTGCCAGGTGAAAAGAGAGCCGCTGGCTGTCTCCGCATGTGTCGGAGGAAGCATGTGGTAGACCTCAGGGTTCCCTTGTGCCGACCAGTAGGGGGAACATGCGAACGACAACCAGGTAGGGGAGGGGGGGAATTGGCATAACGACTAAAATTGGGATGGGGAGAAAAGCATAGAAAATCAGGTGGAGAAAAAGAGGATACGAAAAAAAAAGAAAAGTGGCCCCACCTATATCACGCACAAATTGAGTGGATTCTTTGCTATGACCACGAGTGTAAATACAATGGGCCTGTGAGAGATAGAGTTTTTATATAGTTCTATGCCAGTCACTCTGCATGGGATGACAGTGGATCAGTAGGTAGAGCGTTCCCGGCTCGATTCCGACCCCTCGCGGCAGCGTATCAAGGTGTCTTTGAAGCGAGACACATAACCCCTAATCGCTCTCCTTCCATGGTCGCCTCCACCATCAGTGTGTGAGTGAATGGGTAAATGTGAGGCAAGTTGTAAAGCGCTTTAGATAAAAGTGCTATATAAATGTAGTACATTTATAGTAGGTTATCGCGCACTCGTGTTCACCATCACCCTCTCGCGGTAGAAAGGTGTAACATAACAATCCACAGAACTGTACATATGTTGTTGGACAATGATGGAAATTAATAATAAAAAAAAATAATACTTGTCGTTGTCCGCTGTGAAAAATATGGCAGGTCGGGTTATGAAAAACCATGTTTTAGTTCAGGTGACATCTTGAAGAGATAAAGCTCATGCACCCGGGAACTGAGATGACTAGACACCTCGCAGGTGTTGAGGTTTATATCTGCCTCTCTGGGCCCTCCTTGTTTCACCCTGTTCCACTGACCACCCACAGTACATGACCCCTGAGAGAGGAGGGGGGGGGGGCAGCCGACGGTTATTAGGGAGAGAGGAGGAATAAGAGACACACAGCGAGTGATAGGGATGGGTACCTTTCACATTTGAACCGATACGGTACCGGTACCTGTGAATCGATACCGGTACCCAACGGTACCTTTTTTCGGTACTTTAGTCTCAAAAAAAATTATTTACCTACCTCAGTCGTGAAAAAAATAATACAAACTTCAAATAACTACAATTTCGACCACTTTCGGCTTGCCATTGCTCCGACTGCTTTGTTGTTGAATCAAGTCAAATCCTAGGTAAGCATATATTGTGCGTGTCAACGTTGACATGAAAAGAAAAAAGCAAAAAATCGATACTCGGTAGTACCGACGTGTTTCGGTTCTGTTATGGTTTGAAACCGACCCCAACAGCACGGCACAGACAGGTAGTTCAGAGTTAGCCAAAAACTAGGGCGTATTTATTTTCAAAATAGGAATGCGCGAAAAACAACAAAAGCACAAGGGGAGAAATGTTCTTGTCTGCGGCTCTGCAGCTCGTCTTCTGAGCAGAGATGGCACCGTGGCGTTGCGCCTCTGCCTCTGCTGCTCTGCAGCAAGGCGCAATTGCGCAAAGCGGTCTACGAGGCAGAGATCCAAAGGATGGCAGAGCAAGCAACAGCGGCGACTTCCAACAGACGTCTTCAGGTGCGCGACGGTAATTGGTACCTTGAAGACCTTGAAGCGTGCGGCGGCAACGGACCAATCCTCACAGTACCCCCCCCCCTCCACGGGAGCCACCCGGCGACCTACCCGGCCTCGGCTTGCCCGGATGGGACCGAAGGAAGCCGGTGATCAGGGGCACTGGAGAGGGGGACAGAGACAGAGGCCCGGAAAGGCGGGCTAGAGACAGGGACAGAAGCCCGGAGAGGGGGGCCGGAGACGGGGACAGAGGACCGGTGAGGGAGGCTGGAGACGGGGACAGGGAACCGGCGAGGGGGGCCCGGAGGTCCTGCACAGCAGCCGCACCTAACTGTAGAGTGTGGTCGTTGGTCAACTCGATCTGGACCGCCAACGCTGCCCTATCTCTGTCTGTGTCGGCTGGGGTCGACATGGTCGGGTCGTAATGTTATGGTTTGAAACCGACCCCAACAGAATGGCACAGACAGGTAGTTCAGAGTTAGCCAAAAACTAGGGCATATTTATTTACAAAATAGGAATGAGCGAAAAACAACAAAAGCAGCAAGGGGAGAAATGTTCTTGGCAGAGTTGTCTGCGGCTCTGCAGCTCGTCTTCTGAGCAGAGATGGCACCGTGGCGTTGCGCCTCTGCCTCTGCTGCTCTGCAGCTACTTGTCGATCCACTCTGGAAAACAGAGAGAGAGATAATGTCAAGAGACGAGCGAACGGGATAACAGGCAGTCCATTATTGATTAGCAGAGTCAGTAGCAACTACAAGCGGCTCCTCTTCAGTGTTAACAAAACACACAAAAAACAGAAAGGTCCTGAGTCCCGGAATTTGCGAGAAAAACAGAGTATCCAAAAAATGGGACGTTCCAAAACTCACCAAGGCGCAATTGCGCAAAGCGGTCTACGAGGCAGAGATCCAAAGGATGGCAGAGCAAGCAACAGCAGCGACTTCCAACAGACGTCCTGGAGAGAAAAAGAAGAGGTACAACACGGGGGGAACAAGCAGCATCCAGTGGAAAATCCACAACGACCCGACAAGGAGTGGAGGGGAGTCTGCAATACAAGTACTCTCCCGAGCTGATCGCAAACTCCCAACAGGTGCGTGAAGGTGAAAAACGGCACGCCCCCTCGTTAGGCTGCATGCAGGATTCCTCACAGTACCTCCCCCTCCACGGGAGCCACCCGGCGACCAGCCAGGCCCGCAGGGGGGGGAACGCAGGGGGGAAAAAATTATCTCAGAAAGGCACCAGGGAACTGGCCTTGCTAGCTGAAAGACAGTCCTAGCTGTGGGGAGGCTACACATGGGTTAGCTTACAGGGGCTGTCTCACATACACTGTCTGTGCCGGCTGGGGGTCGTCGACTGGTCGGGTCGTCCTGTTATGGTTTGAAACCGACCCCAACAGCACGGCACAGACAGGTAGTTCAGAGTTCGGGTTCGGGAGGGAGGGAGGGAGGGAGGGAGGGAGGGAGGGAGGGAGAGTTAGAAGAGGGCAATGAAATATTGAACAAAAAGGGAGGTCTATATTTAGAAGCAGGGGGGGGGCTTCAGTTGTATTATTGATGTGGCTGTGAGTGGGGTAAGAGGAGGCAGAGAGGCAGAGCTGTCAGCGCACAGACACGCAGCAGCACACGTTTTTATAAAGACAGCACGACTACTGATGATGAACCAGATAAAGATTATCTCTCTCTCTCTCTCTCTCTCTCTCTCTCTCTCTCTCTCTCTCTCTCTCTCTCTCTCTCTCTCTCTCTCTCTCTCTCTCTCTCCTCTCTCTCTTTCAGAAAGAGCGAGAGAGAGAGAGAGAGAGAGAGAGAGAGAGAGAGAGAGAGAGAGAGAGAGTGAGTGGAAGAGAGGAAGTTAGAGAGAGGGGGAGAGAGAGAATGGAAGAGGGAGACTGGAAGAGATATAATGGAAGATAGAGAATGAAGAGAGAGAATGGAAGAGAGAAAGTTAGAGAGAGAATGGAAGAGAGAGAAAGTTAGAGAGAGAATGGAAGAGAGATAATGGAAGAGAGAGAATGGAAGAGGGAGACTGGAAGAGAGAGAATGGAAGAGAGAGAATGGAAGAGAGTTAGAGAGAGAGAGAGAGAGAGAGAGAGAGAGAGAGAGAGAGAGAGAGAGAAGAGAGAGAGAGAGAGAGAGAGAGAGAGAGAGAGAGAGAGAGAGAGAATGGAAGAGAGGAAGTTAGAGAGAGGGGGGAGAGAGACTTTGACTTATGAGGTGCTTTATTAATTTTATATGAATGATATAAAATTAAGAAAAACATTGACACGGTACAGACTGAGTGGACACAGCCTGGCCATAGAAACAGGCCGTCACAGGCAGGACTGGCTGCCCAGAGAGGCCAGGCTGTGTTCACTTTGTCATCAGGGGGATGTTGAGACAGAATCTCACTTCCTATAACACTGTGAGAAATATTAAGGATCTAAGAGTCTTCTTTGATCAAATAAATAAAATTGATGCACAGTTTATCCATCTCTCTGATCACCAAAAGCTGCTATACATGTGTGGGGAGAAAAGTCAGTGTACAGCATTAGCTGCAAAATATGTAGACGGTTGTCACACAATAAGAGAACAAGCTCTGTAAATGTATCTGAGTGGCCACACTTGAAAAATGACTACCCGACTGAGTGACTATTTTGTAAATTAATATGTTTCTTGTTGATTTTCCTTACTGTTATTACTAATATTATGATATTTTATTGCTTAATATATATGTTATTGTCTGTATGTTGAACTTGCTTTGGCAATAAGTATGTTAATATTTCATGCCAATAAAGCCTATTTGAATTGAATTGAATTGAATTGAAAGAGTAGTAATCCACCACGGTACACCCCCCCCCCCCCCCCACAGTAATCCACCCCCCCCCCCCCCCCATCATATACTCCTGTGATAAGCACAGCCTGGGGATCCATGTCCTTACAGCAACAAGACGGCTCTGACCACAGGGACAGATCCACGGAGACAGATCCAGAGAGACAGATCCACAGAGACAGATCTACGGGGATCCAGAGAGACAGATCAAGGGAGACACATCCAGGGAGACAGATCCTGAGAGACAGATCCAGGGATTCAGATCCTCAGGGAGACAGATCCAGGGGGAGACACATCCATGGAGACAGATCCACAGGGAGACAGATCCACAGGGAGACATATCCACAGGGAGACAGATCCAGGGGGAGACAGATCCACAGAGACAGATCCAGAGAGAGACAGATCCAGAGAGAGACAGATCCATGGAGAGAGATCCAGAGAGACAAATCCAGAGAGACAGATCCAGAGAGACAGATCCACAGGGAAAGATCCATTGTGTTTGAACGTACTGTAAGCGTGACTGTCTCTGTGGGGACATCAGTGTTCTCATGCAACATGCATGTCCACAACCAACCGATTGATATTCTGCCAAGACTCCAACTTTCTCCTAAGCCCACATGCGGTGGCCTGGTGTTCCCTGCACCGCAGTCTCTGGGCTCCATGCAAAACTGTGTCTCACTTTGAATGTATCCGAGAAGAACATCAGAAGACTCTGCCTCAGCGCTGTATTCCCAGGCCGACACAGACACATATCCTCCGCTCCGCACAGGTGCAGTGGAGGAAGAGTGTCGGTCTCTAGTGTGTGTCTCTTTCTGCTCTTTCAAAGATACATGCATACAGACACGCATGCATCCGTGTGCATACTCTGCCACACACACACACACACACACACACACACACACACACACACACACACACACACACACACACACACACACACACACACACACACACACACATGGAATGTAACTGTAGCAAGATTATTACAGTAATCTGATTACAAAATGTGGTAATTGTAATCTCTTACACAGTACACTTGATGTGGAAAACCCCAAATGTGATTATTTGTTGCATTATGGAGAGAAGGCGAGAGAGAGAGAGAGAGAGAGAGAGATAGAGAGAGAGAGCAAGAGATAGATATATAGAGAGAAAGAGAGAGATAGAGCAAGAGAGAGATAGAGAGCGAGAGAGATAGAGAGCGAGAGAGAAAGGGAGAGAGAGATAAAGAGCAAGAGAGCAAGAAAGTGAGAGAGAGAGAGAGAGCAAGAGAGAGATAGAGAGCGAGAGAGCAAGAGAGAGAGCGCAAGAGAGAGATAGAGCAAAAGAGAGCTAGGGAGTGGGGGAGAGAGAAAGCAAATGAGAGCTAGAGAGAGAGAGAGAGAGAGAGAGAGAGAGAGAGAGAGAGAGAGAGAGAGAGAGAGAGAGAGAGAGAGAGAGAGAGAGAGAGAAATAGAGAGAGATAGAGCAAAGCCCTAACTATTCTGGCAAATCGATTCATCTTTTTAGTGGCATCTCCCCAGATGATCCCATCCCATCCTACATCCCATTAATATCAGTGCACTTACAATTCTGTCCAAGGCCTCCTGCACTGTAAGAGCCGCGGACGCTGACGATACACAGCAGATGATCCCCGGCGCGCATTGACGCGGGACACAATGTACGTCAGGATGATTTCAACTCACACGGAAGAACTTTAAAGCGGGACGAGGCGGGGAGTAGATGATGAGATGTAGCCGTGCGTAGCTGTCTGTACGAGACCACGCACAACCCCCGAGGCGAGGATAGAGGGTATGAATAAAATGTCGCTTTTGACAAATACAGCACACATACACCACATCGTAGAGCCAGTGGCCCGGCTGCGTGAACAGATGGTTCCCCCTTTATATTGGGTGTCGCTGCACGCTTATAGACTGAGAACGTGTGGAGCACTGATAGGGTTACAGGCCTCAGGATTGCCGCTTTTATTGGTGTGGCTGTGGTGGTATTCTTCTCCAAGAAACGAAAAGTAATCAAATGGTAAATGGACTGCATTTATATAGCTTTTTTTTAATCCAAAGCGCTTTACAACTTATGTTTCACATTCACTCACTTTAGGCGTAAGGGTGGTGTAGTGGTTCGATTCCCACTGGGGGACAGAAGTTGCCGGGTTGCCGCATTTCCATCTTCTGGGGGCCTTTCTGTGTGGAGTTTGTGTGTATTTTCTCCCCGTGCTCGCAAGTCAAGTCAAGTCAAGAGTTTTATTTGTCACCAGGCCTGGACTGAGATGGGGCTGTGGTACATGACTGAGATCGGGCTGTGGTACATGACTGAGAGGGGGCTGTGGTACATGACTGAGATCGGGCTGTGGTACATGACTGAGATGGGGCTGTGGTACATGACTGAGATGGGGCTGTGGTACATGACTGAGAAGGGGCTGTGGTACATGACTGAGATCGGGCTGTGGTACATGACTGAGAGGGGGCTGGTACATGACTGAGAGGGGGCTGGTACATGACTGAGAGGGGGCTGGTACATGACTAAGAGGGGGCTGGTACATGACTGAGAGGGGGCTGGTACATGATTGAGAGGGGGCTGGTACCATGTATTGGTACTGACTAACACTGGGCTGGCCCAATCACATCTCTTACTAAGCATCCCCCGCCAGTTGTGTGGTACATGACTGAGAGGGGGGCTGGTACATGACAGAAGGGGGCTGGTACATGACTGAGATGGGGCTGTGGTACATGACTGAGAGGGGGCTGTGGTACATGACTGAGAGGGGGCTGTGGTACATGACTGAGATGGGGCTGTGGTACATGACAGAGGGGGCTGTGGTACATGACTGAGAGGGGGCTGTGGTACATGACTGAAAGGGGGCTGTGGTACATGACTGAGATGGGGCTGTGGTACATGACAGAGGGGGCTGTGGTACATGACTGAGAGGGGGCTGTGGTACATGACTGAGAGGGGGCTGTGGTAAATGACTGAGAGGGGGCTGTGGTACATGACTGAGATGGGGCTGTGGTACATGACTGAGAGGGGGCTGTGGTACATGACTGAGAGGGGGCTGTGGTACATGACTGAGATGGGGCTGTGGTACATGACTGAGAGGGGGCTGTGGTACATGACAGAGGGGGCTGTGGTACATGACTGAGAGGGGGCTGTGGTACATGACTGAGAGGGGGCTGTGGTACATGACTGAGAGCGGGCTGTGGTAAATGACTGAGAGGGGGCTGTGGTACATGACTGAGAGGGGGCTGTGGTACATGACTGAGATGGGGCTGTGGTACATGACTGAGAGGGGGCTGGTACATGACTGAGAAACGAAAAGTAATCAAATGGTAAATGGACTGCATTTATATAGCTTTTTTTTTTATCCAAAGCGCTTTACAACTTATGCCTCACATTTCACTCACTTTAGGCGTAACGGTGGTGTAGTGGTTCGATTCCCGCTTGGGGACAGAAGTTGCCGGGTTGCCGCATTTCCATCTTCTGGGGGCCTTTCTGTGTGGAGTTTGTGTGTATTTTATCCCCGTGCTCGCAAGTCAAGTCAAGTCAAGAGTTTTATTTGTCACCAGGCCTGGACTGGCCATCTGGCATACCGGGCATTTGCCCGGTGGGCCGACGCATTTTTGGGCCGGTATGATTTGATAAAAAAAAATAATAATACAAAAGAAAATGTATTTGGTCAACGACCGGCCCACTACTAGGCTGGGACAGCGGCCCATTGGTACTGACTGACACTGGGTTGGCCCAATCACATATCTAACTAAGCACCCCCGCCAGTCGTGCAGGTGCATGACTGAGAGGGGGGCTGGTACATGACTGGATGGGGCTGTGGTACATGACTGAGAGGGGGCTGTGGTACATGACTGAGATGGGGCTGTGGTACATAATAATAATTCATTTAATTTATATAGCGCTTCTCAATAACCCGAAGTCGCTGACAGTAGTCGGGAGCAGGGGTACAAACAAAGAGGCGAAAGCAAAGAAACAAAACAAAACAACAAAGAAACAAAACAAAGGAACATGAGACCATGGGGGGAACGGGGGAGACAGCCTGATGGCACAAAAAAAAAGACTAGAGACATATCGATCAGGTTGGAGGGGAGGGGGGGGTTTAGGGGTGGGGGGGGTTGAAGGCAAGGGAGAACAGGTGGGTTTTGAGGCGAGCTTTGAAGGTGGAGAGTGTAGGGGAGTCTCTGATGGACTGGGGGAGGGAGTTCCAGAGTCGGGGTGCAGTGCGAGAGAAGGCCCGATCTCCGAAGTTTTTGAGCTTGGATGTCGGGACAGTGAGGGAGGCAGTGGAGGAGGACCGGAGGGAACGGGTTGGGCGGTAGGGGAGAAGGAGATCAGTCAGGTAGGGGGGGGCCAGGCTGTGGAGGGCTTTGAAGGTGAGGAGTAGTGTTTTGAAGTTAATGCGGTGTTTGATCGGGAGCCAGTGGAGGGAGTGGAGGACAGGAGTGATGTGTTCGCGGGACCGGGTGTTAGTGAGGAGGCGGGCGGCTGAATTTTGGACCATTTGCAGTTTATGGAGGGAGCGGGAGGTGATACCAGTGAGGAGGGAGTTGCAGTAGTCCAGGCGGGAGGAGATGAAGGCGTGAATGAGGGATTCAGCAGCGGGGGGGGAGAGGCAGTGACGGATTTTTGCGATGTTGCGGAGGTGAAAGTAGGATGTTTTGACGATGGAGCGGACGTGGGGGTCAAATGAGAGGGTGGGGTCAAGGAGGACACCAAGGTTGCGGACTAGGGGGGAGGGGGTGATGGTGGAGTCGTTAATGGTGAGTGTGATGGGTCCGGATCTGGTGAGGGTGGTTTTGGTGCCAATGATGAGGAGTTCAGTCTTGTCACTGTTCAGTTTGAGGAAGTTGTGGGTCATCCAAGTTTGGAGTTCGGTGATGCATGATTCAATGTGACTGAGGGGTGGGCTGTGGGGGGATTGTGTACTGATGTATATTTGGGTGTCGTCAGCGTAACAGTGGAAGTTGAGGTGGTATTTGCGGATGATGTGACCAAGGGGGAGAATGTAGCAGATGAAGAGCAGGGGGCCAAGGACTGAGCCTTGGGGGACCCCCTGTGTGACTGGGGAGGGGGGGGAGGTGTGGCCGGAGAGGGAGATGAATTGGTGTCTGTCAGTGAGGTAGGAGGAGAACCAGTCAAGTGCTGTGCCCTCAACACCCAGTTGGTGCAGCCTTTGGAGGAGGATGGAGTGACACACTGTGTCAAAGGCTGCACTGAGATCGAGTAGGATCAGGATGTTGAGGGCACCGGAGTCAGCGGAGATGAGGAGGTCGTTGATGACCTTTACCAGTGCAGTTTCGGTGCTGTGAGCGGGACGGAAGCCAGACTGAAGGGGTTCATATAGGGTGTTGGACTGGAGATGGGAGTGGAGTTGGGAGGCAGCAATACGTTCCAGTGTTTTTGAGAAAAAAGGAAGATTGGATATGGGGCGGTAGTTGGAGAGGGTGGATGGGTCGAGAGTGGGTTTTTTGAGGACAGGGGTGACAGCGGCGAGTTTGTAGGGGGAGGGGACGTGGCCTAGGGATAGTGACTGGTTGAAAAGGGCGGTGAGGTGGGGGATGAGAGCAGGGAGGCAGGCTTTGGTGAGAGTAGTGGGTAGGGGGTCAAGGGAGCAGGTAGTGGTCTTGGAGGTAGTCATGAGGTCCATGATGAAGGAGGAGTCAACTGGGGCGAAGGCAGTAAAAGGGGTGGGAGGGATGGAGTCAGGTGGGGGAAAAATGTTGGTGGGGGGGGCGAGGGTGGGGGAATTGGCGATGCGGGCAGTCAGTGAGCTGTTGATTAAAGATACTTTATTATTAAAGAAGAGGAGAAACGAGTTGCAGAGGTCAGGGGAGGAGAGTGAGTTATTGTCCGGGGGTTGTAAGAGTTTCTTGACAGTGGAGAAGAGGGTCCGGGGGTTGCGGTTGCTGCTGTTGATGATGGTGGAGTAGTGGGCAGATTTGGCAGCTTGGAGTGCATCACGGTAGGAGGAGACGTGCTGTTTGTGGAGGTCGGCGTGGATGGTGAGGCGGGTTTTTTTATAGAGGCGTTCGAGTTGACGGCCGGTCTGCTTCATGGAGCGGAGTTCCGGAGTGTACCAGGGGGAGGAGGTGGTGAATGAGACAGTGATGGTTTTCAGGGGTGCCAGTGAGTCGAGGGAGTCAGAGAGAGTAGAGTTGAGGAGGAGGGCATAGTCGTCGGGGTTAGAGGGGGCGGAGTCAGGGGGAAAGGCAGAGGATATGGATTGAGACAGTGTGAGAGGGTCAATGGATTTTATGTTACGGAAAGAGATGGTGCGTTTGATGGAGTGGTGGGGTGGGGGAAGGGGAGCAGAGAAAAGGATGCAGTAGTGGTCAGAGAGTGGGAATGGGATGGGGTGAGGATTGGATATGGGTAGGGAGGCAGAGCAAACAAGGTCAAGTGTGTGGCCTTTGTTGTGGGTGGGGAAGTTGATGTGCTGGGTGAGGCTAAAACAGTCAAGGAGGGAGAGGAAGTCAGGAGTGAGGTTTGAGTTTGGTTGGTCAACATGGATGTTGAGGTCACCGGTAAGTAGGAGGCGGGTGGAGAGAGTGGAGGCTATGGTCAGGAGATCAGAAAGTTCAGTTAAAAAAGAGGGATGAGGCTTTGGAGGGCGGTAGAGGAGTAGTGCAGTGATAGAGTTGGGGAGGGAGAGGGCAAGGTATTCGAAGGATAGCATGGGAGGGAGGTTTAGGTGCAGTTCAGTGATGGATAGGGAGAGTATGTGAAAAACGGCAAGACCCCCCCCTCGGCCAGAGAGGCGGGGCTTGGCGATGAAGCTGTAATTTGGGGGGGTAGCTTGGTTGAGGGAGTAGAAGTCCAAGGGCTGTTGCCAGGTTTCAGTGAGGAGGAGTAGGTCCAGGTTGTTGTCCAGTAGTAGTTCATAGATCAGAGACTGAGAGGGGGCTGGTACATGACTGAGAGGGGGCTGGTACATGACTGAGAGGGGGCTGGTACATGACTGAGATGGGGCTGTGGTACATGACTGAGAGGGGGCTGGTACATGACTGAGAAACGAAAAGTAATCAAATGGTAAATGGACTGCATTTATATAGCTTTTTTTTTTATCCAAAGCGCTTTACAACTTATGCCTCACATTTCACTCACTTTAGGCGTAACGGTGGTGTAGTGGTTCGATTCCCGCTTGGGGACAGAAGTTGCCGGGTTGCCGCATTTCCATCTTCTGGGGGCCTTTCTGGGGGACTGGTATACAGGACTGAGAGGGGGCTGGTATACATGACTGAGAGGAGGCTGGTACATGACTGAGAGGGGCCTGGCTGGTACATGACTGAGAGGGGGCTGGTACATGACTGAGAGGGGGCTGGCTGGTACATGACTGAGAGGGGGCTGGTACTGTACATGACTGAGAGGGGGCTGGTACCATGTATTGTGCATCATTGTAGGTCAAACCATTAAAAAGTAAATTTCCACAGCAGCCATTTTGGATTTTGGTCTCTCACAAATGTCCCCTGCCTTTTTTTTTAAATACACCCCGGCAAAAAAAAATTCTTAACCCTCCTAGATGACAAATCCATTGAGAAACGAAGTGCCACAGATGACCCAACTACTAGGTCCATATCGTATCATCATAATATTATTTAAAAAATCATTAGGATAAGGGTTCCCTTGATAAAGATGTATGAAAAGGCTGTATAATATGAAACTGAAAATATCTGTTATAATAGTTAATTCAAAATAAGCTTTAATATTGAACTGTAGCATTACATGGACTCTCAGGGTAACAAAACAATGAAGATGCAAATATGGTCAGTGTTGTGTGACATTCTGGGGAGCTTTCAGGCAACCCCCTCTCATGATTAAGACTGTTTACTCAACTGTATTAGAGAAGAACCGTTGCAGAGACAGGGGGCAGGTCATAAAAGCCCCTGCATGCTAAAACTGTTTGAATCCACATAATAATAGATTAGAGACCAGACACACAGGTCAAATAATGCCTTAAGTCTGTAGGAAACTAAACCATATCAATTTAGAAGGTAACTTACAAAGAAGATTTGAATACCATTTTAGGAATATCAAACTGGTTAAGTAATAAAGCTATTTCGCTCTTGTCGTAAAACCATATAAGCTTTAAATCATAGTTGTAATACAAAGTGTCAGTCTGGTAAATAAGGGTTGGTGCTGGCTCTTGTAGACTATCTGGTATTAACCTAGAAGCAATGACTGTACTGGGTTAATGCTAGATAGTCCATAGATTCATTACACAACCATGTACATTGGAAAATCAAAATAGTACACGAAGAAATGTTAAAGGGTTCGATTAATTCAGAGGAGACACAGGCCACAGACCCCCTGGACTAAGAAGACCACAGCCCAAAGGAGGGGGCCACCGACACCAACCCCCATTGTGCAAGGACAGACAGCACCCCGGAAGACAGCCAATGGGAACAGAACTCCATATATAGACTCAAGAAAGCGGATTGGACCAACGTATTATTAGAATATGTGCTACTATTGGGGGAAATCAGAGTATAAATAAGAATGTATGGCTGAGAGAGAGGAGGCCAGAACAGATGCACCCAGACATCCCCAGGGGGTCTGATTCTGAGCCTCCACCCCTCCACAGACTGCTACTTTGCCGCTACGTGAGTAAAACTGTATATGGAATAATCACTGTTTGTTATAACTAGAGTAAAATGCCTATCTTAGACCAGGTTTAATCATGTGGTGGCAAAGAGTACTATAGTCTATTTCATTGATAAACATGACTTCTTTTATGTGCAAAGCTGTCTTGATGTGAAGAGCCACCATGACTGGGCTATTTGATTATGTAAACCTCATCAATCCTTTTGTACAATCATGTCTTATGAAAAATGATGAATAATTCCTGTATGTAACTGATGCTTATCCACCTTTGGCCTCTCGGCAAATAAATACATGAGTTTGAATTCGAACTCTGTGGTCTGGACTGCACGTTTATTTCTCATCTGACTAAGTCAGGTGAGGAGACCATTCTATCACTCTGTCCTTTTTCCCTCTAGTTAGCAACCTGTATGCACTGCAAATGACCTTAGATATTGTGATTAGAATATACCACACAAGAGGCTGCGGTCTCGACTCCCGGAGTCAGCATTGCCTGCGGCTTGGGCCGATCGTCATACTAACTCGTTTGGCTGAGTTAGCGGGAGGGAAGTCGTGGGTGGTAATCTGGCGTTGTGGACAGCGACGCCTACAGGTCAGGTCTGGGCGCCTGCTCAGCGAAAGGCAGGAAGTGGTGAAGGCAGCGTGACCTCCCACACGTTACACTTCACCAATGAGAGTCCTCGCTGCCAGGTGAAAAGAGAGCCGCTGGCCGTCTCCGCATGTGTTGGAGGAAGCATGTGGTAGACTTCAGGGTTCCCTTGTACCGACCAGTAGGGGGAACATGCGCACAACAACCATGTAGGGGAGGGGGGGAATTGGCATAACAACAAAATTGGGATGGGGAGAAAAGCATAGAAAATCAGGCGGAGAAAAAGAGGATAAAAAAAAAGTTTAAAAACTAATTATTTTGACCAATTTGTATTCCTGAGGATATCACCTAAAAGCATTCATTAAAACACTTATTTCCAAGGTGGTCCTCGATGGAAGACATAAAAACACAGCACATAGCCTACTCAACTGCAAATGTTTTGCTCAACTGCAAAAATGTATGCCTACTTATGTATTAGCCTACAGGGAAAACACATTCACAACAGGCAGCTGTAGTGGGTGCTATGGACATAATTCACCATTGTATTGTTTTGATGTATTGATGGGGCACTGTCACTTTAAGGAGGTTCGTTTTGGGGTTGGGTTTAGAGAAGACGCGCTGGTGGGATGATAAAATCATTGATAAAATGTTTACTACGAGCTGTCAGAGGCTAGCACGGCATAGATCTGACAGCTGTCACTTGTGCTAAAAATATAATAATTACACACGGCTTTGTGTTGTCGCAAGGTAGAAATTGTGCGTTTCTCCTTTCCGACGATTTCTACATTGGTGACCCTGTTATAAGTTTTGAAGACGCTTCCGCGGCATCATGTCTACGAACGCAGTTTCGCTGAAAGTTCTGGGAGTCGTCAGCCTCGGCATGGTTTGCGCAAACGGAGGCACAGTTCGAGCTGTGGGAGATTACCTCGGATACCACAAGATATTATTATGTGGTGTCAGCCCTGGGAAGTTCGACAGCCAGCAGAGTGGTGAGCCTTCTCAAGAACCCTCCGATTAGGGAGCTCCAGTAGCTCACCACGTACCTCGAGCGCTATTTCGGCGCCGGGGACAACCGTGCTCGTCACGGATCTGGGGTTTAGCGAGTTCGAATCCCGGACTGCAGCCGTGCCTTTCCCAGAGTGTCTTCCCCCCCATCTGAACCCTTTCAGCCTGTTTCTGTCGGTCATCCATGACCAGAATAAATGCGATAAACGCAAAAAAGAGCCAGGGGAATGGCCAAAGTAAAAAAAAAAAAAAAAAACTCCGATTCGGGATAAATATCACACGATCAAGTCTCATCTATTAAAGACATTCGAACTGTCCGATACCGAGCGGGCCAGCCGGTTGTTTTCTTTGCAAGGGCTCGGTGATAGCAAGCCATCGGAGCTCATGGATAGGATGCTGGATTTATTGGGAGAGCACAAGCCTGATTTCCTTTTCATGCAACTTTTCCTGCGTCAGCTGCCTTCTCCGGTTCGGGCCGCTCTGGCCAACACCACTATAGACGATTGCCGCGCTCTGGCAGAGGAGGCTGATACGTTTTTTTTGGCTGGTCAACAGCACTGTGCAGCAGCAGTTTTCCCAATCGCCGGGAGACTGGAATATCACCACCACAGCGACAGCCCCTCGCCAGCAGCGTGACGCAGGGCTGTGTTTTACGGTTTGGACCTAAAGCCAAGCAGTGTCGCCCGCCGTGCAGCTTCAGTGGGCTGGGAAATGCCCAGGCCGGCGCTTGTTAGTGGCCATGAGCGTCGGTCGGGCTGGCAGGCTACTGTTTGTCCAGGACACCATCTCCGGGCGCCGTTTCATGTGTGACACGGGCGCGCAGAGGAGCGCTTTGCCGGCTTCTAGAGTGGACATCCTATCCGGTGGACACGGACCCCCCATGGAGGCCGCCAACGGCACCCCCATCCGCACATACGGCACCAGGTATGTCGAAATGTGTTTTAGTGGCCAACGGTTTGGCTGGGACTTTATCACAGCTAATGTAGCCGTCCCTCTCCTAGGCGCAGATTTTTTGTGTGATTATGGACTGTTAGTGGATGTTAAAAATTGCCGCTTAATTGATGCCATTACGTTCTGCTCTTATGCTGGTGCGCTTGGGGGTGCAGACTCCATCAGACTCTCTAGCATGCTCTCCGCCGCAGATGAGTTTCAACACCTTCTCGCCAAGTTCCCGGGCCTCACGCGGCCCACGTTCTCATCATCTACAGCCAAGCATTGAGTGGAGCATCATATCGCCACGACCGGCCCTCCGGTCTATGCCCAGGCTCGGCGCCTCGACCCGGTCAAGCTCAGCATTGCCAAGGCAGAGTTCGAGAACATGGAACGCCTGGGCATTGTCCGTCGCTCCGACAGCCCATGGGCCTCCCCCCTCCACATTGTCCCCAAGCCGGGAGGGGGGTGGCGCCCGTGTGGGGATTACCGCCGGCTGAACGATGCTACGACGCCGGACCGGTACCCAGTCCCGCACATTCAGGACTTTCTGCCCGCCTATCAGGGAAATTAATGTTTTCCAAGGTGGACCTTGTGCGTGGGTATCATCAGGTGCCCGTCCAACCGCTGGACGTCCCCAAAACAGCAGTCATAACTCCATTTGGACTATTTGAGTTTCTGCGCATGCCATTCGGCCTCAAAAACGCTGCACAGACGTTCCAGCGCCTTATGGACTCTGTGCTACGAGACTTGGATTTTATTTTTGTATACTTGGATGATATCCTCATAGCCAGCGCCTCTAAGGCTGAGCAAATGTCCCACCTCCTGATGCTTTTTGAGCGGCTAAATGAGCATGGACTGATAATCAACCCGGCCAAATGCCAGTTTGGGCGGTCGACCATTGACTTCCTGGGGCACCGAGTCACTAAAGAGGGAGCGCTCCCTCTTCCCATGAAGGTGGAAGCTGTGATGAATTTTCCCCGGCCGCCCACGGTTAGGTCACTGCAGGAGTTTCTCGGAATTATCAACTTTTATCACCGCTTTATTCCCCAGGCGGCTCGGATTATGCGGCCTTTGTATAAGGCCCTTAGGGGTAAAGCGCCAAAACATGCTGTCGACTGGTCTGCAGAGAGAGACAAAGCTTTTCTGGATGCCAAGGCTGCCCTAGCCAATGCCACCATGCTGGCACATCCTTCCTTTAAGGCCCCGATCTCCATCACCACCGACGCCGCAGATTTTGCCGTGGGCGCAGTGTTTGAACAGTGGGTAGGCGGGGCTTGGCAGCCACTCGCTTTTTTCAGCCGCCAGTTAAGCCCCAGCGAGCGGAGGTATAGCACCTTCGATCGGGAGCTCCTCTGCCTCTACCTTGCCATCCGCCATTTTCGTTTCCTGCTGGAGGCCCGCCAGTTCACGGCCTTCGTGGATCACAAGCCGCTGACGTTCGCCATGGCCAAGGTGTCTGAGCCATGGTCCGCCCGTCAACAGCGACAGCTCTCATATGTCTCAGAGTTCACTACTGACATTCAACATGTGGCAGGTAAAGCAAACCTTGTCGCAGACTGCCTCTCCCGGGCTGTAGCGGGCATCATCCACTTGGGGCTGGATTACACCGGTATGGCGGCGGACCAGGCTACCGACCCTGAAGTGCGAGATTTCAGGTCAGCCACCTCAAGCCTGCGGTTAGAGGATGTGGTTTTTGACAGCGCTGGCACCACACTCCTGTGTGATGTCTCTATGGGACAGCCCCGCCCCATCGTTCCCACAGGATGGAGGCGGCGTGTTTATGACGCTGTTCACGGCCTCTCCCACCCGGGAAAGAAACCTACGCAGAGACTAGTGTCCGCCAAGTTTGTCTGGCCTGGGCTTAGGAAAGATGTGAGAGACTGGGCTGACTCCTGTTTGGAGTGCCAGCGCGCTAAAGAGTACCGTCACACCAAGGCCCCCCTGCAGCAATTCCCTGTACCTGAAAGGAGGTTCGACCGCGTGAACATTGACCTAGTGGGCCCCCTGCCGCCCTCACACGGCTTCAGTTGCCTCTTTACTATGGTAGACAGGACTACCCGTTGGCCAGAGGCAGTTCCACTGTCAGTCACGACGTCCGCCGAGGTGGCCAGGGCCTTTATTGGAACCTGGGTCGCCCGGTTTGGCACTCCAGCCAACCTCTCTTCAGACCGGGGCCCACAGTTCACGTCCGAGCTCTGGAACACGGTCGCCAAGAGCCTGGGCGTGAAGCTACACCGGACTACGTCATACCACCGGCAGGCCAATGGGTTATGCGAGCGCTTTCACCGCTCAATGAAAGCAGCACTTCGGGCCAGCCTTACTGACAGCGGCTGGGTCGACCGGCTCCCGTGGGTCATGCTTGGTCTCAGGACGGCCCCCAAGGAAGACCTTCAGACCTCCTCGGCCGAGCTGGTTTACGGTCAGCCTCTGCGGGTGCCAGGGGATTTCATCCCTAACATTACTACCCCCTGGTCTGCAGCCCAGCAGCGGACAGCACTTCTGGAGAAGGCTAAGGTATTCACACCGGTCCCCACCTCACAGCACGGCCTTCCCCGGTCGCACAAGTCTGCAGTCAGCAGAATATGTTTTCATCAGTCACGATGCCCATCGGAACCCCTTGCAACCTCCATACGATGGTCTGTTCCGTGTCCAGGAGGCTGGAGACAAGTACTTTGTCGTGGACATGGGCGGGAAGCTGGAACACATTTCCATAGACCGCCTTAAACCGGCTCATGTGGACTTGGGCAAACCTGTTGGACTGGCCCAGCCCCCACGGCGGGGACGACCCCCTACCTTGCCCCGTCTTCCGAGTAAGGCCCACAAGACCCCCTCGCCAGCTATCCAGTGCCCGAGTGGCCGTAGGGCCCTTAAGGTTTTCCCTACAGAGGCGCCGGCCGCTACAGGGGTCAGGCAGAGCCGTTATGGCAGAGTTATCCGCCCTCCTGTTCATTGACTTCTTTTGTTATGATGAATTCTGGGGGGTCGTATGTAGTGGGTGCTATGGACATAATTCACCATTGTATTGTTTTGATGTATTGATGGGGCACTGTCACTTTAAGGAGGTTGGTTTTGGGGTTGGGCTTAGAGAAGACGCGCTGGTGGGATGTCATTGATAAAATGTTTGGTTACTACGAGCTGTCAGAGGCTAGCACGGCATAGATCTGACAGCTGTCACTTGTGCTAAAAATATAATAAATGACACACGCTTTGTGTTGTCGCAAGATAGAAATTCTGCGTTTCTCCTTTCCGACGATTTCTACACAGCAAAGTTTATTTTCAGCCAAGTATGGTAATAAGGTAACTATTAGGATATATATGGTATGGATTACTTACTCTTATAACTAATTACTATCTGTGGTAGCTCTAGTCTCCACCTACACAAATTGTTTTTGTACTGTCCATTGATCATGCACCTTCACATGGTAGGCACATTAACTGTAGGTCAAACTCCCCCAAACAAGCACACCATTGATTTAATTGCCATATAAATCACATACAAATATCTAACTATTACTCCTCTCTGAACATGAATATAAAACAGGAAGGTGATCTATTAACTGTGTAAACCTTATGCAATATTCATCATTGATATTTGAATACTTGAAATCTGTATGAACTGAGTAGTTAGTATCAAATGAAATAATATGGAACAGCTCCATGCATTCATTCAACAACTCATTACCAGTATGGTATTGTTTAAATTGCACAGCTTTTTGCGCATCTTTGTCAGGGAATTCCAACAATTCTGGACCTGAATGTACCAGTTAATTGTAATCATCTCTCTCTCCGTATGTCTAGTCAAGCCAGGTTGTGGAGGAGAGAGACAGGGATGAACAGGCTATAGACTGAGCCTGCTATGATGCAGATGTTTTTACATCACCACCCAAAACAAGATTCAGCCAAGAGTGAGTGAGTACACTGGTCCACTTGCACTGGTACACTTGTCCATGGCACTTACTACCCAGCTTTGTAGTGGTTTGGGGGAATAGTACAGTAGGTACGCATATTTAAGGGGACTGCAAGGATGGTGTACTGGTGGGTGGTGTCCGACCGATTATGGTGGGCCGGTCTGGGCCAAAAATGCCAGGGCCGATTTTTGGTCCCAGTCCAGCCCTGTTTGTCACGGCATACAGGGCATACAGTGAAATGCGGGTGGTCATGCCCGCAGCGATTGTGCAATAATACAAGTAATAAGAATAAGACATAACGTAAGGTATAATGTACATAAAGTTTCAAATGCATGGTAAAAGACATGCTAAGGTCCTGCGATAGTGCAATACAGTGTTAAGCTACAGATAAGGCACTGAGTCGTATGTACACTACTATACAATACTATACTATACAATATACAGTTATACTATATATCCTTATGCTATCTTGCTATATCTATTGCTATACAAGAACCACTCCCGTTCTTTTTAATTTTTTTTATAAAGTAAAGTGACCTTTTCATTTTGTAAAGTGACCGTTTGGTGTGAGCGTGTGCAGCATGTGTCTGTGTGTGTGTTCGTGCTAAAGTGACTGTTAGTGTCATATATACCCGAGTATAGTCGGGTTATCTCGCCAACCGTTTACCGCCAGAAACCTCATACGGGTGTATGGTGTGTGTCAAGATATCTTGATGAAATGTGCGTGTACAAGATGGCAGCTCCTGTGTAAATCTTCTCTTTTCTACTTAAAGTTGAACCTAAAAGATGTTTTCGACAACATTTTTAACGGTAAGATTGCTATGCTATTGCTCCATCTTGAGTCATATTTAATCTGCAACGTCTTGTCAGAAAGTTTGATCTGAATTTCATTTGACGGTACAGGCTCATGCATCACTGTTAGATGGTGCACAAGCAGGCACAGAAACAGCCCGTTGGGAACAGGACTGAAACAGAGAGGTATAGAGGCTGCTAGAATGAGAACAGGACTGAAACACAGGTGTAGAGGCTGCTAGAATGAGAACAGGACTGAAACACAGGTGTAGAGGCTGCTAGAATGAGAACAGGACTGAAACAGAGAGGTATAGAGGCTGCTAGAATGAGAAGAGGACTGAAACAGAGAGGTATAGAGGCTGCTAGAATGAGAACAGGACTGAAACAGAGAGGTGTAGAGGCTGCTAGAATGAGAACAGGACTGAAACAGAGAGGTATAGAGGCTGCTAGAATGAGAAGAGGACTGAAACAGAGAAGTGTAGAGGCTGCTAGAATGAGAACAGGACTGAAACAGAGAGGTATAGAGGCTGCTAGAATGAGAAGAGGACTGAAACAGAGAGGTATAGAGGCTGCTAGAATGAGAACAGGACTGAAACAGAGAGGTGTAGAGGCTGCTAGAATGAGAACAGGACTGAAACAGAGGTATAGACACTGCTAGAATTATAACACACGACTGAAACAGAGAAGTGTAGAGGCTGCTAGAATGAGAACAGGACTGAAACAGAGAGGTATAGAGGCTGCTAGAATGAGAACAGGACTGAAACAGCAGTTATGCTGTGTACCTGCCCCCCTCTCTCCTCCTATAGGAGCACTCCTATAGGAGGATGATGACATCACTGGCTGAAGCCTCTGGAATAAAACCAGGAAAGTGAATGATGATGATGATGAGGATGATGATGATGATGATGATGATGATGATGATGATGATGATGATGACGACGACGATGATGATGATGATGATGATGATGATGATGATGATGATGATGATGATGATGATGATGATCTGGATCCCATGGGAGGTGTCATGCTACACAACGTCTTGTCTCTACAGATCAGCTGTGACCACCTCCCGGCAGAACCAGCCTTCTCCAACCCAACCACATCCCAGAAGAACCAGCCTTCTCCAACCCAACTACCTCCCAGAAGAACCAGCCTTCTCCAACCCAACCACCACCCAGCCAGAGCATGTGAGCGGAGCGGGCGGTTTTGACGTGAGCCACGGAGTGGGTTTTAAAATGGGTCTGCGCGACTTCCGGAGCGAGAGTTCTCCTCTGCTCCAATCCGCTCCGGGCCGCTCAGAAACTGATGTAATAAAGTAATATACATGTAGTACAATGCCAAAGCAACAGGTGGCGATGTACAAACATGAAGGCCATTTTCAACCAATGAGAAGGGTGAACCGTCACTCACATCCTGCTAGACCAAAGTTTAATCCGCCATTGTTGTTGTTGTTGTTGTTAGCTTACATGCTAACGTGAATGACATCGACCATCGCATTGTGGCTAGGCTAGCTATCATGGCTTAGTAGAGCTAGTTGAATGGATAAACGTTATTTAACATTGCAGAATGGGGGGGGTCAGGTGGCGTAGCGGAGATTGCGTTCGTCACCAACACCGGAGACGCTAGGATTCGCCTGTTCGAATCCAGCTCCCGGCGTTGCTATCAGCTTGGCTGGCCTCTCACACTAATACAATTGGCTGTATTAGAGGGTGGGAAAGCTGAAGGGTGGGTCCTGGGCGTTGTGGACAGCGACCCCTACAGTTCGGTCGGGGCGCCAGCTCAGCAAGGGTAGGAACTAGGGAGAGATAGTGCGGCCTCCCACACGCTACACTCTCTCCGGTGAGAACCTGTGCGGCCAGGCTGGCCTGCCGGCAGGCTGCACATGCGTCGGAGAAAAGCATTTGACAGTCTCCGGTCTCTCGGACCAACAGTAGGGGAAAGTATGCAACAACCAGGAAGGGTGGGAGGGGAGAAACATCGGGAAAAAGAGGGGAAGAAAGATAATAAAAAAATTAAAAAAAACATTGCAGAATGGGTACAATTACAATACGGCTCAATACAAACAATTGTTAAGGGGCCCAGGGGGTGTAGACTGTTGTAGTTTGGTCAAATCAAGCTAATTTACATCATGCTCAAAAAAAATTATAATTCTGCTGAGCGAGCTGTGGAGCGGGGAGCGCTTGATTCGTAAATGAAGGTGAGCGGGGCGGAGCGCGGAGCGGCGGGATCAACATGAGCGATTAGCGGAGCGGAACAAGCTGTCTAGAGCGAAGAGCGGATTTCTTGACCGCACCGCTCCGCTCACATGCTCTGCACCCAGCAGAACCAGCCAAACCCAACCACCACCCACCAGAACCAGCTACAGCTTAACACAAGTCCTCTCTCTACTTCATCTCGACCCAGGTTAAGTAACATACTTTCGGCTCGTACATTTGGATGTTGGATATTGTGGAGCGGATGTGCCACTCATTCAGCTCTCCTTTGACAGGCTGACTGAATCCTTTGCTGCAACTAAGAAGAGCGGTCCCTGGACAAAAACGTTTCTCACGACATACCTTGTTATTGCTACACCCTATTCCACTTCCCCAGTGAGAGCCAGCTTAGTCGGGCTAGCTGTGGTTATTCTGCCTTCGGGCTGACCAGCTCATTATATTTTATTTGGTAGGATTGTCTCCCCAAGGTTTGTGCCTTTCCTTCCCCACCACCATTGTTGTTTATGGTTAGATTGTTATAGGCAGCCTACTTTTTGTCTTCCCTCATGTGTTTCCCCTGTCCTCCTTTTGTTGGCACCCACCCAAGGCAGCCCCACTAGTCAGGGCGGTTAGGAGAGCCTTCTAGCTATTAGTGGTAGCTTCCCTAGCCCCAGGCAGGGTTCTCTTTATTTGTATTGCAGGCCATTTTTCTTTTTACTGTTCAGCCAAAGCTAATGTGTGTGCGAGCTCGGTGGGTAGCATTAGCATAGCTCCCCCGGAGCTATTATTGTACGTGTGTGGCCTACTGTTTTAGTAACAATAGCATAGATTCCTTCCCAGATCCATAGCGTACCATATGAGAGTGGCCTGCTGTGTGTTGGCGTACCGTGTGTAACATAGCAAACATTTGCATTGAGTTTTTTTGTCTTGGGGCATTTTAGCTGACGCTAAATGTCACAGCCTTCCCTATGTGTATCCCACGCTAGCCTGCCTACAGTAGCTTAGTGCCAGGTTTGTAGGGCAGTATAGGGAGTCCAGCTTCTCGTCTGTCTGCCAGAGGCCCCCGACACCTCCTCTTCAGTGGAGAAGACCATTGGGGACATTTTGTTGTCTTTAAGTTCTTAACGTTCCATCGGCCCTCATGGGGGTATATGCTATTGTCTGTCTGCTCCGGGCTGCATTGCTCCTGATCATTCAATACATTGTTGGAAAGTTGAATTTGCTGCCTTTCGATTGTCACCACATTGAACCTATTGCATGCTTCGGGTCTCGAGTTACAAGACGAAATATCCGGCGAGCGTCATTTGACAAGCCGCTTTAACGAGTGACCACGTCCGGTTGTAAACGGTCCTGAACTGACCAGTCACCGCTGATGGCGAAAATGATTGACCACAGTTGTAGCCAAGGAGCGTCTGCTCCGAAAGCGATCCCCGACGAGCGCTGACTGCAACAAGAAGGAATATTTAATTTCACTACCACACTACAGAAGGTTAACCTTTCACTACCACACTACAGAAGGTTAACCCTTTCACTACCATGCTACAGAAGGTTAAACCTTTCACTACCACACTACAGAAGGTTAACCCTTTCACTACCATGCTACAGAAGGTTAACCCTTCACTACCACACTACAGAAGGTTAGCCCTTCACTACCACGCTACAGAAGGTTACCTTTCACTACCACACTACAGACCGCAAAAGGGTTAACCCTTTGCCGTATGGTAGTGAAAGGGTTAAAGATCATAGGCATATCTGTAACATGAAGAAAATGAATGATTGCATTTATATACAGTAACATTTATTTGTTTAGATTGTGGAAGTGAATCAATGAGACGAGCAGACGGAGTATCGAGTCTCTGAACTTTACTTCCAAACAAAATCAAAAGAACCAAGGTACAGCCACACCCTTAAGTCAACTCCCTCCTGTCACTCAATCAGTGTCCATTCTGAAGTGAGACACCTCCATCTAGTGTCCACCACACAGCCCCCCCCCCCCCCCCCGAACATTCAGAATTGACATTCAGTGCAACACCAAATAAACGGAACTGAACACAATAAACCCCCAAAAACAGTGCACCCAGTGTCTTCAGTCTCTTTTAGGTCTGACCACGCGGCCATAACGACTGTATTTAACAGTCACAGGGAACGTGGAAGGGGAAAGGGTAAGGGTAGGGGCAGGGGACCGTCCCCGCCGCCGCCGAGGCTTCGTCGGTGGAAAGGTAGGGGTAACAACGGCCGGAGGGCATGGGACAGTGGAAAACTTGTATGGCCGGCCCCGGCGCCGTTTGGGACCACATGAGCAGGCTTAAGACGATCGACTGAGATTTGCTCCTTATTCCCCCCCATGTCCACTACAAAGGCTCGAGGACGCGGAAGGGCCCGTCATAGGGAGCCTGCAGTGGAGAACGGTGGGCATCATGACGGATGAACACATACCTCGCAGTCATCAGGTCCTTAGGAATGTAGGACTGGGGAAGGCAGTGATGTGTGGGAACAGGGGCAAACACCCTCGCTGCGTCCTGGAAGGCAGATCGGTGAGCTGTAGTGGACCAAGGGGCAGAGGAACCAGGAAGGAACTCCCCTGGGACCCTCAGCGGTTGACCAAAAACCAATTCGGCTGAAGAGGCCTGCAGGTCTTCTTTAGGGGCAGTACGAAGGCCCAACATGACCCACGGAAGACGGTCGACCCAGTTGCCGTCTGTGAGCGTGGCCCGGAGAGCGGCCTTCATGGATCTGTGAAAACGCTCACACATGCCGTTGGCCTTTGGGTTGTATGCTGTGGTACGATGGAGTTTCACCCCAAGTCTCTCAGCCACGGTGCTCCACAGCTCAGAAATGAACTGGGATCCCCTGTCCGAAGTCAGGTCCAATGGCGTGCCAAACCGAGTGACCCAGCCAAACGCCCGAGCCACCTCCGCAGCCGTTGTTGATGACAGGGGAACAACCTCCTGTCCACCATAGTGAGGAGGTGTGTGAAACCCTGAGACGGGGGAAGTGGGCCCACCAGGTCCACGTGGACATGGTCAAACCGCCTCTCTGGAATGAGAAACGGCTCCAGGGGGGCCTTAGTGTGACGATGTACCTTGGCACGCTGGCACGCCACACAGGAGGCCGCCCATACTTTGACGTCCTTCCTAAGGCCCGGCCAGACGAACTTGGCCCCTACCAGCTTGACCGACGCCTTTACCCCAGGGTGTGAAAGGGCATGAATGGTGTCAAATACCCGGTGGCGCCAGTCAGTTGGAACCATGGGGCGGGGCTGGCCAGTGGAGACGTCACAGAGGAGAGTGGCGCCGCTGTCGTGAAACACCACATCCTCAAGTCGAAGTCCCGTCACAGCCGTCCTGGACGCCTGAAGGTCTGAGTCGGTGAGCTGGTCAGCAGCCATGGCAGCATAGTCGATGCCCAGGTGCACAGGGCTGACGCGCGCCCGGGAGAGGCAGTCTGCCACCTGGTTGTCTTTACCGGCTACATGCTGAATGTCGGTAGTGAACTCCGATATGGCGGAAAGTTGGCGCTGCTGCCGCCCCGACCATGGCTCCGTGGTCTTGGCCATGGCAAACGTTAGAGGCTTGTGGTCGACAAAAACTGTGAACTCGCGGCTCTCCAGCAAGAACCTGAAGTGACGTATGGCGAGGAAAAGGGCCAGGAGCTCCCTGTCGAATGTACTATACTTCCTCTCATTGTCGCGCAGCTTCCTACTGAAGAAGGCCAGAGGCTGCCAGACGCCAGTTACCCACTGCTCGCACACCGCACCTACTGCATAATCGGAGGCATCGGTGGTGAGGGCTATAGGAGCAGCAGGAGATGGGTGTGCCAGCATGGCGGTGTTGGCAAGGGCAGCCTTAGAGCCCTCGAATGCCTGGACCCGCTCCGGGGACCAGCCCACGTCATCGTTGGCTCTCTTCCCCTTCAACGCCTCGTACAGAGGTCTCATCAGGTGAGCCGCATGGGCTATAAACCTATTGTAAAAATGAACCATCCCCAGGAACTCCTGGAGAGGTTTGATGGTGAGGGGGCGGGGGAAAGCAGCAATTGCCTCCACCTTGGCGGGTAGAGGAACAGCCCCCTGGGAAGAGACATGGTGGCCCAGGAAATCCATGGCCGGCAGGCCAAACTGACATTTGGCCGGGTTCACGATCAGCCCATGCTCGTTGACCCGCTCGAACAGTTGACGGAGATGTCCCCGATGCTCCTCCACCGATGCACTGGCTACCAGGATGTCATCCAGATAAATAAACAAAAATGACAGGCCTCGCAGCACAGAGTCCATCAGCCGCTGGAATGTTTGCGCTGCCCCTTTAAGGCCGAATGGCATGCGCAGGAATTCAAACAGTCCAAACGGGGTGATAATGGCAGTCTTGGGCACGTCGAGCGGATGGACCGGCACCTGGTGGTAGCCACGCACCAAATCTATTTTAGAAAAAATGGTGGCGCCCGCCAAGTGGGCAGAGAAATCCTGGATATGTGGCACTGGGTACCGGTCATGAGTGGTGATGTTATTTAGGCGACGGAAATCACCACACGGACGCCACTTCCCGTCCGCCTTGGGGACCATGTGTAGTGGGGAGGCCCAAGGACTGTTGGACCGGTGCACAATGCCGAGCCATTCCATTGTGGCAAACTCCTCCCTGGCTATTGCCAGTTTAGCAGCATCCAGGCGGCGCGCCCGTGCATAAACTGGCGGGCCCACCGTTGGGATGTAATGTTCCACCCCATGCTTGGCGACAGAGGCAGAGAAAGTGGGGACAGTCAGAGCAGGAAACTCAGCGAGGAGGCGCTGGTACATATCGCCCGTGGCGAGCATATTGGCCAGGGCAGGCGGCCCCCCCAGTGTGCAGGGGTATGTGTCAAAGGACACAGAGCCAATCAGCCTACGGTTCGCAACGTCCACTAACAGTCTGTGAGCACACAAAAAATCCGCGCCCAGTATAGGCACCGACACTGAAGCAATAATAAATTCCCAGCTAAACTGCTGTCCATGTAAACACATAGTCATGTACCTGGTACCAAACGTACGGATGGAAGTCCCATTAGCCTCGTCCAGGGGTGGTCCATGTCCGTTTCCCAAGGCGTCCGTGGCCGACGCAGGCAGGATGCTCCTCTGGGTGCCCGAATCCACCAACAGACGCCTTCCAGACAACGTGTCCTGGATAAACAACAGCTCGTTGATATTGACGCCAGCGCTCATAGCCGCTAACGAGTGCCGGCTCTCGCGTTTCCCTGGTTACCAAAGGTGCATGGTGGAACACAGCTCTTCGCTTTGTTGCCAAAACGGCGATGATAATAACAAAGCCCTCTATCATCCCTCTGTGTCTGATCCCTGCGATCAGCCACCCGATCAGACACAGCAGCCACACAGTACTGACGGGAGGCCAGTAGTATTCTGTCCGCCTCCTCTGCCAATCCCCAGTAATCCTTGGTGCGCACAAGAGGCGAGCTGCCCAGAGCCGTGCGCACCGGAGTCGGGAGTTGACGCAGGAACAGCTGCACAAAAATAAATGTAGCGTCACCTGAACCAAGCAGTGCTAGCATGTTCTCCATCAGTTCTGTTGGTTTACTGTCCCCCAATCCGTTGAGGGACAATAAGCGATCTGCGCGCTCTGCATCTGACAGCTGGAAAAGCCGCAACAGCTGTTCTTTGAGCGCGTTGTATTTGCCGGCTGGTGGTGGTTCTCTCAGGAATCCCATCACCCGGCGTGTAGTGGAGGAATCCAATGCCGCGACAACATGATAATATTTCGTCTCATCCGACGTTATTCCGCGGAGGTGAAATTGTGCCTCGATGTGCTGAAACCACGGGGCCGGGTCATGCTGCCAAAACTCTGGCAACTTGACTGTAGCTGCATACACTGTGGGAACCACAGCCGGTGGATTCTCATTATCGCTCATATTTCACACGTTTAGGGTCACCACTGTGGAAGTGAATCAATGAGACGAGCAGACGGAGTATCGAGTCTCTGAACTTTACTTCCAAACAAAATCAAAAGAACCAAGGTACAGCCACACCCTTAAGTCAACTCCCTCCTGTCACTCAATCAGTGTCCATTCTGAAGTGAGACACCTCCATCTAGTGTCCACCACAAGATACTCAAAGCACTTTACAATGGAGGGTGGATATCCCCTCCTTCACCACCACTGTGTAGTTTAGTTTAGTTTAGTTTATTCGGATCCCCATTAGCCATTGCCACAGGCATAGGCTACTATTACTGGGGTCCACACAAATCAATACAATACAATAAAATCAATACAATACAATTAATACAATACAATACAATAAAACAATACAATACACCTCAATAACACCTAAAATATTATATAATAAAATATCTAAGTTCACCTATCACACATAAAATATCTAAGTTCACCAATCACACATACCCATCTACTCAATCATGTTTCAAGGCATATATGTTCACTTAAAGCATAACAATACATCTCAATACAATATACAAATATATTAAAAATCTAAGTTCAACAATCACACATACCCATCTTCTCAATCACCCACTATGTTTACTTAACTGACAGTACCACTCTTTCTTATATGATTTTTAAGGTGTTTTTTAAATGTCTGTTTGTCTTCAACCCTAGTTAGTGCAGGTGGTAAGGAATTCCATGCAGTCATGGCTCTATACATCACAGTCCTTTTCATTGCATTTGTTCTTGGCATCTTTACAGTACATCTTTCCATTGACACATGCCTGGTGGAGTAACTGTGTCTGTTGATTGTGAATTGTATCTCATCATATAGACAAGCAGGTTTTTTGTTCTTATATATATTTCTAAAAAACATTATGATATTTACATTTAGTCTTTGTTCTACCATTAACCATGACAGTTTTTCATGCATGCTTACTATGTTTGACCTTTTCCTACAATTCAGAGCAAGGCGCGCTGCTTTGTTCTGTGTCATTTGTAGTTTTCCCAGTTTTTCTCTTCCAGCACTTCCCCAGATCCCCGGACAGTAATCCAGATGTGAAAGGATCAGAGCCTGGATAACATGGATCACCGAGTCCGGAGTTAGGAATTCTGCACATCTTCTAATTAAAGCCAGCCCTCTCCCCATCTTTTTTGTTATGTTATTTATATGCGTTAACCAGTTCAGATGACTGTCCAATGTTATACCTAGTAGCTTTGCTTCTTTTACCTGTTCAATTTAAGTTCCCCCCATCATTATTTTTAATTTTGGATTAGCAATTAGCATATGGTGTGAACCCATTAAAATACACTTTGTTTTTGCTATGTTTAAAACCATTCTATTCGCTCTAATCCACTCTTCTACTTTTTGTAGCTCTTTATTTAGTGCCACACCCAGATCTTCCACAGAGGAGGATGCCATGTACAGGGTTGTATCATCCGCATATATAGCCACCTTTGCTTGCTCTAAAATTAACGGCAAATCATTTGTATAAATGGTGAATAACAAAGGTCCAAGGCAGCTTCCCTGCGGAATTCCATACTTAACATTTTTCGCTTCAGATAGGCTACCGTTAAAAAATACTCTCTGTTTTCTACTGTATAAGTAGCTAGTTATCCATGAAACTGACGATGAAGCAAAACCATAGTCTTTAAGTTTCTCAGTAGTATTTCATGATCCATGACATCAAATGCTGCACTGAAGTCTAACATCACTGATCCTGCTAATTTCTTTCTATCAATATCCATTAGACAATCATCTACTAGCTGTGTCAACGCTGTCGCTGTTGAGTAACCATCCCTATAGGGATGCTGAAAATCAGTATTCAATTCATTGTCATTGAAGTAACTCTGAATTTGTGTAAACACTATTTTCTCCATTATCTTCGCTAACACTGGCAAAATGCTTGCACCCGACAGGTTGACTTTTGCATTTTTCTGTAAAGGAATGATTTTAGCCTCCTCCAGACTTTTGGACATATACCATATTTAATGCTTTGATTTATAATATGTGTGACCGTACCTGCTACATGCTTTGCTGAAACCTTCAGTAGTCTACCATCCATGTTATCCAGGCCTGCTGGTTTTTCCTTTTTTATATCTGACAACATTTCCTCCACCATTTTAGTGTCAACAGAACATAGACTAAATGAGCATTTTTTATCTTTCATAATCCTTTCTAATATGTTATCATTATATTTTACATTACTCATACACATATTATTCCTTAGAGTTTCAACCTTACACAAGAAGAAGTCATTGAAATACCGACCTATATCAACAGGCTTTGTTATAAATGCCCCATCAACCTCAATAAAGCTAGGTACATTGTTATTCCCCCTTCCTAGTACAGTGTTAAATGTTTTCCATAACTGTTTACTGTCATTTTTCACTTCAATCAGCTTAGCTTGAAAATAGCTTTTCTTTTTCTTTCTATTCCACTTTGTGACACAATTTCTAAGCTTGCGGTAGTTCTGCCAATCAACCAGACATCCAGACTTGCATGCTTTACTTTTTGCTGCATTTCTTTCTGCCATACAATCTTTTAATTCTTCATCTAACCAGGGTGCCCTTACTGTTTTCACTGTACACTTAACTATAGGCGCATGTCTGTCTGCTACTTGGATAAACCTCTTCATAAATATACTTAGTGCTTCTTCTGGGTTATCCTCTTTATATACATCATCCCATGATATGTTTTCAATATCTTTGACAAATTCCTCTTCCCTGAAATTCTTATATGATCTTTTATGTATAATCTTAGGTCCAGCTTTTGGTATTTTTGCCTTTCTAGTGAATGCTATAATATTATGATCAGTGCATCCTATATGATATAACTTTTGAACATAGCTCTGCACTATTAGTGTACACATGGTCGATGCATGTAGACGATTTTCCAGCCTTGCTTGTTTGCGTTCTAGTTGGTTGGTTGACCAGCTGTACTAGATCACATGCATTCACTATGTCTACTAGTTTTTTCTTTAGTGAGCAGTGTACAGAAAACCAATCAATATTCAGATGAATGAATGAATGAATGAAAACTTTATTTAACAGATTGCAGAATGGGTACAATACAGTACGGCTCAATACATACAATTGTTAAGGGGATGCAGACCTGAGAAAGACGTTTGTCTTGTTTCCATCAGGGTCCCCCATTTTCAATTCATATAGACATATATGACATACATGACATACAGATAGTCAGTACTGCTACATCTATACATTTATGACATACCAGATTTGCAAATACAGTACTGTTTGTGATACAGGAGGAGTCAAGAAAAGGGAGTATATACATTTGACATAGAAACTGTACATTGGAGGAGGTTGGGTGGGGGGGGTTGGGTACATTGGGATATTGACAACCATACTGGGTAATTTACATTGGAGGTGGTTGGGGGGGGGGGGGGCGGGGGGCACACTGTATAAACAAGTAACACTGTACATTGAGGGGGGGGGGGGGGAGGAGACACTGTACAAACAAACACAATTGTACATTGAACTATTGACAAAACCATACTAGGTAAATGACTGTACATTGGAGGGGGTTGGGTTAGGATATTTACAGGGGCCAGTGTTGAATTGCAGTCTCCCGTAGGTGTCCCTTGAGAGAGGTTTTGAAAGTGGGTAGTGATCCACATTCCTTTACAGCTTTGGGTAGGGCGTTCCACATTGATGTGGCATAATTGCGAAACGTGTTTAGTCCCTTATTTGAGCCGAATCTGGGTTTAACATGATTTGTGGAGCTCCCTCTGGTGTTGTGATCGTGGTATTCACTGACCTTTGGGAAGTATTTTGACATGTACATGGGTACCTTGGTCGTGTAGTGTATCTTGTAGACCAGGCCCATTGCAAGTTGTTGTACTCTGTCGTCTACTCTAAGCCATCCTAGGTTGTCGAAGTGGGCAGGGGTGAGGTGGGTTCTAGGAGTAAGGTCAAGCAGTAGTCTGACCAGTTTGTTTTGAGATGTTTGTAATTTTGTTTTTAGCGCCTTTGAGGTGCTTTGGTACCATGAGGTGCAAGCATAGTCGTAGTACCCCTGAATGAGTGCTCCTGCCAGAGTCTTCAGGGTGTTCTTGTTTACCAGAGAGGAGATCCGGTACAAGAATCGAGTTCGTTGGTTGACTTTTTTTATTACATTGGATGCCATTTTGTCACAGGAGAGATTAGCCTCTAGGATGGAACCCAGGTAGGTAATTTCATCTTTCCTTGTGACAATATTGTCACCCACTGTAACTGAGAAGCCGTCGGTCTTGCTGAGTTTGTTATTTGAACCGAAGAGAATGGACTCTGTTTTGCCCATGTGTAATGATAGTTTGTTATCAGCGAGCCATATGCAGATTCTGCCTAGTTCCGAGCTGAGGGTTTTTTCAGATCACCTAATAAATACATTTCATTTTTCCCATCAGAAACTGTATCAATCATCTCACATATATTGTTCATATATACAGCGTTTGCATTTGGAGGTCTATAGCAGCATCCTATCAAAATAGGCTTAAGGTGAGGAAGATGGACCTGTAACCATATCACTTCAATTTCTTTTGACATAAAATCATTCCTTTGTTTCACAGGAATATGATTCTGTACATACATCATTACACCTCCTCCAAATCTATTTCTATCCCTCCTATAAATACTATATCCCTGAATCAATACCTCATCATCATCAAATGACTGGTCCAAGTGAGATTCAGACACAGCCACAATGTGTATGTTGTTTACATGTAACAGACATCCAACTTCCTGTACTTTATTTCTAATACTATTTATATTTATATGTGCAATTTTTAGCCATTTATTTGGAATGTTAAGTAATTCAACATCCATATTAAAGGGGAACTATCTTATAAATGGCCTTTTTGAGTGTTTAGCATTGTTTCCTAGCTATGTGAACTTATATTAATATGATCTATGTCTCAAAATTCTCATATTGGCGCATTCTTCCAATTCTCCTCTCACAATATTCACCCTCACTGAACTGAGTCATTTGAAAATGTGCCTATATGTGATGTCATAAAGACACCGCTGCATGTTAATGTTCAGGCGAAGACGACGCTGCGCAGTGGTTTAGGAGCCCAGGCTCAAAACAGCTTGAGATCTTGAGGTAGAAAAATGCTGTTTTTGAGGACTTGATTAGAAATACAAAACAATGAATAAAAAAAATATATATATTACAGAGGTGTTCCATAGACTCACAGGAATTGTGTAAAAGTGCCCAAATAGTGAAAGAAATAGTAAAATAGTTCCCCTTTAAAGTATAAAATTAGATTAAAAACGCATGGTCCTGTGCCTACAAGACCTTATGGTACCTCTTATTCATGTTGTTCACCCTGTGTTGACGCCATCCCTCTTAGGCTGTTGCTTCGTTCAGGGTGTGTGATCAGCTGGTCGTATCTTAGGTACGCAATCTCTCCTCTTTCTCTAGCTGCCCGCATCAGAGGCAGCAGTTCTTTTCTTTTTTCCCTCATCTGTGCTGAGAAGTCCTCATTTATGTATATTTTGGTGTTCTTTAGCTTTTTAGCATTTTCTAGTATGGCGCATCTGTCCCTGTAGTTAAGAAACTTAACTATGATGGGCCGTTGTCTTCTTCCGCTGGTATCAGGCCTGCCTTTCCTATGTGCCCTCTCTATTGGCATGTTCTTGCCTTCCAACTTCAGTTTGTTTTCGATGAGACTGCGAACCTTCTCCTCTGTGGCCTCCCAGCTCTCTCTCTCCGATTCCTCAATCCCATCTATTACCAGGTTGTTCCGTCTCGACTGGTTCTCTAGATATTCTACTTTTCTGTCCAACATGGTGCATTCGCCTACTGTTTTCATGTCCTTCTCATTGTGACTTGTGTCCACCGAGATCTTAGCGTTGGTCTCTGCCAGCTTTCTTATGTCCTTTTTCAAATGTTCTACTTCATTCTGTGTAAACTGTAGACTGGTTTTTAACTCCATCGTGAGTTCACTAGCCTTGTCAAAGCGCCCATTTGTAGATTCCAATAACACTTGCATAATTTTGCTAAATGCATTAGACTGTTTTTCAAGCAGTTCCTCATAATGTACCTTCTGTTGTGCTAGCTGTTTTTCCAGCAGCTTAGTGTACTCCTCTCTCTGCTTTTCCATGTTCTGTGCTATTAGCTGTTTCACAACGTGGGTTGTGAACGTGTAGCACCCAACCTTGGGATATGCAGGCTCAATGGCTGCCATACAACTGGCACTAGGCACGCAACACACTACACAGTAGTAATAATAATAATAATAATAATAATAATAATAATAATAATAATAATAATAATAATAATAATAATAATAATAATAATAATAATAATAATAATAATAATAATACAAAAATGTATTTGTATTCATGTAGCACATTTCATACAATAATTGCAGCTCAAGGTGCTTCACAGCAGTAAAAAGGATATTGGCAGATTGGCAGATCAAGAGCAATGCATAAAGTGCAGACATAAAATGAGGCATAACATTTGCATAAAATAGACAGCAGCAAAATAGACAAAGTCAAGATAAGACATAGAACATTAAATCACATAGTTTTCATATTAGGATTTAACATCTTAATACGCCTCTTTGTTTACATAATCACTGATACACATAAAATAGACATAGACTCATGAAATTGGCAGATAAACATAGACCCATCAACCCAGTATTTTAGACAATAAAAGGGTAAAAAAAAATGGCTCAGGAGACAAGGATTGATATTAACTAGTTAAGGGGAGGGATGAATAGGTGGCCTTGATGCCAGAGACCTGATTGTGAATTTGTCAAGGAACGTCTGGGAATGTCCTACCCCACCCCACGCTACCAGATACAATACACTGTCTACAGTTTTTATTGGGATGTACTGATATGATCTCAGACTATGGAATACAATTGTATCATCTCTTGTAAATTATATTTGATTTTGTATTCAATTGAATTCTTAACAAATAGCCTCTTTCCGTCATGTTCCTGGGTCTTAGTTTGGTCTATTACAAAATCAATGATCCAGTTAATTGCATTGGGTCTACTACAAATGTAATTTATTGTTAAGTGTATTTGGTCCGTACAAAATCTATTTTATTTGTAACGCCAGTGTGATGCACACAGACAGTCGATGTGCTGGTAAAACTAGATTAAAAAGTCAACTTTACACAGAAAAACTACGACGATAAAATGCATAACATGGTCAATCAAATGCATGACGTGGTCAATCAAAAGCATAACATGGTCAATCAAATGCATAACACGGTCAATCAAATGCATAACATGGTCAATCAAATGCATAAAATGGTCAATCAAATGCATAACGTGGTCAATCAAAAGCATAACATGGTCAATCAAATGCATAACACGGTCAATCAAATGCATAACATATAATAATAATAATAATAATGCAGGACCTGTTGCAGAGGTCTTTATTCGGCATGCAACGACACTCAATGTTTTAGCGGTACACACAGCGGTTAGTTTTTCTTTTTTTTAGCACACACACCGGAACACACACGCATGCATTGTCTCTTTAGAATCGCCGATGCGATTCGTCTCTGCGATTAACCCATCCCGTCGTCCTTCCCCCCCAAGGGCAGCCGGGAGCAGACAGGCGTCAACGTGAGCCGCGCCAGGGGACCAATCCAAGTGCTCCTGTCCGTCTTTGTCAAGGACGCCACAGCGTTAGCGATCTATTGTTGTTGTGCATGTTTTTCCATTGGGTTTATCTTATCGGGGGGGGGGGGACCCGTGCGAGCACAGGGAGAACATGCAAACTCCACACAGAAAGGCCTGGGAGATACCCCACCTGGGTACCTGGCATCATGGAAACCTGGTCCCCAAGCGGGAATCGAACCCTGGACCTTCTTGCTGTGAGGCGACAGTGTTAACCACTACACCACCGTGCCGCTCAAATGCATAACATGGTCAATCAAATGCATAACATGGTCAATCAAATGCATAACATGGTCAATCAAAAGCATAACATGGTCAATCAAATGCATAACACGGTCAATCAAATGCATAACATGGCCAATCACATGCATAACATGGTCAGTCAAATACATAACATGGTCAATCAAATGCATAACATGGTCAATCAAATGCATAACATGGTCAATCAAATGCATAACACGGTTAATCAAATGCATAACACGGTCAATCAAATGCACAACACGGTCAATCAAATGCATAACATGGTCAATAAAATGCATCTGTTTCTACGGTTTTCACCATTCAACTTCTTTTAATTTACAGTATCAAACAGAAACCTGTCACACAGAAGTATAAAATGCATTTAAAATGTGACCGTGGGTGCATGACTGAAGCTGGCTCCAGTTATAGAGGATGAGTTAGCATTTTATCAAATCATTTTTCTTTCTCTTTTTTCTTCCCTTTTAAAAGCCCTGCTCCGCCTGCTATTTCTGTAACCCGCTCCACCTCTTACTCCCCGTAGAAGATATACAGGCTGGTACGATATAGGTCCTACCATCAAAAGAACATGTTCACCTTTTTCGCGGACCATCCGCTGTTTATAAATAGAGCCATAATTACCTAAACGGCCGCACTATGTGATACAGAGCTTATCCAGGAACCACCACTGTGTCTCGTGCTCTGATTCACGGACACGTTAGAGAGAGAGGGGGCAGCAGGTTTACACTGGTACCGGAATACAATTCTGAATAATTGAAATGTAGCCGATGCCGTCCTCGTTCATATTCAGATATCCCTTAGACATGATCTGATCTGTACAAGAGAAGCATTCCACTGAATCTTAAAAAGGTGCCTTTGTGCATTCGCAACTGCTGTTAATCAGCTAAACAAGGGCTTAAGCCTGGGTGATTGGAATCTGTTTCCCTCTCTCCAATAGAGAGGGAGGGGGTGGGTTTGAATATCAATGAGTTTACTGGAAAAAAATTTACTTACTTCAGAAATCTTTAAATTTATTTTATCACCCCTCCCTAACCAACCCCCCCCCCCCCCCCCCCCCCCCCCCCCTCCCATCCCCGGTCACACAGCGCGGGATTGTGATACTGGCACATGGTGTCTTTTCTCTCTCTCTCTCTCTCTCTCTCTCTCTCTCTCTCTCTCTCTCTCTCTCTCTCTCTCTCTCTCTCTCTCTCTCTCTCTCTCTCTCTAGGCTCGGCGGTAAAACAGAAGGTGCCAGATGGAGGCCTTGAGCGAGTCACTCGCTTTCCTTTTGTGTTGTTCAGCTATACCCTCATTAGACTCTGTGCCCTGACAGGCCTGCCGCCTGCGATGCCTTCTCTGACAGGCGGGGGGGCTCGCTGTCTGGGGCGAGTCAATACTTTTACCAACGGATTTCCAGTTCCGCGTGCGCGTTCTGCGATCTGATTGGCCACTGACGTTTCTGGTCGTGTGACATGTGCGGCCAATCGTGTGACGCCTGTTTCTTTCACCGGTTAAGCTTAGGCACTCTTTCGAAGTTGGTTAAGGTTATAGTTTGTCTTAGAGCAGGGCGATAGAACACCAGCCCTGATTCCAAACTCTAACCTAAACCAACTTCGAAATAGTTGCCTAGGCTTAACCAGTGATAAACTAGGCGTTAGGTAGTTTGCATGCCGTTCGAGGCGGAAATGGGCAAAGACACAGGCGTCACGCGATTGGGCGCACATGTCACATGACCAGAAACGTCAGTGGCCAATCAGATCGCACCAGAAACGTCAGTGGCCAATCAGATCGCAGAACGCGAACGCGGAACTGGAAATCCGTTGGTAAAAAAATAGACGTGTCTGGGGCGCCGTTCACTTCTCCCACCCACACTGTGGCCCCGGTCGTCTGGTAACCTGAAGGTTCTATTCCGGCACCTCCCGGGCAGCGTGTCGAAGTGTCCCATGAGCAAAGACACTTAACCCCCTAACTGCTCCCGATGGAGCAGGTCGACACCTTGCATGGTGGCCTCTGCTGTCCGAGTGTGAATGTGTGAGTGAATGGGTGAATGTGAGGCATAAGTTGTAAAGCAATTTGGATAAAAGCTGTTATATAAACCTTGTGTGGCGTTCACGTTTTTGTCACTCACAGGTTTGGTGGACCCACAGCATTATGGGGATTTTAATCAGTAAAGCCATGACAATTCATGTACAAATATTATTCATCTCAATTACAAGCAATATAGACAGCATACTGTATATGGTTTATATTTTCCGTTTACCTCTACTAGATTTATTAAAAAACATGCTATTCATTTTTGGTGATAACATGTGATGTACGTAAAACGAAAACCCATTATAATCAGGACATGAATGGAATAAATCATGTTTATCTTGAAAAATATAAATGACACCAGGTGGAGGCAGACAGTGAAAGTACACAGTGAACATTTTTGTAAAATGTTTACCATATGTACTTGTTTTCACCGACAAGAATTGCAGCCCAGTAAAAAGAAATTTACCAAATAAAAGTGTATAGAATAAGACAATTATTGTTTTAGAGTGCAAAGTGGCAGAAGGCATGGACGTTTTTTAGAGTGTAAAGTGGCTAAATGTATTAAAAAGGTATGGTATTGGTATAGAGGTATGTTTTTTACCTTACTTTTGAAAGTATTTAGTGAGCTAACCTCCCTAATGTCCATAGGTAGGGTGTTCCTCCGCTTCGGTGTGTAAGTATCAAAGGATGCATCCACAGTTTTATTTTGGTTGTTGCTGGAACCTTCAACAAACCAGTAGTAATGTTCTTGACTTGGGGGCACATACTTGACAAGAGAATTGGCAATGTAGCTGGGTCCTGTTCCATTTAGGGCTTTGTATATAAGGAGGAGGACTTTGAAATAAATTCTAAATGTTACCGGAAAGCCAGTGCAGAGTAGCTGACACTGGACTGATGTGCTCTCTCCTCTTGGTTCTAGCTGCAGAGTTGAACATCTCTGTTTTTTTTCTCAGGGGGTAATTTTGGTCTGAGTCTATGATAACACCAATACTTGTAATTTCAGGTTTAATCCAAGGTGTAAATTGCCCCATATTGCTCAGAAATTCTCTTTTCGTCATAGGGCCGATTTCAGTTTTGTCCTTGTTTAATTTTAAGAAATGGTTGCTCATGCATTTGTTTATTGCTAAGAGACAGGCGGAAATTGAGTTAAGGGTGCTATTAGCACCACGCAATCCATTCTTTGAGAATTCGCCCCATTGTGTTCTATAATGATGAAGTGGCAGCATGTATAGTGAGAATAATAGTGGACCAAGACAGCTCCCTTGTGTAACTCCAAAATACTGTAGGTGTCATGTTTCACAGAAAGCCTGACATAATACTTTCTCTCTTTGATATATGTTCTGAACCAGTTTTAATACATAGTCAGAAAGACCAACTAACTTTTTGAGACAATTAATTAGGATATCATGATCAATCGGGTTGAACGGTGCTCTTAGGTCTAAGAAGATAAGAATTGAGACTTTATTTGCATCCGAATTTAGTCTGAGGTCGCTAATTATTTTAGTAAGAGCAGTTTCGGTAGTGGCACGGTGGTGTAGTGGTTAACACTGTCGCCTCACAGCAAGAAGGTCCAGGGTTTGATTCCCGCTTGGGGACCAGGTTTCGGCGATGCCAGTTACCCAGGTGGGGGATCTCCAAGGCCTTTCTGTGTGTTTGGGGTTTGGGGGTTGAAGTTCACGTTAGGCAATGGGAGGGTGAGAATTTGTCAAATTTGTAGACAGAAGTCAGCCCGTTGCAATACTGTCATAAACCGGTCGATGCTGGAGTTTTTCGGACGTCATCATGGTTTGCTGGGCCCACTGTAGCAAGGCCATTAGATCTCATGCAGACACATTCTCGTACGCTTCCTCGGAAATAACCTCGTAGGAAGTTTGTAAGAGAAAACCTATAGTCAGTCACCCCCGGAGCCATCAACGTGTGGAGAGGTGCTCTTAACCTCCCTCCTGCTCCTACCCAGGCCCAGTTAGAAAATTCCTGAACTTGAACTTCATCGGTTTGTGATCGATTATTAGTTACTGGGTATTTCAAAGTACCTCATATTTGGTACCATTTTGAAGCTAACAACTAGGGCTTTCCAATGATAGAAAATATGTGTATGATTATCATCATTATTATTGTTAGTATTTATTCATATGTAACATGAACTTGTTGAACTTGAACTTGAAGATACACATTTATTTTCAACCCATTTACTCACATTGGATCACAGATTATAAATAGCATCTATTGTTCAAAAGTTATGAATGAAACTAAATATCACGATTTTTTTTTATTTTTTAGACCCTGAATTATTATTATTTTCAGACTGTCGTATATTATGATACATATAGCTCACAAAACTCTATAAGGTGTGAAATATGAATGCATTAGACTTGCAGTCTTAAACAGTCAAAGGGTAATGATGGACATAATCAAATATACTTGTAAGAACTAGAGTAGCTTAGTTCTCAGATTGTCTGTGTCTACCGAGATTGATTGACATTGTGCTCAAAACAGAGGTTAATTTACATACACAGTAGGTAGTCAACAAACTCTATTTATGACCGGGTGTTGGCCAAAAGTTGGAACAAAGGATGAGCACATCACATACAGCCGGCAGATTGCTGAGTCTTATGACACAGAAAGTAGAGACAGCTGAAAAGAGGAGGTTTCAAGGATGAATTATCTTTAAGTAACTTAGATCTATTTTAACTGGTTTAATATACTTACATTAGTGTGAAACAAACTGCAAATATTACTGTTGGATTGTACAAAGGCTGCTGAATGGGATAATATGAAACATGTTGTATATAGGAGGAGAATCATTGAAGTTTACAATCAAGTCTTGGTTGAACCAAGTTGGACATATTTAAAATGATAACTAAGTATAACTGTTAGTAGATATTGACTTAAGCTAAAAGGAATGATTAAAATGCTATAAAACTAGGCTTGATAATACAAACAGTGATTCTCATCTGGAACCAAATGCTTTTGAGACAAAACTAAAATGTATGTGTTTAGGGAATTAAGTAGAATTCAACCATAAATATCTTGAGGCTTAATACCAAAAGTATTAAGCCTATTTTTGACTAATTATATTACTCTGATTTGAAACAATGAAAAACGGAGCAGTTAGACCAAGTCCAACCTCCTTTGAGATTTGAACTGTGAAGGCTGGTGATTTGATGAGACCATATGAGTGATGTCACTGATGACCTCACCCTGAGAGGTTTCAACTCATTGATAAAAGGGGAGTGTTGGAAACACACAGAACACACACCACACCCAACGGAAGAGGACGGCGAACGGGAGCAGACGAAGAAGAAGCTCTTTGAAACGAGAACACAATTCCTTTGTCTCCTGGCAACCAGAAATCAACAACCTGAACTACCTTGAAGATTATTATTCTTTAACTACTTTTATTAGACTGGACACAAGTGGTTGTGGCATAGTATTTCATAACTTGTGTTCAGACAGCTTCAGTTATATGAAACAGAATATTCTTGTACACTTCTAGTACTTTGAATAAAACAGAGCTGGGAAATAACAAATCTCTCATTGATTCTTTTTCCTCCGTCGTGCTACAGTTTTGGTAATACGACATAGAGCCAACAGAACACAACGCAGCAGATTAGATTATATGATCAGAAAGCTCTATTAGATATTACGATAAGACCCTGAATTATTATTGTAATTTTTTTTACTATTACACATTATGTAATAATTTAATGTGTGTGTTAACATCTGTATTAAAAAACGTACCCTGTTCTCTTCCTCGAGCCTTGTCTTCCACCATGACTCTCTGCCTCTCTACAAGCCTCTTCTCTGGCTAAACAAGGGTGGGAGGGGGCTCTGGTTCATGGGCTAGCTCCACGTTAGCTACGAGCCAGCCACGAGGAGGCCGCAGCTAGCCTCGGAGCTAGCTGGGCTAATGAATGCTTGCCGGCTGGAAGCTTCATATGGGCATGTGGGCCGCACCGACCCGGTTACATTCATCGTCCATTCTGGGCTCATAAAATTAAATATATTATATATGACCCAGTAATGAATAAACTAAATTAATGTGGCTATTTGAAAACAATGCATATACGCTAAATAAAATACGGCAATGATCCCTCGGGCACGATCACCGGCGCGCAGGGGACTAGCACGTGCGACATAGATGAGCCCAATTTCCTGGCTATTTTTCTACTCGCCTTGCTACTTTAGAAACATGCTTTTGGAGCGAAAAATATTACCAAAATCTCAGCAAAAACATCTCACAAACACTATAAACTGTCGGAAACTGAACAAATGCTATAATATGTCCAACAACTGCCTATAATTTATTAAAAACACTACTTACATCAGTGTTTCCAAATGCATGCTGCAGCTGTGTATTCCTGGGTGGAATTTTTTTCAAGACCGGGCGCTGAGAACATTTCTTCAAATTACATGAGCGTTTTACCGAGAGCTCCCCTAGCGTCCCTGTTGGGACTTGCTGAATGACAAAAATGTACAGACAAAAATTTACTGAATGGGACCAATCTGTGCCCTCTCTAGCGTCGACGCAGCATTCGGTGCTAGGAGAGTTGGGATTGGGCAAAAATGGGGCTATTTTATTAAATATTTGTTACCATTGCATACCATTGCAAGTAATTTACGATTTATTATACTTATAGCACATGCATGAGTCTGGTCTCTTTTGAAAGGTAACATTCTGAAGTTTCTTACACAATAAAGAAAAATCACTTTGACTGCTAATGAAATAGAGTAACAGAGGTTTGAACACACTGCAGTAAAAAAGTTTGGGAACTCACATTTCTTTTTACTGGTTGCCTGTGTTTAAGTTCCCAGAGAAGGAACCGTTAGTGCATGCCAAAACCGACCCCAAAAGGGCGTAAATGGAGCTACGGTGAAATCCTGCTCGTAAAATGGATGAGTTGTTGCATGAGGTCCATTGTCTGGTGTTGTGGGGGATGTTGTGAATTATTTGCATTTTGTCACAGTTGGGTGGCAAATGATGTAATCCAGCTATTCTATTTTACTCTTTTTATTATTACCATATAATCAAACCATAAACAAGGTGGCCTATTGGGATGTTAGATCCTAAAGTGAAAAACTGTGATTTTATATGTCTGCACTTCATGTGCTCATTTTGTGCCTGTATTTTTTCTGCTGTGAAGCACTTTGAGCTGCAATTCTTGCATGAAAGGTGCTATACAAATAAAGTTGATTATATTATTATTATTATTATCCATGTTGGAGGTGAACAGTTTTTCCCCAGATCTTTTCAGAGAAAATCCATTCTTTCTGAAGAGGCTTCTGCGCTCCCATGTTCAGTCCCAGTACTCTGATAAACATGCTTAATTCCTGCCTGGCCTGGTTGAGGGGAGGAGGCGACTGATGAATCATTCAAGATCTTTGGAGCCTAGCAATTTTAGCAGTTCAGTGAAGTCCCTTTTAGCATTCTTGTCTGTTCCTTGGAGATATCATTTCCTCCAGCATGAATAACAATCTTGTATGTAACATTTGGCCACTTAAATGTACAGAGAGACACGCACAGAGAGAGAGCGAGAGAGAGAGAGAGAGCTAGAGCGCTGTGAGCGGCTCCAGTTTTGGGACCAGCTTGGTTGACATTAGCAGCTAACGTAAAAATGAACACTGTAAAAAAACGGTAAATGTCTGGCAGCAACGGTTGCCATATACTTACTGTCAAATTACAGTAAAATCAAATACATTTATAGATTACAACCTTTATTTAATGGTTAATATTTTGATAAAAGGTAATTTACTGTATTTTTATGGCATTTACACTTAATGTAGGAAAACAAAAGTAATCTGTAAAATAATACAGTGAATTTCCCGTGAATAATATTTTTTTTGTCAGGATACCGGTAATATCTATATTATATCATAATTATTTTATTAAAAAAAATGCAAACAAACAAATTCAACACTTACAATAAAATGTTAAAAAATAAAAAGAACAAAAAAAAACGAATCTTTCTCTCAGGCACAGTCCCTTCATCAAGCATGCATCACTATTATCAATATAAATTATACAAAGTATGTCCTCATAGGCCTCATCAACTCCCAACATCTCCCTCACCTCTCCTCAAACCTCTCCCTCTGTATCACGTCTCATGGCTTCTCATATCATTGTTATGCCGACGATACTCAACTCTTCCTCTCCTTCCCTCCCTCAGATATCCACGTCTCTGAGCGGATCTCGGCCTGTCTGTCCGACATCTCCGCCTTGATGACGACCAACCACCTCAAACTGAACCTAAGCAAAACAGAATTGCTCCACCTGCCGGCCAAATCCTCCCCCCTGACCGACCTCTCCATCACAGTCGAGAATGCAGCTGTGACCGCGTCCCCGACTGCCAAGAACCTTGGTGTTGTCCTCGACGACCAGTTGAACTTCTCTGCTCACATCGCAGCGACAACCAGAACCTGCAGATTCCTCCTGAGCAAGGATCCACCCCTTCCTGACAAAAGAAGCCACCCAACTCCTCATCCAATCAAGAGTCATCTCCCGCCTCGACTACTGCAACGCACTGCTAGCTGGCCTCCCGGCCACTGCCACCAAGCCTCTTCAACTCATTCAAAACGCAGCGGCCCGCCTGATCTCAAACCTACCGAAGTCGGCCCATGTCACACCACTTCTTAGGGACCTGCACTGGCTCCCCATTGCTGCACGTATCCGCTTCAAGGCCCTCGACCTAGCATACCGTGCGGCAAAGGGAACCGCTCCCGCCTACCTCCGGTCAATGGTCTCTAACTACACACCCTCAAGACCCCTACGCTCTGCATCTTCTGGCCGCCTCAGACCTACTCCTATCCAAGCTCCCGGAGGGTCATCAAAGAGAAGCCGCCTATTCTCAGTCCTTGCCCCACAATGGTGGAATGAACTACCCACCCCAGTTAGAACAGCCGAATCCCGTCCAATCTTTCGCGGTCGACTAAAGACTCACTTCTTCAACCATTATCTGAAATGATAATAATAAAAAAAAATGTAATAAAATAAAATCTAACCCTGACTAACCTTACTGTCATGCACTTGTCCTAATAAACTAACCTACACTGTAACACGCAACACTTTGATAAACATTGTTACTCAGCTGATAGAGTTGTACCCTTCTTGCTGTCTTGTCGTACAGAACTTGTAAGTCGCTTTGGATAAAAGCGTCAGCTAAATGACAAAATGTAAATATAAATGTAACGCATTATGTCAACTAGAGGGGTGGATTATCCCTGCTTATGGGAGTAGTAGTACACAGCCACCTGGTAGCAGGATACTATAGAATTGGATCTATATGTACCCCCGTCTTTGGCCCGGAACGTCGTTCTGGAGGGCTTGCAGCAGGAGTGGATGGGGCCCAGGATTTACTAACCTGGGGGATAGTACTCTGGTCTCCCTCGCCTTCCAAGGCGGTCAGCAGTAGCTCCCCACACACTCTCACTTCCCCCAGTACCTCCGACAGCCCTCCCACACCCGGTGACTGTCAGTTCAATAGTATTATTGGGCTTCCCTTTAGGCAGTACCCTTCCTTGACCACCTGTATAGACCCTTCAAATGCTATGCTGTGAATGGGGTGGAAGGGTTAAATAATTATGCAGTCACAGTATTTACCCAGGGGTTAAGTTAGCAAATGGAAGAAACAGACACACACACAGTGCTCCCAATTCGATCTACTTTATATTGAAGCCTGGGCAGTTTATCAGTTACAGGTTGTACTTCGGATTTATTCAGATAGCACGTATTCATAAATGGCACCGGGTGCTCTCACTGATAATGTAGGGGAACACTATTCCCACCATAGGCACCGCGTGCTCAATACATTAATAATACCCAGCTTGTACTAGGGGAGACCCAGGCATAAAGTAGAGAAATCATTGGGAATTCAAACAACAATAATAATACAAAAATACAAAAGAAACCAAGTAAATGTGGGCCCACGTTACCAAAATAAAACCTACACTAAAGCCGGCTTATATTGTTTGGGGTACCCCTTAGACACTGGTTGTTAGCGTTCGCTTGAATGGACATTGATGTGGACACACGAGGTACCGTTCGTACTTAGCCAAGATGGCGGACCCACTCTTATCACCTCTCGTCCAGGTGACAAGATGGCGTCGGGCGATCCCGCGAGCACAGCCAGCAGGCTGGGATGAACAGCATGGGCAGTGGTGAACTGGAGGAGCGTGCTGTGATGGCGACCTCTGCTGGTGGGAAGAGGCGTCCTCTGCAGCGTCGGGGAGACGTTCACTGCTGGCTGTTGGTTGCTTCTGTCGCGTGAGCTAATACTGTTGGCTACCCTAAACACAGCTAAACTTCGGGTCTGGATGCACCCTCCTGCTATATCGGTTGTACTACTAACGCAACGTGGCTGACTGTACCACCGGTCTTCAGCGCCGCGCGCCCGGTAGTCTACTGGAGTCAGATGGAGCCGTTAGCAGCATGCTAATACACCGCACACTTACTACTATAACCCGTTAACTATGGACGTTAGTCCTTCGTTCTGTATCGCTTACTCACACACTATCGCTGGTACTTCTAGGATAACACGTCAACTAGCAAGTACTTCTTATCACCCGCCGCTCTCCAACAGGGCTCTTCAACATAACTTCTGCAACGGGGCTCTTCCGGAGCACACGCCCGCTGCGACTGTTCATGGTCGAGTTCACTGCCGAAGAGAGCTTCCTGGTGCTCTGGCTCCCAGGTAATCCTCTCTTCCTCGTTGCTTCCCTCTCTCCTCCGCTCCACCTGCCACCACTGCCACTCCGCCCCCTGCTGGCAACCGCAACTGATCCCACTCTAGGACCACTCCAGAAAGGGAGAAAGGTGCTTCAATGTTATTGTTAGTGATCCATAATGAAGCCGGAGAAGAGTAGCACCTCACCTCGTTATTAGACCGGGCGAGATATCAAAAGGAACACTGTTTATCACACTTTATACACACACAGGGAAAGTAACAGTTAGTCAGCACTTCTGAATACTTAGTAGAATATTCAGGATGCTACACTTTCCATCACATAGATCTCATGGATCACGTCCATCCATTCTCCCTCCTCCTGCACCACCTGACTCATCCACCTCCTTGCGAGAGTCTTTTTGGTTGCCACCCTTAAATTAATATGTTGTCCCCAAATACATCACTTACATTTTTAAGAGTACTTCCATGTGTACTTGAACGGTCCCAGAACAGATGATGGTGTTTTTATTCCCACATTCCCTCCAACAGTCTACTCCTGCATCTCTATAGGGAGGATATTATAATATTTACTCACATAGATAGATAGATAGATAGATAGATAGATAGATAGATAGATAGATAGATAGATAGATAGATAGATAGATAGATAGATAGATAGATAGATAGATAGATAGATAGATAGATAGATAGATAGATAGATAGATAGATAGATAGATAGATAGATAGATAGATAGGTACTTTATTGATCCCCTTGGGGAAATTCCATGAGCTCCTAAATACTTTTTTTTACGGTTTGCACACATTATATCTTATAGTCGCAAATGCAAATGAAACACTCGCACTGTCAAGTTGTGGCTTTAGGCAGAATCTCAAACAGAAAACACCCCCCTCGTCTGAGGGATGTGTGTTGTTATATATGGCTTAGTCCAGAATTCCATAACTGTGGATCCTACAGGGGGGGGGGGGGGGGGGGAGATAACAGTGGAGAGATTAAAACCTATTGTAAACTACTAATGAGTCGGTCGCAGTCAACCAGCACCTGCTAATGGGTCGGACCCTTTAGCTTAGCTGGTTAGTGCGGCCGCCTTTGGATCCTATGGTCCCAGGTTCAAATCTACTCGGTTGGTGACAGCGGTGGGGTCTCACTGCCCTGTGAATCTGTATCCAGGTTCATGTAGCAATAGACCTCCGCAATACTTTCCGGTATTCTGAAATCATGGGAGGGAGAGCAGGGGAAGAAAATGCATGAATGTGGATGAGAGTCTTGACGTTAAATTGATGTAGCTACGGCTGTGGGGGTGCGAGAGACATGATCCAATAGACTTTTATACGCCTGAGTCTCCTGCGCACAGAGTGGCCATCTCTGCCGAGCTATAGTCACTTTTCCGCACCTACTCCCGAACTCCACATGCACAGATTGATAAACCTAGATCTCTGGACAATCCAGAGAGTCTCCTTTGATTGATTGATTGATTGATTGAAAACTTTATTAACAGATTGCAGAATGGGTACAATACAGTACGGCTCAATACACACAATTGTTAAGGGGAAGCAGACCAGAGAAAGACTTTCGTCTTGTTTTCATCAGGGTCCCCCATTTTAAATTCATCATAACATATATGACATACATGACATACAGATAGACAGTACTGTTACATCCAGACATTTATGACATACCAGATCTACAAATATACAGTACTGTTTAAGAGTACAACGCCTGTCACATAGACCCTGGCGTTGGAAACTCTGATTAAGAGACAGAGTTTCTAAAAAGAGAGTTGAAGTTACAAATCGTCTGTGACTTTGTAAACGACGAAGGTAAATGACTAACTCACGGCAAGAAAGTAGACGCTGGATACGGGTTGAAATGCAATGGTTTTCAGGTTCTCCAGTTGATTTATTTCAGTAGAGCAGCGGTAGAATTACATCGGTGTACAGGATATCAGAATCTCTCAGTGACACACAGGCTCCGTGCTGTCGTGTGTTTCTTACTGTTCAATACAAGTGGTTTAAATACAATATTCTCTAAACAAGTGAGTCTGACCCTCCTCTGTGATTGGCCTCCCTACTTGGTAAACTGGTTGGTTGTGTCTCTGTTTGAGTGGTATCTGATCCCCTGTCAGAGTGTGTGTGTGTGTGTGTGTGTGTGTGTGTGTGTGTGTGTGTGTGTGTGTGTGTGTGTGTGTGTGTGTGTGTGTGTGTGTGTGTGTGTGTGTGTGTGTGTGTGTGTGTGTGTGTGTGTGTGTGTGTATCTAGTGAGAGTGTGTGTGTGCTTGTGTGGGAAAGAGAGGAAGATGTGGGGCGGCGTGGCTCAGGGGTAGAGCGGGTCGTCCAATGATCGAAGGATTGGTGGTTCGAATCCCGCTCAAGCCCATGTCCATCCCACTGCCGTTGTGTCCTTGGGCAAGACACTTAACCTACTTGCCTCGTATGAATGTGTATGCATGTGAATGAATGTTGGTGGTGGTCGGAGGGGCCGTAGGCGTTGATTATTCGCCACGCTTCCGTGAGTCTGCCTCAGGGCAGCTCTGGCTGCAATTGTAGCTTACCACCACCGGTATGACTGTGTATGAACGAATAATGGACTCTGTGAAGCGCTCTGAGTCAGAGAAGAGCGCTATATAAATCCAATCCATTATTATTATTATTATTATTATTATATGTGTGTGTGTGTGTGTGTGTCGTTAATCAGGTTACCATTTATGTCTACATCAAAACCCAAATGGTCTGTTGTGAGCTTTTGTTTATATTATCCATCACCTCAGTTACAGTGACTCTAGATGTCTCCAGTCTCTCAGACGTCTCAAATACACATATCTATATTATGTATCTGGCTAGTTTTAACTTAATCTTAAATCAATGGCCCTATGAATCAAATTTGTTACGTCAGAGTATATACATTTGAGGGGGAAGACAAATATACTATGGGGCAATCTGCACATTACATAACAGTCGCGTGACACAGATAGATATGTGAGGAAGATAATGGGAGGGCTGATACATAGAGGATCATAGATCGTAAGTGTGCATGAAAGCAACCGAGACGCCAGATCCAAAGCCTTGCATTGTTCTGTCCCTGTTCATGCAGTGTGTCGTCTGCATTGTGATTCATACATAACGCTGAGCTTTCACCTCGCACATGTCACTTAATGTATGTAAAATGGTAAATCAATTGAGGATTACAGGGGATTGGAGGGGAAAATCTGCGACACATAAATGCACCAAGCGTGGTCGTTTTGAAAAGTTGGATTCATATTTATGTACGTATCGACTAAAACGCTGACAGTTAACAGGGCCTCGTTAGTGAATTTACATAAGTTGTAGATCAGGAATCATTGCTGTCTATTTAGGCAGGCGTTTCCCCCTTATAGGAAAGTAATGAAAAACAGAAGACGGAAAATAAAAGGTGTTTTATTAAAGCGGTATCTGTACGCGGGGAAACCATTAGCATAATCCGCAGACAGTGCCGGAGCGACGCTCGGCAGAGATTGAAATCGAATACCCGCGGCAGTTGGCGACGTGAACCTGAGCGTGTGTAATGTGTAATTCATAATGTATTATTATATATTGTATATATTGCCATGGTAAATGGATCGCATTATATAATGCATTTAGATGAGTCTTCTGAATCGCTTTTTCCAACTAGCGCTTCACGTTCACCCATTCACACACACGTGTCAACGGTGGAGGCAGCCAAGCAGGACGCCGTTCACACCGATGGCAAGGAAAGCCACGCAAGATGCCAACCAGCTCATTGGAAGCAGGTAGAGTTAGGCGGGTAACACTGTCGCCTCACAGAGAGAAGGTCCTGGGTGGTGTAGTGGTTAACACTGTCGGTTAACACTGGGAAATGCTGTTTTTCTAGTTCAGAGCAAACTGGAGGAACCCTAAGAACCAACCAGTAATTGTGTAGAATATGTTCCAAGATTCCAATGTTATGATGTAAGGGGGAAGTTTACCAATAAGGCCTTCAAATAGGTATGCCGTTCAACCAGAGAAGGCCATCCAATCTTTTCCTAAAGGACACGGTGGTGGGTATCATACCTGTCACCAGTAATAAATGAGGGCAGAATGATAGACAGAGTCCAGACGTTTAAGAGTTGAAGCTGCAGCCTGTCTATAAAGCACATCACGTCTATATGGACAGGAAGATAAGTGCGTCACGCCAAGACAACGCACTATAGCCATAGATGAGGAAGAAGCAAGTTGTGGCTCTTCCTGTCTACTTCATCAGCTCGTGAATTATTATATGATGAATGAAATATCATTGCATTTATATAGCGCTTTTTTCTAGACAGACCGTCGGTTGTGTGATAGTAAAGGGTTAACCTTCTGTCGTGTGGCGGTGAAAGGGTTAAGACTCTTTGCTGTGGCAACTGAATACCGTCACAACCCAGCAGCAGTATGCACTCTTTCTTTGTCCTCCTCTGATGCAGGGAGACAGTTCGTTGAGCTATACATGAGGAGAGGTAAAGGACATGGTTTCAGCTCTCAAATGCAACCTGGGAGACTATACTGTACATCTCAGGAACGCAGGATGGCCTAGAGGTAAAGAGGCCGGTCATTAACCGAAAGGTCACTGGGTCGATCCCCCGCCACTGACAAGAGGGTGTATTCCAGTTGTGAGCTGGTAATTGGAGGGTGGCTGGTATTACATATCCGGTGTCCACCATCCTGCCTAAGTGCCCTTGAGCATGGCACTGACCCCGAACATTTCTCCAGGGGCGCTGGACTGTGTGTGTGTGTGTAACTATGAGGGATATGAGAACTGTGTGTATGTGTAACTATGAGGGATAGGAGAACTGTGTGTATGTGTAACTACTAACTAGGAGGGATATGAGGACTGTGTGTATGTGTAACTAGGAGGGATATGACGACTGTGTGTGTGTGTGTGTAACTAGGAGGGATATGAGGACTGTGTGTATGTGTAACTAGGAGGGATATGACGACTGTGTGTGTAACTAGGAGGGATATGAGGACTGTGTGCGTGTGTGTGTGTGTGTGTGTGTGTGTGTGTGTGTGTGTGTGTGTGTGTGTGTGTGTGTGTGTGTGTGTGTGTGTGTGTGTGTGTGTGTAACTAGGAGGGATATGAGAACTGTGTGTATGTGTGTGTGTGTGTGTGTGTGTGTGTGTGTGTGTGTGTGTGTGTGTGTGTGTGTGTGTGTGTGTGTGTGTGTGTGTGTGTGTGTGTGTGTGTGTGTGTGTGTGTGTGTGTGTGTGTGTGTGTGTGTGTGTGTGTGTGTGTGTGTGTGTGTAACTAGGAGGGATATGAGAACTGTGTGTGTGTGTGTGTGTGTGTGTGTGTGTGTGTGTGTGTGTGTGTGTGTGTGTGTGTGTGTGTGTGTGTGTGTGTGTGTGTGTGTGTGTGTGTGTGTGTGTGTGTGTGTGTGTGTGTGTGTGTGTGTGTGTGTGTGTGTGTGTGTGTGTGTGTGTGTGTGTGTGTGTGTGTGTGTGTGTGTGTGTGTAACTAGGAGGGATATGAGGACTGTGTGTATGTGTAACTGGGAGGGATATGAGGACTGTGTGTATGTGTAACTAGGAGGGATATGAGGACTGTGTGTATATATAACTATGAGGTATATGAGGACTGTGTGTAACTAGGGCGGATATGAGGACTGTGTCTGTGTGTATGTGTAACTAGGAGGGATATGAGGACTGTGTGTATGTGTAACTAGGAGGGATATGAGGACTGTGTGTATGTGTAACTGGGAGGGATATGAGGACTGTGTGTATGTGTAACTAGGAGGGATATGAGGACTGTGTGTATATATAACTATGAGGTATATGAGGACTGTGTGTAACTAGGGCGGATATGAGGACTGTGTCTGTGTGTATGTGTAACTAGGAGGGATATGAGGACTGTGTGTATGTGTAACTAGGAGGGATATGAGGACTGTGTGTATGTGTAACTATGAGGGATATGAGAACTGTGTGTATGTGTAACTAGGAGGGATATGAGGACTGTGTGTATGTGTAACTATGAGGTATATGAGGACTGTGTGTATGTGTAACTAGGAGGGATATGAGGACTGTGTGTATGTGTAACTAGGAGGGATATGAGGACTGTGTGTGTGTGTAACTAGGAGGGATATGAGGACTGTGTATGTGTAACTAGGAGGGATATGAGGACTGTGTGTATGTGTAACTAGGAGGGATATACGAAAGTTCAAATTCAAATTGTGTACATTGACAATAAAGTAATCTTCTTCACATAATAAAAAGCATGCTGCTTCGAAAATGCACATAAAAAGTAGAGTAGCATACATGACAAAGCAGAAAAGTAAATGCCATACATGTTAGGAGCAAACATATGGCTGTAAATGACAAGAGGAAAGTATATCAAAGTCATGAAAACTGATGATCCATGAAATCAAAACACACACAAGAGAGAGCTTATACCCAAGAGGGGAAACGTCATCTAAGCTGCTTGTTTATTCATTTATGAATGCCAGGTCATAAACATGTCCACAGATATTGTGCACGCTTTGTAGATTCATGTAGATTTGACGTTGGATTACATGAGATGAAACTAAATGATGAATGAGCCAGCAGTAAAAGAGCAAGAAACGTAACCATTCTGCATGGGATCCAAACGCATTCTGGGAGAGGGTGAATCTCTGCTGGTTTTTCTTTTTTTTATATGTTTTATATTAATCTTCAACACACACCCCTAAGATCGCAATGCAGAGAGTATAATGTCACAAGAGCAGGGGACACAAGCCCAGTGGCGAATGATGCATCGTATCAATTTAGGAAGACGCTCAGCTCATGAAAACAGAATGCAAAATTTTATTATAACCTTTAATAAAGCATAGGAGGAACAGACATACCGGGGAACACTTTCGACGGAGGAAAAAGCTTGAAAAAAGAGAAAAGGTGTAAGGGTCCACCTGTCCCATGACCTTTCTCCCCTGTCTGTACTGCGTCTCTACAAATAGTAGCTCCAGTTCTGCAGACCCCTCTCTGATTGGTTGAGCTCCATTTCTGCAGACCTCTCTCTGATTGGCCGAGCATGCGCATGAGCCGCGACAAGCTCCTCAAGCCAGGAGTCGAAATTCCGTTAAGCTCCAGAGAGAGAGGCTGAAAACCCACAGTTGTTGCCCGCCGGATGGGAGCCGAATCTCGGATCCGAGTTTTCTGATGAATAGCCCCAAAACATGGAGGTCGCGAACGCAATTTATATGCATGGAAGTATTGATTACTCCATAACGAATCCTTAAAAAAATATACTGTTAACTGGAATATGTTGTGTGTGCCTTTACACATATGTTGGATAGGATTATGTACTTGGTTTGTCATTAAAAACCAATAATAATTGCTCGCCGGCTTCGCTGACCAGAAACAAGTAAACAGAGTAGGGCATATCGGTATATGTACATAAGTTATTGTACATTGTAACGTTATGTTATTTCGCGGCCTGCCCATTTGATGTTCCCAAATCATCTTCAGAAAGTATCACAGAGACTTCTATTGACCAAGGAATTAGTTATTATTAGTAAGACACAACATTTCCGTAGCAATTGACCACCAGACTCTTTCTCTTAAGGCATTAACTGGTTTAATTAATATAAATGTTATATTGTAACTGTCTAGTTACACATTGGTTCCGAAACATGTATGTTCCAGCCAGGCTGCAATTAAAACTTTTAATCTGAGAGAGCTCTGGTCAGCGAAGCCGGCGAGCAATTATTATTGGTTTTTAATGACAAACCAAGTACATAATCCTATCCAACATAATGTGTAAAGGCACACACAACATATTCCAGTTAACGGTATATTTTTTTAATGATTCGTTATGGCGTAATCAATACTTCCATGCGTATAAATTGCGTTCGCGACCTCCATGTTTTGGGGCTATTCATCAGAAAACTCGTATCCGAGATTCGGCTCCCATCCGGCGGGCAACAACTGTGGGTTTTCAGCCTCTCTCTCTGGAGCTTAACGGAGTTTCGACTCCTGACTAGAGGAGCTTGTCGCGGCTCATGCGCATGCTCGGCCAATCAGAGAGAGGTCTGCAGAAATGGAGCTCAACCAATCAGAGAGGGGTCTGCAGAACTGGAGCTACTATTTGTAGAGACGCGTCTGTACTCCTCAAGAGCCCCCACCTTTTCACATTATCTCCCATGGTCTTCCTCCACCTGCTGGACAATTCTCTACATTGCACCTTGTTCATTTATATCTGCTCAATATCTTGAGAACCCTGTTTACCTCCTTAGTGTCCTTGCCTGTTATTCTGTTGTTTGCATTGTTTCCCCTGCCTTAGTATTGTGTTCCTCCTGTCTGTGTTGTAGTTATGATCAGTCTTGTGTTTCTCAGTAATTGTATTTTTAGTCTTTTTTTTTCTTTCTAATTTCTCTGTTTTTCTCCCCGTCCCAATTGTAGTCGTTGTGCCAATTCCCCCCCCTCCCCTACCTGGTTGTTGTTTGCATGTTCTCCTACGAGTCGGTACAAGGGCGTCCCGAGTCGATCGCACGCTTCCTCCGATACATGCGGCGACAGCCAGTGACGTCTTTTCACTTGGCAGCGAGGACTCTCATTTGGTGAAGTGTAACGCGTGGGAGGGCACGCTATCTCCACCAAGTCCTGCCCCCGCTGAGCAAGCGCCGAGACCTGACCTGTAGGCGTTGCTGTCCACAACGCCAGATTCCCACCCACCAGCTTCCCACCCCCTAATACTGCCAATTGTATTAGTATGAACGACCAGCCAAGCTGGTAGCAACGCCGAGAGCTGGGCTCGAACCCAGCATATCCTGTGTTGGTGACGAGCGCATTCTCCGCTACGCCACCTGACCGCCCTCAGTAATTGTATTTTGATGCTAGTCTAGTTATTCCCCAGTGTGGTTTTGGCCTTGTGTTAGTTCTGTGTGCTTCCCAGTATATTCATATGTTCTTGTCTAGCCCTGTGTTGTATTGTGTTCTAGTATAGTTTATTCCCCAGTGTGTTTGGCCTTGTGTTTTCCTGTAGCCCTGTGTGTTAGTTCTGCTTTCCCTCTCATGTGCATCTCGTTTTGCTAGTGTCTCTAGTGTTAATTGTTCCCCCTATATCTGGTGTGTGTTCCCTACACTTGTTGTCGGTTCATTGTTTCGGTTCCTGTTGGTGTTTCATGTTTCCTGATTATCCTGTCCTTGCTGTTACCCTTGTTCTTGCTCTGTCATTCGTTCCTTGTCTCCCTATTTCAGTAAGTCTAGTTTTTCAGTTTGTGTTATCATCTTTGTTTTGGAGTTTACAGTTCGGTTTTGGTCAGTGTTTGTTTGTAGTTTAGTTTGTGCCTTCTCTTGCCAGCTCTGCTGACGTTTTGTTTCATGCTTTTTGTACTCTGCTCGCTGCCAGCTTTGCTGTGCCTTTTTTTTGTTGTGAATATCTTTGTTGCTGCCCTCTTTTTGAAGTAAAGACATGTTTGATATAATTCACCCCTGGCTCCACGTCTCGTATTGCTTATTGCCTCTTATCCTCGTCCTGTTTGCATTTGGGTCCTCCGACAACACTAATCCCTAACAAAAGGGGATATAAGAGGCCCTGACGAACGGTGGCCGTGTCTTAATCAGCCTCTTGTGGACTAAGTCTTTACATTGTGGAAGCAACCCACTAGTCTTTAAAGTCGGGAAGCAAACCGACTAGTCTTTACAGTGTAGATGCAACCGACTAGTCTTTACAGTGTAGAAGCAACCCACTAGTCTTTACAGTGTGGAAGCAACCAACTAGTCTTTACAGTGTAGATGCAACCGACTAGTCTTTACAGTGTAGAAGCAACCAACTAGTCTTTACAGGACAGGAACACAAGGACAGTTTCAAAAAGAAAGTTAAAGGAGCCATAATCCGGAAGGAAATCAATATATGTCATGCATGAGTGTAGCTGCAGCCATGTTATCCAAACTTCTTCTGTTTACTTTGTGTTTTTGGAAATGGATTCACCTATGACCTTTTGTTTTTAGTTTTATTTTCTATTGATTATGTATGTGATATATGACAGATTTACACTCAGGGCTAGATCCACAAAGAATGGATTGCATGGAGCAAGTTGCACCCTTACTTACAATTCATTATGAATTGAAAATGGAGGACCTGATGTAAACAAGACGAAAGTCTTTCTCTGGTCTGCATCCCCTTAACAATTGTGTGTATTGAGCCGTACTGTATTGTACCCATTCTGCAATCTGTTAATAAAACTTTCAATCAATCAATCTGCACGGTGATTGATTGAATGAAAATTTCAATACACACAATTGTTAAGGGGATGCAGACCAGAGAAAGACTTCCGTCTTGTTTACATCAGGGTCCCCCATTTTCAATTCATAATGAATTTTAAGTAAGGGTGCAACTTGCTCTGTGCAATCCATTCTTTGTGGATCTAGCCCCCTATGTTTCATATTTGATGTGTATATCTGTGAGGACCCCAGGAAGAATAGTCAACACGTCGATGATGACTATTAATGGGGATCCTAATAAACATAAACATAAACATAAACTTCAGTTCAGTATAAGATTTAGAGGTCCTACTATTTGGAATTCAAAAACCCTCCATAATAAAGATTTGCTCATCTATTTCATAGCTCAAATCCAAGCTTAAATATACATTATTAAATTAATAGTTTCAATCTCATAAAACCATTAATGTCACTTTGTTTTACAGTTTCAGGGCCATTTGGATGCGTCAAATATCACTCTAGACGGCCAGCATATCAAAATAGACTTGCATAGTTCGTGAGGCTGTTTGTAGAGCTAAATCTATACTTTATAGTATTGCTATCTGTCCATTATCATTGTCAATTGAGACCATAAACCGTCCCTTCAAAATGGCTTAAAGAATGCTTAAAGAAACTGCATTTTTCTTTTCATCAATATGTTCTTATTTTATAGCATCTTGAATATAAGCGTTATATGGGGTTTGGTCTAGTATATTTCCTGGAAGGCGAGATACAGGGCGCTAAGCTAGTAACGTTAAATCCAATGGTATTTCGGCACTACAGAAGCTAGAGCTAAAACTCAAAATGCATATGATCGATATGATGGTCCACCATGAATGCATGAAAGGGGGGGGGGGCGGGGGACGTCGTTTCTGATGATTGATTACCAATAACCGCGTTAGCCTCAGTAGCCACATTCGCTGATCGGTGGATGGCTATCATAACAAGGCCTGATCAGCGTGTAATTTACATGAAAAATATCTTACCGTGGGCCGGTTGGATCCCCAAAATGATTTCCCAGTTATCGATCGGCATCTGGTAGATCGATATGTCCATTGGCTGATCATATATTCCTTTACTGCACACTGAAATCCGCGTCCCAAAACGTATTCCGTGCTACATGCTATAGGCATAGCTTCAGGTTAGCAGAAAACTACATTGGAGATCCAGAAAAAACAAGACAACTTCTGCCACAGGGAACACTGCATTATCGAGATAGCGCCCCTAAGAGGATCTGGCCGGTAATGCACTTTTTCGAATTCAAATAGTAGCGTACTTCTGCAGTGCTGCTCGGTGAAATTGAGTAGGATATTAAAATGGAATAAAAGCCAAAACAACCTTGCCACGGACATGTCCGTGGATGGCCCTCCAGCGGTGGATCCGAAACACGGACATCTCCGTGGTTGGCCGGGAAACGGTTAATTTGTTTAGAGTAATTATTAATGTTGTTGTTTTTGTTATTATTATTATTATTATTATTATTACTTTGATTATTATTGTTACCATTATTATTATCTTAACACTTTAATCGTCGATGACGTGTTTAGACGTCATTCCTAGCCATGCTCATTCTGCCGAAGACGCCGTAACTCGTCTTTGATGTCAATATTTTAAAAATCTGTGATCGAAATCATATTTCTCCTCCGGGGTCCTGAGATATACTGCTGATCTCCACTCAACTCTCTAGCGGTTCAAGAGCGCCATCTGGTGGCCGATCGGCAGATCGCCAACAGGAAGTGACTCGTCAAACAGGAAGTGCTCATCCATAAATAGTCCGGGCACTCGCGATCATTAGCAGGACTCTATCTCAACACACTGGATAATCAATCGCTCGCCCTAACTCAATAAACAACGTTATTTGGACGTATATAGTATTATACAACCTGGAAATGGTTCATCAGGATCAACATCCCATAATCGAAAACTGTCTACTCCACGCTGATCGTCCAACGGCGCGAGGAAGATACGGTGAGTTTCAACGTTATTTTCTAACGTCTTCTATACTAACTGATCTGATGATCATATGACCCACACTAGATGAATGGTATAACATTGCCCACGGAATTATAAACGCCCCCTCGCCCATCCGGTCAACATCAGATGATAAGTAGTAACTTCTAGAACCACGTCCAGTTGAAATTTTTTATCTCGCGCCGATTGCTATCAAACTGTATTTCATCATCAATATAATGCATTTGGAGCTATAAATCACGTTCTGGAGAAAGCTGCAGAAAACGATAAAAACATACTTATACTTTAGACCATATTTTAGTATGAATATGTGAATGAAAAAGTATATCGTTGCTACACCCTGAACAATGGATATAGGACATTGAATGGGCCATAATAATGTCAATTTAGCAATAGAATTTAAAAAGTTATAGCCCTGCAAAGAAGGGGAACTTCTCCATAGACAACTAGAGCTGGCTAGGGATGGTAAATTATGAATTTAACCATGGCGATCAAAGTGTTAATATTATGAATCTTTTTTAACTACTTTTGTTCTTGTTTATTTTTTTTAATCCAATGATTTAAAGCCCTGTGTAGGCCCATCTGGGTCTCTTGCCTCTACTCAGCACCTTTATATACTTCCTGTCATGGTCAATGTTTTTACTGTTTTGTTGAAATGGTGCAAAATAAATAAATAAATAAGTAAAATAAAATAACATAAACGGTGTAGATGCAACCGACTAGTCTTTACAGTGTGGAAGCAACCGATTGGCATTCTCCTTGTTTCCATAAGCTACTGTGCATACTGAAGCTATACTGAGGCCATACTGAAGCTATACTGAGGCCATACTGAAGCTATACTGAGGCCATACTGAAGTTATTCTGAAGCTATACTGAAGCTAAACTAAAGCTATAATTAAATGTATACTAAAGCTCCAGTGACCCCACAGTTATCAGCCAGGTTTATGCAGGGTGTGGTGATCCAGGATTGGGTGGTGGGTGGTGATCCAGGATTGGGTGGTGGGTGGTGATCCAGGATTGGGTGGTGGATGGTGATCCAGGATTGGGTGCAGGGACCCTGAAACCCATCAACCAATTGGTGAGGTGTTGAAAAGTAGTCCACCAATGGAGGGGCAGGAATGGCAGGGACGAATGGTGGAGTACTAGTTTTGACTGAAGGGAGGAAACAAGATGGAGACAAAACAAACACTGGGGAAGCAAACCATGCCTGTTCTAGTTCATTGCTGGGTTAAGTACTTCTATTCTATTCAGATATATGCTTACTACATGTATCTATTCTATTCACATTTATGCTTACTACATGTATCTATTGCTATGTCCGCCCATCACAAACACGCAAACTGTCTAACGCCTGTCCCCGTCTCCCTGTGAGTGGATGTCTCGTGGTGATGACCGGAGTGGTGGACGTCCCGTGATGATGACCGGGAGGATGCGATCCTCTCTACGCCGCCCCCATACCTCAAATGGATTCGTCATCAGCTCTATTCTATTTTCAATCTTTCAAAATGTTCTTACAGTATGTACCCCAGTTGCTATTGCATGTACTTATTTGTGTTTCATTACACGTATGTACATGCTTACCAACTGTTTCGCCTGTTTTTATAGCAACACTATACTATCACCGACATCTAAGAAGGGAGATCCCCCCTTGAACGGCCCTTCTAAGGTTTCTCTCCTCCACATTGCCTCTGTTGATTTTTTCCTATTGCTAGGTTTTTAGTGAGTTATTCCTTACCTTCACGTGGGGTATGTCTGGGAGTGTTGCATTCATTTATTTACTTTACATTTTATTTTGGATTTCATGGTGTTTTGTTTTGTTCTTGATTTATTGTGATGTTTCTTCTTGACTTGTTTAAAGAAGACGTATCTGGCCCATGGGGACATTACCGTGTGTTGTCAGGCCTTACAAATACATTTGATTTTTATTCAAAGACATCGGGATGTAACACTCAGTCACATGGAACCAGACGATGTTCCTTCCGGTAACTCACATTACAAACTATGTGTGCAGAACTCGCTCCTTCCTTTCACATTAAAGATTTATCTATGTTTGGTCGCCATTAGCTGCTCAGAAGCCTGCTGTAAATGATCGTTATTCTTTTCTTCATCACATTTTAATGTAAAGCACGGTGTAGCGTTGCTGAACAAGTTGTGAAGCTTTTTTATTATCATTTTGTTTTATTATATAAGCTGTTTTATTATTTGGTAGTTGTTGCCGTGGTAACTCCTCCTGGGGTCCAAGGTCATGCGAAGCCCTACATTCAGTAGATCAGGGGTTCCCAAACTTTTCAGGCTGCGACCCCCGAAATAACAGTGTCAGAGAGCCGCGACCCCCACTATTATAGGAGGTAAAAACAAATTTAATGTATAATTAACATTTTTTTTTTATAAATGGAAATGTATGGTTGAAACATGCAAACGTTCAAACACGCACTAATAAGCATTGGAGGCTTTTAACCAGGGCCGGACTGGGGAAATCATTCAGGCCAGGAAATATAGTGCGAAATATAGCCCCAGTGAGGCCACTATTTAAGCGGGGGTCTGGGGGTCCTCACCAGGACATTTTGTTACAAAGACTTCATTTCCTCATTTATAATCGGTGCGGATTTTAATGCCATTTGGAACCCAAGGATGGACAAATCAAACCCCTCCTTTTCCAATGAACAAAAAAATGCATCTAATGCATTAAAGGATTGGTCGAAGATTACAGGTGTAAATGACTTATGGCGTTCACTCAACCCCATGACCCGGAAGTACTCTTGTCGATCTGCGAGACATAATACATTATCCAGAATAGATTACGTTTTCACAACCCCGAGACTATTTGATAACTACGATGTGGAAATGATACCCAATGCATTGTCTGATCACTGTTATTTACTCTTAAAAGGAACATTTGGTATACTATCATCCCGAGCCCCAAGATGGCGATTTAACACGATGCTGCTTAATAACAAGGAATTCATTACACAAATCAAAGAAGCTCTTACGGTATTCCTACGGATAAATGTGAATTCGGTGCAGGACCCCAGAATATTATGGATGTCGACAAAGGGAATGATCAAGGATTTCACTGATAGCTTTTCCTCCCAAATACGCAAGAATCGATGCTCAAAACTGGCTGAACTGGAAACACTTTACTCAACGTTATTTAATTCTTTGCAATACAACAACTCGGTTCAACTGGAAAATCAAGTCAATATACTAAAAAAAGAGATTAACGCCATATACAGACAACAATCTGAATTGCAAATACGTAGCACAAGACAACAGCAGTACTCCCAAGGTTCCAAACCAAGTCACCTATTAGCTATGCGACTAAGAGTCAACGCAAAATTTGCAGATATAACTACCATTAGAGCACAACAAGGACTTGTTACAGAACCCAAAGAAATAAACACGACATTCAAAGAATTCTACTCCAACTTATACAAATCAGAAACGACCTTCGATCAAAACAAGATGGACACATATCTTAATCAAATTAACCTCCCTAAACTTTCAGAGGATGACGCTAAACAGTTAGAAACACCGATCACACTAGATGAACTTAGGGAGGCCATATCTGAAATGCAAAGTGGAAGGGCCCCTGGAAGAGACGGTATCCCACCAGAAATGTACCTCTCTTGTTGGGACATAATTGGACCCTTATTACTAAATATGATTTTATACTCAGTCAAGGAGGGGAACTTCCATAAGAATGACAATATTGCACTCATAACAGTCCTCCTCAAAAAAGACAAAGACCCCACCGAGTGCGGTAGTTACAGACCTTTAAGCCTCCTCGGAACCGATATCAAACTGTACTCTAAGGTATTAGCTATCAGACTACAAAAGCATATGACGTCTTTAATTCATCCGGACCAAACAGGCTTCATAAGAGGCCGCCTGATCACTGATAACATAAGACGATTACTACACGTACTAGATGCTAACAAGGAAGACAACACACCTAAGGCGATGCTGTCCCTGGATGCAATGAAAGCTTTTGACAGGTTGGAATGGTCGTATCTATGGGCAGTGTTAGAAAGGATGGGGTTAGGAAAAGGATTCATTGATATGATTAAAGTATTATACAAAGACCCATCGGCCATGATTACAACAGGTACAATCACCTCCGAAATCTTTCCAGTATCACGGTCTTCCAGACAGGGTTGCCCCCTTAGTCCCGGACTATTCGATCTATCATTAGAGCCTTTAGCACAATATATAAGACAATC